>NC_041337.1:29470672-29783172 GCF_004354835.1 Perca flavescens
TTTGTGTTCATGTCAGAGCAACATAAGGGACTGCTAAAACAAATGACCTTTGGACAGTAACAACTTGGATACACCTCCGCGCACACAAATGCAGTAAAACGTACAAGTCAATACAAAACAATAATTAAGCAGTACCTATTTGCCTTATATCAGGTTTTCCAAGAAAACAAGCGCCTTTCTGTTGTATTTCTGCTGTAGGCTACATACCTCCACATTTTAGTGTAAAATCCCAAGGTTTAGTTTCTCAGTGTCCCACTGTCCCACTGAGGAACTCCTAAAACCTTATTTGTCAAAACACTTAACTTTTAACCAAATCCGCTTCCTCACCAAAGCACATAAAGTGATGGCAGTCTGTCTGTTAATGAAAAAAAACAACAGATTAAGGAAACTCTGGTAGTGATTTGGCACATAATAACCACAGCACCAGACTGTGGAGACTAAGGAGAGAGAAAAGAGAGATGATAGAGCGAGTCTAGCTGACAGAAAAACAGAAAACTTGTTGCAGACTAAACTGCTGTCAGGTGATGGATGAGCAGGTGGAGGTCGGGAAATTAGAAATAGAAAGATCCATGGGGGAAAAAGTACAGAGAGAAATATTTACTTGCTGGTACAGAGGGAGGACCCTCATACCATATAACTCTGTCATTTTGCAAATCGACTTAACACTGTAGCCTAAGCACCAACAAATGAGCCATCATTTAGTTGAGTACTGTAGTTACGCCCCGTACAGTCTGGCACCATATCCAACTGGTATGCTTTTAAGTTTCAGCATAAATTGAGAAGTGCTGTGCTGAAATGTTATCTGTCACTTAAGATGCTGTGTTCCAGCTGGCAGCAACGTTTAAAGTAAACTTTGAAGTGTTAAACTAGATAAAACGCAAATTGGCTGCTTGTACATGAGGTGGAAGCGAATACTTAATTGTCCTGAACATAACTGCTGTAGGCTACATTAAAAGAGACTGGAATGAGTCTAACAAAATTTAAAAGTATTCAGCAAAGACTTTGTTATTGTTCTTCAGGGTAGGCTTTGTTTAACACAACCATTTAATGTCTGAGGACAATAAGAAAGAAATGAACATAGGAATATTAAATCATGGTGATGGCTACCAAACACTAGACCAGACAGATAACATGTCGTATGGAGCCCCCAAGCTGACAAAATGTTGTAAAAGGTTACTACATCATTAAAATGATTTTTAAAAAGAGTGTAAAAAGAAATGTAAAGCTTGCTCGTTCCAAGGTTTGTGTGTAACATCAGTGGGGCATTGGGAGCTAGCTAGCTTAACTGAAAAACACTGGTACTTAAACACACAGAGCACCAGCTTTGAGCTAACTACCTAGCTGACGCTATCGACATAAAACTACACCAGCCAGTGCATATAATGTTGAACATCCATTTACTGTACTGCATGTAGGCCTACTGCTGTAACATGACTGTATAAACTCTTGTAACACTAGCTAAAGCATTTTAGGCAACAAGCAAGCAAGCGTTGACAGAAGTTGACAGATACAGCTTCTATCTTCATTACATAATCTTCAACTTCAAAGATGCCCTTAATCAACTACCAATATGGAAAGTTCATATTGTTTTCATGGGAACTATTTCTTTGATATGAAAACTGAGTGAGCTCTTTGGATTATGTATGTAGAGTAATCAAGAAGAGAACTTAGTGGTGCGAAAGCCAAATCATTTTGGTCACAAAAGTTTAGAACACCATCTTTTGCCTTTTGGTTTTCATACTATTGTTTAGCAAAGCATTTTTAAGATTTAATAAATGTTGGATTGTAATCATGGCTTTGCCATTTTTTTCTGTCCTTGTCCAGATCCTGGTGAACTCCATCACCCAGCCTGCCTTGCTGTATGAGAATGTGGTCGTGAGTGACGGGAGCCCCATCCTGAGAGATCTGCTCTTCAGCCCAGATCATCAGTACTTATATGCCCTCACCGATAAACAGGTATGAGAATCACACACACAAAATAGTATTATGACAGCCACGTAAGGTTAGCAGTGCAGCCCATAATGCAGCCTGCAGTTGCTGCTCTTTAATGTTTTATGTAAAAGCACTTTGAATTGCCCTGTTGCTGAAATGTGCTATACAAATAAAGCTGCCTTGCCTTGCTGTTGACAACCCTAAGGAAAACGATGACAAAATATTAATAGCCTAAGGTGACCAAACGTCCTCTTTTGCCCGGACATGTCCACTTTTTATCTACTGTCCGGGGCGTCCGGTTTTCACTGTTTTTCATGGGACCATTAAGCGTGTACTTAAATTGACTGGCACTTTGCTCAACACAATACTACGGTAGGCTACTTTGTTGTGTGACGTAATTCCCGAGAGGCTGCCTTGTGAGCGGCTCTGCGACGCGCACATACACAGGGACCAGGGCAGACAGACAGGGACCAGGGCAGACAGACAGGGACCAGGGCAGACAGACAGGGACCAGGGCAGACAGCGGAGCAGCATTACACACAAAATGCCGAAGCGTTTCTTGCTAAAGATTTCCCACCGTGGTCAGAAAACACAGGGGAGACACTTTGTTTCTCTCGCTATGACTCTAGAGTCGGTAGGACTCGCTCGCTGTCACTCTCACTTCTCCCCCACTCTATATCACCCACTCCCCACACACACACGTCTCGACGCACACACTAGCGCACAAGTATAAACATCAGTCCACTTACAACCATAAAACAAGACTAGTGCAGCTTCACAGTTGAACTGCAAAAAAAATGTCCCACATACCGTCCCGGTCGGGACCGGACAAGTGGGAGGCGGAGTGCACCGTGTGCAAAGCTGGCACATATGTTTCAGTGTCTTTATTATTTATCTTATTACATTGAAAAGGTATTAAGAGATATTTTGTTGAAGCTGGATTTTTTTAACACAGAAGAGGTCATATTTAGAACATTATTTCATATTTATTTATTTTAAAAGAGAGCTATTATTTAGTTACATGTTGTTACAGATTTTATTTTATTACAGAAGTTATTTTTGCACAATTGAGGCATAATAAAGCATGTTCATTAACCTCTGAGAATTACCACTGTCTGGATTTGTCTCGAGGCCAGGCCGAGTGTCCTCTTTTTTGGAAATCAAAATATGGTCACCCTATAATAGCCATTTGTCTGTCTGGTGATTTTGGGTACTGATCCAGTGATAAGGGACAGCATATACATGCACACCTACTGTAGCTCAGTGTGTGTTTGCTTGCAACGGTATACATACACTACTTCCACACTCCGATGCGTTCATACACTTTCATAAATATATATTATCTGCTGAGTGCTCAGAAAAACACATACACACATTTTCACTTCTGACAATAGATGTAGTCAAGGTTAGAAAGGGAACACAGAAGAAAAAAAAAACCATTAAGACAGTGAAATAGCCACATAAAGACTTCATGAGGAAAGATGTATTAAAAACATACACTGGGGGAACGAGCAATCAAGCAAATTACATACATACGCTACCACATACAGTGCATGACCACATTTGCAATTTAAGCAGTATTACACACACACACACACACACACACACACACACACACACACACACACACACACACACACACACACACATAGAGTTGTGAGTTCTAATTATGTCATGAATATTAAAATGTGTCATATATAGGATGAAACCCCATACTGACCTTCCACCAGGGATGCAGTATACATATACCATATTTGCATTTTAATCAGTGTGTGTGAAAGATTTATTATAAAAAAAAAAAAAAGTGACAACTTTATTTATTTGAAGTTTTACAAGAAGAATGAAATGACTTTTGGAGATCTTTTTGTTTGTTTGTTTTTGAGTACTACCATTTTCACTTTAAAGGCCAGGTTCACATTAGCATTGGAAACAGTACAATTTCACATTGAAATCAATTGACAGTGCTGACCTTTGAGGGTACGGGGAGCCGGAGAGTCCGAAATGGGGGAAGCTATCGAAGCTTATTAGCTGTGTTGCATCATCCACTTTTATTTAACCTCCTCTGTCGGAGTATAAGCTGCTCCACAAAAGAGGCACGGTTTGCACACAGTTACGAGACAATGGTAGTTGATGATGCAGAGTTCTGCTGTGGCCATTTCCCTTTCCTCCACTTTCCCTCTTCCCCTTCCTTTACCTGCGTGGCTCCCTTATCTCATAACGGTTAATGACTGCGATGTGATAACCTTCAACAAGACTTCCCCGGTACATGGACAATAACGGTCCTGTGAATGCTGTGTAATTTCCCAGCAATTAGACATAATTGACTTTCGCGTGTCTGAATAAGCGCGAAGAGGAAGTGGAGTGTAATTGATACGAATGGACGGCGTTTTTGTTGATGTGACAGGGGAAATAAGGCACTTTGATCATGGATAGCAGTCCATGAGGCTAAAATGTACTGTACAGGGAGTTCCATTAAAACATAGTCAAGCAGGAGTCCACCCACACAAACAAATACACTGATTTTTGAAAGCACAAGCACTGAACCACAAAATCATGCATTAATGCAAAGAAAGAAAAACTTGATTTAGAAAGATTTAATTCCCAAATGTGTTAACATTTACATTGGGATTAAACTGCAGCATTAAAACGATTAGAAGCAGTAGAATATGTGTGAGTGCCTAGATTCACAACACTGAAGACCGTAGTATTAATCAGAATTTCTGCAATATTACAAAAACTATTGGCAAGAAGGTCCAAAGTCTCAGCCAAAGTACTCACTCACGTCTTTTGGATAAGATAAAACAAGCTCAGGGAGACCTTCAGAATAATATATGTTTACAAAAAAATGGCGAGCTGTCAACCGAGACTAAAAGACTTAAGCGATGATATCACTCAGGAAGATAATCCCAGCATTGGACCTGTGTTTAGCAAGTGTCTCTGTTTAAGCCAGCAGTGCTCAGCAGCTGCTCAGCAGAATTAAGAAAGCTCAAAGTCCGTGCTGGGAGTGTTCGTAGATTTCCCCTTTTAACTCCTGTCATCTGCATTAAAGATGACACCACGCCATTGCCACCAGAAAGTATTTTTCAATTATTAAAGCCAGTGTTTTATTTTTGATGAGCGCTGATATGTGCACTACATGTCTGTGCGTGTTAGTGCAGTGACTGTACGGATAGTGACCGAGGAGGAGCCTTGTAGAAACCTTTCTCTTCCAGATGATCCCAGGTGACGATGATATAATTTACAAATGTAGCCATCTGAGAAGTTCATAGCCCCACACTGTTTTTGCTCCACCTTGGAGAGGAATTGTCTTCTTTTTTTTTTTATCTTTTATTTTGAAAGATCATGCAGTGCACTTTCAAGTTCGGAGCTTAACATCACTTTCAATGATACACATGGAAAACCAGTACATTTGTAATTACCTAGTACAAAACATAACTAAACATTACTGAGGAATGTAACAAATTAAATAGTATAATAGGAAAACAAGTGTGCAACACAACTACTGCTGCATCACTGCAGATCTTAAAAGGCTTGATAGAGGTTAAAGTTGTTTTGTAACCCTGTTGTGTAAATACAAAAAAAAAAAAAAAAAAAATCTGGATTAAGTGTAGAACTTAAAAAACGAGACAAAAGCAATAATTTACTTTTTCAAGTGTACGGTGTGTTTACTGAGAGAACTGAGGAGGCATGGGGTATGGCACCAGCGGTGGAGGATGGTGCTGCGGAGCCTGTGCCTGGGGGAAAGGGAATGGGGGGTGACCGGCGCCACTCGGCGCGCCACCCTTAGCGAGAGCAAACCGTTGGGCCTGGAAGTTCTGGCCTCCGAAGGCTCCAGGTTGGTTGTTAAAGTTGGACTGTCCGTTACCATTGTAGCTGGCTCCACTCAAGCCATTGCCACTGCTGTTATTGCCCCCATAGCCTCCATTCTGTGAATTTGTGCCATACGTTTTACTTGGTCCGTTGTCAAACCCTTATCCCGGTCCCTTCTTAAACCTGGAGAGAGATAGAAGAGAGATTCCGAATACAGTTGGTACAGGAATACAGTTGGTGGAGTTTCTGCCTCACAACCTCGAGACTCCAGAACGTGTTTAACAGCAGTGTTCAGGAGCTTTCAGGTGTTTTTTTCTTACTTTGGACAGACGACAGAGCCAAACTAGCTGTATCCCCCTGCCTCCAGTCGTAGCTAAGCTAAGCTAAGCTAATTGCTTGTTCCTCTTGTTAGCAGACAGGAAAGTGCTATCAATCTTCTCATGTCACTCACCAAGAAAGCAAATAAGTGTATTTCCCAAAATGTTTGTTCATTAACATGTTAACTATTCATAAAAGAAATATCCAATAGCAATAAGGCATGGATGCAAGTAGGTGGGTTTATATGATGGCTTCTTCTCTTCTCTGTGCAATGTATTTTTTTTTCTGTAAAAGTAATGGCCTTACTTCAACATTGACCAAATTCACAGTCCAGTCAAAGAAAAAGGGAGTGAGAGAGAGAGAGAGAGAGAGAGGTGGAGAGAGCTAAGGAGGTGGGGAAATATAATTGGTTTGCAGGATATGGTCTGTTTCTTTCCTGCCTCATCCTTTCAATATTCTTAGGGGTCCTCACTTCTGTCTCCCTCAGATGGAGTGAGTTTGTAGAGTAACTGCTCTCCCTGTTACAGCTTCAGACAGCATGGAAAAGGATAGGGATCTTCCCTCTGCTGCAGAATGTGAACTTGTGTTCCAGACAGTACAGGACCAGAGTGTATGCAGAGCCTCCCTGGCCTTCTGATGAGGAGCATCTTCCTAGCCAGAGGCTGTGTGGACTAGAGATAATGTACTGTGAGTTTAAGGTCACTGGTCGGGTCCTGAGGTGTATAAACTTGTGCTTTTTTCATGCCAAAAAAAAAAAAAAAAAAATGACTGCAGCTGTTTTCTCTGGACTCTAGATAGGAATTGAGTTACATACACAGATCAAGTGTAAGAACATACAAGAAATGGTCAGTTCCCTGACAGAAATAGCAGAGTTTAGCCATGTGTGACCAGCTGTCTTGAGACAGCAGAAGTTTAAAAAATGCAGCCACCTTTTCCCCAAGAGTCTGGGTCTCAAAAATGGCTGCCAGGGTGCGCCACGTCCAATAAGGTCAGACTATGAACCATGACAAGGTAACGGTACTCTTTTGGTTGAAAAAATAATTGCAATTCAAGCAGTTGTAGTTACAACCTTGTCTTTAAAGGTCCCATGACATGGTGCTCTTTGGATGCTTTTATATAGACCTTAGTGGTCCCCTAATACTGTATCTGAAGTCTCTTTCCCGAAATTCAGCTTTGGTGCAGAATTACAGCCACTAGAGCCAGTCCCTCAATGAGCTTTCCTTAGTATGTGCCATTTCTGTGTCTGTAGCTGTGTGTGTGACCAACTGCCACTTTGCTCGTTTAAAAGCCATGATGTCTCTCTCTCATGGGTGGGCCAAATTCTCTTGGCGGGCAAAGCAGAAAAAGGGGAGTTAACCTTTCATTTTCTCAAAGGCAGAGCAGGATACCCAGAGCTCGGTTTACACCTATCACCATTTCTAGCCACTGGGGGACCATAGGCAGGCTGGGGGAACGCATATTAATGTTAAAAAACCTCATAAAGTGAAATCTTCATGGGACCTTTAAGCTTTAGCTAATTTAGCTGAGCATTGCTTTTACACCAAACACAATACAACAAACAATACTTTGCTAGGTTTTGGAATTGGCCCTTGACTATTAAAACATTAGCATTAACTGCTTTTTATTTCTTTTCTTTGTTGTTTTCTTTGGGCAAGAAATACAAGCTGAAGCAACACTGATATGTCATCACCTTGTAAAGTTGTTATTGTGAAAAGTTAGATACACAGTTACACATCCAGTAGATGCTACCACATTAGCATTCCTTTGGAGTCATTCTTTTGGGCGACATGGTCAATGTTTAATATTTTAATTCTGATTTTAACTATGTTTGGTCCCCAAGATCCAGAAAAACGGTCCACTATAGTGCAAATGGTGTTGTTACCTTGGGATGGGGGCAGGCCTGTAACAAAGTCCAGAGCAATGTGCGACCATGGACGGCCAGGCACGGGCAGAGGGCGCAACAGGCCTGCAGAGGGTCGATGGGATGCCTTGCTCTGGGCGCAGACTGTGCATGCCGATATGTCGGCTTGGGTGTCAGCTTCCATGGTGGCCCACCAAAAATTCCTCTTGAGCAGAGACAGAGTACGGTTGAAGCCAGGGTGACAAGCAAACCGGGAAGTGTGGACCCACTGCAAGACCTGGGAACGAACAGAGTCAGGCACAAACAAAAGGTTAGCAGGACCGTTACCTGGGTCTGGCTGATCCCTCTGGGCCCCTCTGACAGCAGCCTCAATCTCCCAGGAGATAGCCGCTACCACACTGCTGGGTTGGAGGATGGTGTCTGGGCTGGGAATGTCCTCCATGGGTTGATGTAGTTGGGACAAGGCGTCTGGCTTAACATTTCTGGAGCCGGGTCTGTAGGTTAACACAAAATTAAAACGTCCAAAAAACATTGCCCAATGTGCCTGGCGAGAGTTCAGCCTCTTAGCAGACTGAAGGTAAGCCAGATTTTTATGATCAGTCCAAACAATAAAAGGCTGTTCAGAACCCTCCAGGTAATGCCGCCACTCCTCCAAAGCTAGCTTAACGGCAAGCAACTCCCTGTTTCCCACATCATAGTTCCGTTCCGGTGGACTAAGGCGGCGAGAGAAAAAGGCACACGGATGCAGTTTCTGGTCTGGTCCAAAACGTTGGGAGAGTACTGCCCCCACCCCACTGTCTGAAGCATCCACTTCAACAACAAACTGCTTATCAGGGTCAGGATGGACTAGGATAGGTGCCGAAGTAAACAGTGTTTTAAGCCGAGAAAAAGCAGTTTGTGCTTCCGGGGGCCAGGTGAATGGGGTCTTGACTGAAGTAAGTCGAGTGAGGGGAGTCGCAACTTTACTGTAGTCCCTGATAAAACGTCTATAAAAATTGGCAAAACCCAGGAAGCGTTGCAACTGGCGCAACAAGGGAGAGGGGAGAGGGAAAACAGACAGCACCATGACATTTAGAGTGTCACTCCTCACGTTGCTAGGTTGCCAGAGAGTGAGGGCCTTTGTTCATGCAACCAAACTTGATTCACAACCTCTGGTTTCTTCTGATGAAGAAAAACAAGTTATTGAACGTTTTATTGACCGCATTTTCTATTGATATTGATTATGTGTCTATCACGATACATATCGTTATCGTTTTATCGTCCAGCCCTACAACCAAGCACATCTAAATATGACGCCGAGAGAGGGCTAGGTGCTAAAGGAGACTTTTTGCGTCTTTTGGACGGGATGGGAGTGAGTACTCGCTTCTGGAAGAGCTGGACTGTTCCCATTGGCTGACAGACCTCGGGTCCTCAGTGAGGCCTGCATTAGGATTCTCTTCTCACCAAGTACTGTAATTTGACAACCTGTTACATACGTACTCTTTATGATGATCGCTTTCAGAAGTGAGGTTTACCTTCACCCTGTTTGTCCTCTTCTTCTTCTCCCCTCTTCTTCCTCCTCCTCCTCTTCATCCCCCCATTCCTCTCTCCTTGTTGAATAATAGAAATGCCAAGTGATGAGAGCTCAAACATCAAAAAGCCCATTTCCCAGCTTGACAGAGCAATTTACCTTTTCCCACATTCACTCACACACATAATTAAAAGTGGTGGATTGGACTGCTGCGTATAGACTGCGTATCTGTATAGCTGTCCTGACTCATATATAAGCACGCACACACACATAGTGGGAAAACATAAAACTGCCCGATTCACCGCGAGAGGAGAGTTTTCGATTAGCGAGCGATGGATTTATACATGGCTCTCTTTGTGTCTCTTCTACACACACGCACACACACACACACATACCCACACAGTCTCTCAATGTTCTTTCACTCCATGTATCTTTACCTGCCTCTAGCTTTTGCTCTGTCTCTTTCTGTTCAGCGCTATCACGTCATTTTTGTGCTCATAAAAATGAACAATGGCACTTAATCCATTTTACCGTTGCCGTTGTTTCCTCGTTACATGTTCAAATTGTCCCGATCTAATAAAACAGCAGGGCAAGAGAGATTTTTCATCCTGTCATCACCCTCTGCTGTTGATGTCACTGAGACAGAGCTATTTCTCGTATCCTGTACGTCCCTACGGATGACATCACCTTTATTGCTTTAAAGTAAATGACTGAGCGGATTACAGCTCACAATCTATTGATTTCTACTGTACCTTTGTACCAAATTATTTACTCATCATATGCTTACCAGTCTACTATCCAGCTATGAGGTGTGGCTTTCTATTTAACTACTTCCCATTGTAATGAGTAAATCTGTTATTTCAATACAGACTGCGTGAGGCCTTGTATTTTACATTTTTCTTTGCTTTTCCTCGCTGTAGCATCACCACCACATTTCCACTACTGGACACACAGGGCAAGGTCAAGCCTCTCCGCTTGTAAAACAGCTCCGTAAGGTGACCCGTTGGCAGCAAATGCCTTCGCCCCTGCTTTGGTTGGGGCCGCTCAGACAGTAGCATAATGGTCTTATGATGTACCTCCGTGTATTGATTCAGCTACAGTACAGAAATGTACTTAGCCTTACTGAACTGCACAGTGGAGAAACCCTACCCCTGGCACCACATCAGAGAAGGTTCATATTCAATTCACTCAGCATTCAGTCGCACTTGGAGGTCAGGGAGAAAAGACTGCCGTGTGCTCCTTTTTAAGCAGTTTCTTTGGTGTTTGTCCAACTCTGAAGTTGCTAAAAGAAATAAAATAAAAGTATGCGCAGACAGAGACGGGGAGAATAATGAGGAGAGGGTACATAAATCTACTGGAAGTGTCCTTGGGCCCTGTCAGCTAATTGCATGGTGGGTTGAGTTTTGGAACGGCACGTCTGTGACGCAGTTGTTTTGCGTGGGCAAGTTGAGATTAGTGACGGGGTGGTTAAGACTGTTGCTTAAGGACACTGTCATTTCAAGGAGGGGACAACTGTGACGATCATTGCTGAAGTGTCTCTGAGCAAGACATTGAAGTCCTTCAGGGCTGTTGCTGTCTAAAGTTCAACCACAGCATCAATAAACAGACTTTATTTAAACACGTTTTGCACAGTCAAAACAGAGTGGTGGCTCCAAGGCAGATGTTAACAGCCGCTCTGGGAAATAAAGCTCTGCCAAGCTTTTTGTCCGTTTCTTAAGTTGACAACAGTAGAGGAAGTGCTGCACGAGGTGTTGATAGCATTTGCTCCTGTGCTCATTAAAAGTCTGTGTGGAGCCCATTGGATGTGTTTTGGTATTTTTTTTTGTGAGGGTTTGAGAGCTGGACATAAATTGTGTTTCCTCTGGGTGGTATTCAATTGAAAAACAGAAAATGACACATCACAATGCCTCTGCCCAAAGTGCTGTTGAAGCAATTAGCATGGTCTTTCTAAATCATTTAATGTGTAAATATTATTTCAAAGATATATAATACATGTTATTACATATACTAGCATAGCAACAGTAAAGATGGCTAATAACTTAATGACATATTTCATTGTGTTTTTATTATATGAATCACATATTTACAGTGTGCTGTCAAAAACTCAAAGAACGGACTTTGGTGTGATCTACTTAAAACAGTTTTTTGCATTGCACTAGCATATTTTTAGATGGCACGATGCCTGCTGAAGTGCTTGTCC
Source organism: Perca flavescens (assembly GCF_004354835.1). Classification (NCBI taxonomy): domain Eukaryota; kingdom Metazoa; phylum Chordata; class Actinopteri; order Perciformes; family Percidae; genus Perca; species Perca flavescens. Next base: position 29,482,304 of record NC_041337.1, read on the forward strand.
TTTCCTTACTAGCACACGCGTGCGCGCACACACACACACACACACACACACACACACACACACACACACACACACACACCCCAACTGTCTGTCAAGGCAGAGAGATGAGTGATCAGCTGATCAGAATATGATTTGTGAGATGGTCAAAGAGACAGACAGCGAGAGAAAGAAAGATGTCTTACTGTGGTTAAGAGGAGCAGCGTGACTTGGGTTAGAATAAGGACATGAGCTAAAGTAGATTTTTAAAAGAACTAAACTGAGTAACTAAGGATGCCGATTTATGTTTTCCTCCATGGGTGCTCACGGGTAGCCTCGTGAGACCGTCCTGATCTCGCGAGCTCCAGTTTTCCACTCACAGATCAGTCTGGCATCTTGAATAGAGAAATTTTGGAGCCGTTAAACGACCGAATCAGCGTTGGTTTTGAGGCGGGTTAGGTGGTGATAGACAGATGGTTTATCCAATCAGCTAACCAGTATTTTCAGACAGCGGTGGTCCTAATTCTGTTAGCCGCTCGCTAATACTTTTTTCTCTTTGATCCTTCTTTTGGAATATGGTCCGGGAACCTGAAATGGTGCCTTTTATTCCTAAATTCTTGTTACACAAACGGCAAATATCCTTTACCGAAATGTTGCTTGCATGCTGAGCTAACGAGCTATGCTTTGCCTGCAGCAGCAGGGGCGGGCTTGTGGTTGTATTTTCATACGCTTCGTGGATCTGATTGGTTGATTTGGCCCGTCTATCACCAACATAGGTGACAGACAGATGGTTCATCCAATCAGCTAACCAGTATTTTCACCACTTCCCAAAAGTTGTCCAACGGAAAGTTCCCAGATGGATATGCCGAGCAAATGCGAAGCAATCCATCTGGCGGAGTCAGGTTAGCTCACGGGCACACGCCCTTTAAAAAAAAAAAAAGTAGTCAAAAATGTTTTGCATTTCAGAACCTTAGGAAATGGAAAGCGGCCGACACGAACACACACGCCTATTAACGTGATAGTAAAGCCGTAAAGTAGGCTATCTTTCAAGTCAGGACAGCGCCACTTCTCACAATTACAAATAGGATGGGAGATGAAAAGTTTTACTGACACGTAACCGTGATCACCTTCTGACAGGGCACTGGTGGAACTCTCTCCACTGGTGGAACTCCCTCCACTGGTGGTGTATGTCGAAGCACTTCCATCATTAGGTTTTACTTTTTTAATAACAAATCTGTCCATTTTAATCTCACTCTGATTACCTACCGAGAGACACTGTGATTCGTGGATAGCATATGGAGCAGGGGACTGACAGGGACATAACCAATCACACTGTGACAGACGCTCCACTTAGCACCAACTGCAATGTTTGACTTTAAATGAATGTAGCCTACTGGCAGTCTGGCACACGTGGGTGCTCAGTATCTGTGCCTATGGGTGTGTCACTTTCTTGGCAAGAGTTGGACGATAGTTAGCTCAATACCAGCCTCATACCTTTCCTTTGAATATGTACCTACAGCTAGCAGACGCTTAGCTTAGCTTAGCGTAAAGACTGGACAGAGGGAAACAGCTGGCCTGGGTCTGTCCAAAGTTAACACAATCCGACTACCAGCGCCGTTAAAACTCAATAACTAGCACGTTATATCTCGTTGGTTTAATCAGGGTTATCACTGTGAGGTTGCCTGGCAACCAATGGAGACTTAAGGAAGGCCAGGAAACAGCCTGGCACATAATCCTGCGTAGCATCAAGGGTGTATGTTTGGATCGAGTCCCAGTGAGGTTTTAAACTGTAATCTTACCCTGATCCAGACTGTATTTTCAGACAATACTACATAATCTTGTGCAGGAGTCACACAAAAGGGAAAGATGACAACGACAAACAAGTTGAAGGGGATAACTGTTTAGGTTTTGCTGATCATATACGCTGTCACAGACATGTTGGGTTTGCACACAGCGTCTTGATATAAAACTGCTAAAGTTCGCCATTGTGCATTCATTGTTGGGATATGGCTAATACCTGTTGGTGATGTCATTTTTAGGAGGATAATGATGGAGACATTTTCTTTTGTATTTTCCTTCTGTTTCTCGTCTCTCTGTCTCTTTCCTCCAAGGTTATGTCTATCGGTGTCTACATGTGATCTATGGCCTCATTTGCTGTGTTTTTCAGTGTGTCCAGCCACATTCATGACGGATGAGAGCATAACAGAAAGACAGGCAGAGGCAGAGAGAGCAGCAGAAAAGAAGGAAATTGGACGGAATAAAAGTTTTTTTTTTTTTTTTTTTTTTTAGCGGAAATGCCTCTAAAAGAAGAAAAAAAACGTGCATTCTTAGCTCCTGCTAGTAATTGTTATACCGTTGCTGTTGTTGTGCAGAAACGTCCTATCTCTGTATTTTGTCATTTACATTTTTTTTTTTCATAAATCAACGCTATTGGTCACCCTTGCTGTCTGTCTGTGGGTTTCACTAGTATCTTAACAGTGACGAGGAGATTTTATCTGACTTTGTCAAAGGTAATTAGCTCAAAATATTTTGTTTTCAAATTAGCCTTGTTTCATTTCCTGAAAAGCAGTTTTGGACGTACAAGGTGGTCACCCGACAGCGACCATACTTGTGCGTAATGTACATTCATGCTGTAGCTCTTCTATCCAGAGTGTGTGTACCTGCATGTTGTGCACGTGACGAGCAGTCTTGTTTTCACTGAATTGTAATTTATATTCAGTTCATATATATATATATTCATTAACTCCCATGTGCAGACCATCTTTGTGTACTTAACGTCGGAATGTGCATACTGTACCACAAATTGCGTATCTGCGTTTGCTGGTTAAGTTTGTGTGTGTGTGTGTGTGTGTGTGTGTGTGTGTGTGTGTGTGTGTGTGTGTGTGTGTGTGTGTGTGTGTGTGTGTGTGTGTGTGTATATATGGTTTGTATGTCTAAAAATCCAGCTGGGTGACAGAATAAGCCATCCATCAGCCTATTGTGTAGTAATATTGCCTTATATTCTCCCCCATAGTATACAGAATGGACAATTACAGCCGGGGCCTATAGCTGCGACTGGATGGCACCGCACGGGCCCCATATGCGGAATGAAACATCAGTCGCAATTACATTTGTGTGTGTTTCTCATCCATCCTTCCCTGCATTCCTCACCCCCCGCCTCCTTCCACTCCCTAACCCCCCTCCTCTCATCTGCCACGAGGCAAATTAAGAGCCTCTCTATCATGACCCAAATGAGAGAGGCTCATTTGTAGCTGTTATTTATTTGTAATAAACTCTCTCCCATCATCTCCTGCTCTGCCCACTTCCTCCACTCGGGAAACATGACACACAAAAAAGCATCTGAATCCCACTGAAAGGTTCTATTGTCCACAAACATTGTCCCTTATTAATTTGAAGACTAAAATGAATGGTTAAAATGGACATTTTACCACTGCGATCTCATTCTTTCTATCTTCCTCCACCTCATCTCCTATTTCCCCTGCCCCTTTTCCCCCCTGCCTCCCTCCACTGTCCACAGATGGATGTGTTTTCCTTGTCAGCAGCAAATAGGCCAGGAATGAAAATGCCATACTTAATATAAAAAGGTGGTTCTCTCTTACTTATTGTCACACACACATGCACATACACACACCCTAGCTACCTCAGTAAGACAAAGAATCTTTGGCTGAGCATCTCCCGTTTCCCGTACCATTATCTGTTTTCTCAAACTCAATAATTGAACTGTTCCATCGGAATACATTATCTGCCTCACTACCACAAAGCCCCATTGAATCAACTTCTCTCCCTGGCTATTGTGCTTGAGGGTGACATGTTTTTTTTTTTTTCCTCCCTATCAGGTAGGCTGTATTACTAGCGTGGTATTTGTCCAAGCGCAAGTAATGACTGCAATTTGCTGCTATTTGGTGTCCTGTAAAGAGGCCTGTGCCTGGTAATGGTAGCATTATAATAGTTATCAGACACAGGTTACTATTATCATGCTATGAATCTGCCATAAGCTATTGTGTCCAACTGTACATCAGGGTGACACAGAAGGAGGAGATGTACAGTTTGAGGATAGACTGTAGGGATTGCTGCCATCAAGTTCAGAAATGTGCTGTTATGAAAGCTGTCTAGGGATGCAACTTTATAAATTATATCACATAAGGAACATATACATCCCTACCACAAAAGGCAAAATAAATAAAGGAATTTCACAATTTACAGAATTGACAGACGATCCTCCAGAAAGTCTTTAATCAGTGTCAATTTCCTGTAGTACACGTCCATTCTGATACATTGTCTGGGAACATACAGGATACTTCATTAAATTAAATGCAGGTTTTCGAACCAACATATCTTATCTTGTGTAGATAGTAACAGTATGTGGCTTTAAGCCTTAATATATTTTTAAATGGGTAAGTTCCCCCCCGTACAAATAGATTTGGTTGGGATTTTTTAACATGGGGGTCTATGGGGATTGACTTGCCTGAAGTGTCCAATTGAGGAACTGCAGTTAAGATAAGATAAAACAACCTGATGTCACAGAATTCTGTGAAATGAACACAGCCCCTTAACTCAAAATCTGTGACAGTTTCACGGAATCGCAAAAAATTCTGTGATGGGCCCACGGAAGATTTCACTGGTTATGTGAAAACTCTGACCTGCTGGCGCATCATGTGAACATGGGGACCATGAATGTTTGTACCAAATGTCATTTGTATCTGAGTAATAGTTTTTGACAATTTCAGTCTTTGAAGACTTGAACTACAACACGTACAGTACAGGCCAAAAGTTTGGACACACCTTCTCATTCAAATGTGTTTTCTTTTATTTTCATGACTATTTACATTGTAGATTTTTTATTAATAAGGGAAAAAATTCCACTAATTAACCCTGACAAAGCACACCTGTGAAGTGAAAACCATTTCAGGTGACTACCTCATGAAGCTCATTGAGAGAACACCAAGGGTTTGCAGAGTTATCAAAAAAAGCAAAGGGTGGCTACTTTGAAGAATCTAAAATATAAAACATTTTTTCAGTTATTTCACACTTTTTTGTTAAGTACATAATTCCATATGTGTTCATTCATAGTTTTGAGGCCTTCAGTGAGAATCTACTATGTAAATAGTCATGAAAATAAAGAAACACATTGAATGAGAAGGTGTGTCCAAACTTTTGGCCTGTACTGTATACTGATACACTCACACTAGTGCTGGGCGATATGGAGAAAATCAAATATCACAATATTTTTGACCAAATATTTACACAATGAGATTTTTGATAAATATTCATCAGTAATGTGGATATATTGACTAAGTGGGGAAAAGACAAATAATAGAACAGTTACAACAGTCTGGTAAGTTCAGAAAATGACATCACTTTACTGTAACGCAGGCTTTAAAACCAGGAAAAGACAACACCTATGCCATATTACGATATTACGATATCCAAAATCTAAGACGATATCTAGTCTCATATCACGATATCGATATAATATCGATATATTGCCCAGCTCTAACTCACACACACCAATTAATGATATGTGTCGATCTGCAGGGGGGGCAGCAGAAGCTGCTCGGTGCAGTAGGAGTCATCTGATGGAAGAGCATATTTGAAGCATACCAGTGACATTAAAATCACCGTATGCGTTTGTGTCTGATTTCTCGTGCAGCAGTTGTTCGGCCAAAGGACATGAAAAGAGCCTGATTTACTGTTTGAAGGTTGATAAGTTTTAGAAAAAGAAAACGGTGCATGAAGAAAGAGTTTCCTCTTTGAAGGCTTCTACACTGCTGCGCCTGCAGCTGCCATTAGAATTCACCCTCTTACTTGGTGTGCCTCCTGCCTCTGCAGTGTTATTGATGTCCTACTTCACCTGACTGAGGCAGCTGGAGGTGTGTGTGTGTGTGTGTGTGTGTGTGTGTGTGTGTGTGTGTGTGTGCATGCATGTGCTCATGTCTGTGAATCTGTGAATGTGTCATGGGTGGTCAGTGATGTATTTAAGTATTTAACAACTTGTCTCAAACTCTAAATTTGGTCCAAATTGTAACGTTTCCCCCTAGGTTTGTGTATTTGTGTACTGTAGGTGTGTGTGTGTGTGTGTGTGTGTGTGTGTGTGTGCGTGTGCGTGTGCGTGCATGCGTGTGCGTGCATGCGTGTGCGTGCATGCGTGTGCATTCGTGGTTGCCTGAGGCGGTTTCCTGTCTGCCAATCCGTCTGCCATCGGCAGGTTGAGATGAAGCACATGGATGCTGATACACTGGTGATTTTTTTTAGATTTAAGAGAGAGCAGAGTAGGCCTGAGTGTGTATTTCTAAAATGCCTTCTTAAAAGATAATTCCCCGACTTGAGAGTACTCTACAACCTGGGTGAGATTCAGGCTAACTCTTACTGATAATCATGTGGACAGATGGCGGATGGTGAAAATGCAGGCAGCGGCAGAAAACATGTCTTTTTAATGACGAGTGCAAAGACAAGTATCTGTGGGAATGGATTTCTTAAATAGTAATTCCTTTTCACTCCGTACTCTGATGTTCGTGTACTTCTTTGGTTGCAGTTTAAGAGGCAGGTAAATTTGGACAACGACGTTTGATGTCCCTGTTAATACCCATGTTCTCCGATTTCTCCAAAGAGATCATTAACGTTTCATCTTATCTTTGTCATGCAGACACACAGATGGCAGCCGGTAGAGATTTAGCGAACAAAAGGAGTAACCCCTGATGCTTATCTCAATGGTGTTGTGTACCATAGCATATTCTAAGGAATATGTTCTAATGAGTTTAATTGCACATCCATACATTTGGGGCACTTGAAAAAGACAGGAAAAGAATGGTCAAAATTGATGCATCAGAAGCCTAGATATCCAAACGTTTAGTCCTGAGTATGGAGTTAAGGTCCAAAAATGCTGGCTCCTACACTTTATGTTATACCCTTCGTTCTTGGTAAATGGTTTCAAACTCTGTGCGCCCATTTATAACACAGGCTTAAGAAGAAGAAGAGTCTGCAGCCATGCTAGCAGCTCTGTGAGGCTGTACTTCGGCTTTGAGCTAAATGCTAACATCAACCTACTTATACGCTTACAATGTGCTAGCACTAACATGCTAATATTGAGGTTCAGCTGATATGTTTACCATGTTCATCCTTTTTTTTTAGCGTGTTAGCCTGCTAACATTAGCTACAGCTGAGGCTGGTGGGAATGTAGGAAGTGGCTTTTGGACCAGTTTTCTTTCACTTTTATAAAATTCAGTTCAACTCGTTTGTATTCCAGTTTTCATTTTACCAGTTAAAAGAGGTCATTAAAACTTCTTCAACATGCAACAATTGAAAACGATCAATAAATATCCAAGGAAAACAATGAATAATACAAGGGGGAAATGCACAGTTCTTAGTCTGTCACATATGAATGTATACATGATGGGAAGTAAATAAATGACCAGAAGGCCTGGTCTGAATTTGAAAGGGTGTTGTCCAGACATTTAAGATTATTTTCAGTTTCTAGCTCCAGTGGACAGATGTGAGCTCTTTACTCTTTCTAGATTGTGTTTAGTATCACGTAAAATAAACTGCTTGCGTGCATCAGTGTTTCTGATCCAGTGGAGAGCTGTGGGCAGCACACAGTATATCACAAAGAGATGTTTGTCAGAGGATGTAATCTTAACCCGTGTGTGTTTACATCTGTTTACATCTCTACTTCTCTCCCTCTAGCTAGACATGTATGCAGCAGTGTGGAGTTGTTAGCAGCACCTCCAGAGCTGTTTATCTCTGATAGTCACAGTGGGCTTGTTCCTTTAATCTCATGTTCCAGGCTCAGGACACCTCCGGTAGATCCAGCATATATAGTATAAACTGTTTGAAGGTGGGGTGTGCATAAGGTTTGAATCGGGCTAGGGGAATATATCAATATTATATCTACATTGATACATGGGGCTGGATAGTCATTACATTTTGGATATCGTATTATTGTGATATGACATAAGTGTTGTCTTTCCCTGGTTTTAAAGGCTACATTATAGTGAAGTGATGTCATTTTCTGAACTAACCAGACTTGTTCTATTATTTGCCTTTACCCACTTAGTCATTGTATCCACATTATTGGTGATTATTTATCAAAACTGTCATTGTGTTAATATTTTGAGAAGGCACCAATGGTCAATCCTACAATATCGCTGCAATATCGACATCGATGTATTTGGTCAAAAATATTGTGATATCTGGGTCTTCTCCATATCACCCAGCTGTAGGTTTGCGTGCAACATTAAGCAGGTCTTCCTGTGTGTTTTTTATTTTAAGGTCACCCGTGTACCAGTGGAGAGCTGTGAGCAGTACAGCTCCTGCGGAGCCTGCCTGGGATCAGCGGACCCTCACTGTGGCTGGTGTGTGCTACATAATGTGTAAGTGTGCATATACTGTTCCCTATGTTGTGATCTGCAGTTAATTATAAGCTGTTACTTCGATGGAGAGAATTGTGGAAATTCTGTCAATTCATTTTGTATTAGTCATATTTATGTTCATGGTAAGCAGTATTATGTAGACCTGCTTGGCGTTACATTGTTGTGTTTAACACAGCAAATAACACAATTTGCAGCCTTATCGGGGTCACGTTCAGCAACAACAAAAGTCCCCCAAAATCACAGAAAGATGAAAATGCATATTTATTAATGTTGCCAACATATAGATTGTCTGTAAGAAATGAGATTTTTATATGTCAAATTAAAAACTCCTTCTCTGTAATCATTGCATGTACATTGTACAAATATGGTGATAAATACATGGTTTATCATAAATCTATGCGAGATAACGTTTCTCCAGTCTGTGACCTGTTGCTTAAACTTAAGTCTGTGTATGCTCAAAATCAACTTTTGATTGACGGTTTGTACACCATGTCGTTCAACCACATCGGTAAAAGTACTTCGCTGTTCAGGATACCCACATTTAGAGGGTGGACCGGTCATAGAGAGGGCCTTCACAACATAATCGCTCTAATGGGGGGTAACACTGCACACTTTTAAGCAGTTTGTTGACAGTCAACAAAACAACAGCCTGTTGGGTTGTCAGTTTCGTAAAGTTACAAAAGGTTGCTGGACACAGCAGCACCTATTCTGACAATGGAAAGTTGTGGGGCGAGGGCAGTTTGAATATTGTTCAATGATCAGCATCAAGTTGGCCAATTCAAAATTCATAAGCATGTAATTGCTTCCATAAACCTTCTTATTTAATCGGAGACACTTGGTTTCAATTAATTGACTATTACAAGCAAATTACAGTTGTATAATACAGTCAGATTTAGTAAAAAAAAGTTTTGCTCTATAAGGTAGATCTAAAAGAATCAGAGATGCAACGAGGATTCTGCTGACAATCCAAACAAACACACACTGTACTTATATGTACACTGAATCCTGATGAAGTCAACAATACCATAGGGTTGGCATGAACGTGTCATCACAGTAAAAGTTGTCAGGTTTTAAAGGCCACCATGTACACCTTTGTTAATATGATTGGAAGGTACTTGTCAGCTGATAGCCAAGCAGCTGATGAATGAGCCACTGATGGTGAAGCATGAATGAGCAGCTAGAGCCAATCAGCTAATGGGTGTGTGACTTCAGTGCTCTGCCTGAACTAATGCTGTGCCCCATTTGGTTTTCACTCTGCTTGCGTGCTGGGCTCTATGTTTGACTGTTTTGTTGTTGTTGTTGTTGTTTTTTTTTTTTTTAAAGTGCTCTTAAACCTCTGTAACCCATAGATAATTTTGATTATTGCCACCCATGGTTATATACTATATAAGTACAGATACATATTGTTGTCAGGATCCCAAATGCCACGATCCTAGTTTTTTTACATCGCACTTATTTATAAATTTCCATGCATCCATACATCCACTAATAAACAGAAACTCTGCCTGAAACCCAGCATCCTGGAGTTGTTTGATAAATATTATATAGCTGTGCTGTAATTCTGTGCACTTCAAACAACCTTGAATTTGAACAACTTTGTCAGTGAGGAGAGTTTTTTTCTTTCCCACGTGAGATGCCGCTAATGTAATGCAATGTAAAATGTGACTGTAGTATATTGTCCTGCTCTAGATGTTCGAGGAAGGATCACTGTGAGCGAGCCGAGGAGCCTCAGCGTTTCACCACCAGAGTGGAGCAGTGTGTCCGACTCTCCGTCCAACCCGACACTGTCTCTGTCACAATGTCAGAAGTGCAGGTACTGTGTGTGTGTGTGTGTGTGTGTGTGTGTGTGTGTGTGTGTGTGTGTGTGTGTGTGTGTGTGTGTGTGTGTGTGTGTGTGTGTGTGTGTGACGGGAAGAAGTGGGGGAAGAACGATGGACAGTGATGTGAAATGAAAATAATGCTTGTTCTTGAGTCATTGCTGGCAATCTGCCCATCATTTTGAGTTTGAGCTGAAAAGCCACAAACCAGACCAGCAATTTCTGCTGTGGGGCAGTAGAAATCTGGCTTATTACATCACTCATAAAGTTTATCGATTTTAGATTTATGTTGTCTCTCACCTTTCTGCTTTTCCTTCCTTCTCCTAGTTGTCTCTTCAGGCGCAGAATGTGCCCAGTCTGTCTGCTGGAGTGAACTGCTCCTTCGAGGACTATGTAGAGACAGAAGGACGCATCTACGGCGGACGGATCTTCTGCCTGTCCCCCTCTACAAAAGAGGTGTCCCCCATCACACGAGACCAAGGTAAAAAAACCAAAAAGAAAGATATCCCAACATAACCAACATAACCCTGTACAGGGTGTGTGAAAGATGTGGAATCAAAGAATTATGGAGTGAAATTCCCAGATCTCTGACTTGAACTCTGAACTATTGCTATTTAGATTCTTCAAAGTAGCCACCCTTTGCTTTTTTATTAATAAGGGAAAAAATTCCACTAATTAACCCTGACAAAGTACACCTGTGAAGTGAAAACCATTTCAGGTGACTACCTCATGAAGCTCATTGAGAGAACACCAAGGGTTTGCAGCGCTATAAAAAAAAGCAAAGGGTGGCTACTTTGACGAATCTAAAATATAAGACATGTTTTCAGTTATTTCACACTTTTTTGTTAAGTACATAATTCCATATGTGTTCATTCATAGTTTTGATGCCTTCAGTGAGAATCTACAATATAAACAGTCATGAAAATAAAGAAACACATTGAGTGAGAAGGTGTGTCCAAAATTTTGGCCTGTACTGTATACTAAAGACTGAAAGGAAAAAAAAAACAACAGCACTGGTAATATGGTGTTTTGTGACTCCTTTTAGGTGACCAACGTGTTATAAAGTTGTATCTGAAATCAAAGGAGACGGGGAAGAAGTTTGCCAGCGTGGACTTTGTCTTCTACAACTGCAGCGTCCACCAATCGTAAGTTTTCCCTCATATTTCAAAACAAAGAGTTTGTTGCTAAGTGTGAATGGAGTTAGAAGCAGAAGAAAGGAGTGAGAAAACATCTTTGTATATGCCCTACACCCAGCAAGATGCAGACTGTTGGAAAGCATTGATCAATAGAGGAGTGTGGTTCTTTCCCAAAAGCAATAGTGCTAAAATATTGGCCTGCAAATAACTCCTATAATGGAGAAGGGAGAAGACAGCATGCAACCTTTGCCAATTCATTATTCAATGTATTCAAGCTTTTTACAAATCAATTAGTTAATTAAATCTCAAGCAATAAAGGGACTACTGGTGAGTGAAATAATAAATCGATTCCTAACCATGCAAGACTTAGAAGGGCAGCCAAGCTCGGGAAGCTAAAACACGTAAGTCGTGTTTCTTGGAAATGAATTATCCCTAATTTAAGTATAGGACTACTGATAGGCTTTCCAGCACTGTTTTTGCATGTTTTTGTGTTTATATGCGTGGCTGACCTTTTAATTTAAGAAAGAAAAGCACGGAAGGAGAGAAAGACTTGAGAGACTATACCTTTTCTATATACTCTATTCGAATTTGGCGAAGAAATAAATTTTTAATCATAGTTTTTAGTCTTTTTTTAAATCTACAATGTTATTTCTGTTGATGCAGTATTATTGGCAGTTGACAGGGCTGAGCAATTCATCGTTTTGTATAAAAACTGCAATTTGTAAGTCTGCCATTTTCAAATGGCAAGAGCCAAGATTTGAATCATAACTTACAGTATGATATCTTAAAGAGCTGTAGAGGTGCACGTTGTTTTTCTTGTTGATTGTTGTCAGTTGTAGCTAATGAACGTTTTTTAGGTAATGTGGCCAGACAGTGGTCAGAATCTTATCATTGTTTCAGCTTTACCTTAAAACTTGATTCAGGGCAGCAGCCGTCTTTCCTTGAGGCATTTATTTTGCTTTTTGACGCTATCATAAGCTTTAGCTCAGTCAGAAGTTGCTAAATGCTTTCATTTGCTAATTTTAATATATGTGATGATGTCATTAAGCAATAAATTGCATACTCAACATTTAAATTGCAAACATTCTTTTGCGAAATTAAGTTAAAATGTAATTCAGTATTTCTAAACAGCTTTATCATTATCTATAATTACGGTTTGTCCATAGGCAACTAATAATAATAATAAATTGAATTTATATAGCGCTTTTCACAAACTCAAAGTCGCTTATAATGCCTTACATTTTATGGACATAAACTAACTCTTGTAAACCCTTGTAAATACAAAAGTAAATCAAGTGAAAATATAAAACCAAGTTAAATGGTCAAGTCATTCGTTGTGACATATTGGCAGCTCTTTTTAAGAGACAGGAGCTAATGCCTACCCCAAAAATTTGCTAGGCCCTTTCAAAGGGAAATAAGTTATTAAAAACATATATTGTTCAATGCTATGTAGACCACGAACTATAGACCTGGAGTTTAAATTACAATATAAGTCAGGGAAAAAATGAATTGTTCACCCTTAACAGTGGTTTTGTCTTTAAATGCCAGTGAAGATTTTCAGTTGAACTTGCACAAAGAGAGGAGGGGGAGGGAAGAGAGGGAAGAAGAGCGTCAGTGAGATGGGCCTGATAATGAATGAAGAATGGGTTCCTAATTGACCTGCCTTGTTAAATAAAGGTTAAATGAAAATAAATAAAATGTCATTCCCTATAATGGCTCTTGGCTGCTGCTCTTAAGTCATTGAGTGGGATTCACTGTTCCACACTCTCTCTCTCTCTCTCTCTCTCTCTCTCTCGTTCAAGTTTCCCCCACCTGGCACAGAGTCACATCCTCTCATTTAGGCATCTGCACTTTGTGTCAATACACCTGAAATGAAAATGCATCGGTGGCTTGCTCAGAGTGGATTTCTCTTTCTCTTGCCAAGCGTAGAGTGATGGCAGCATTACTTCCTCCGCTGACGTTTACATCATTCAAAATATCCTCAATTAAGAATAAAATCCATTTGAGGGGTTTTTTCTTTATCTTTTTTGATGATTTGAACACCCCTCGTAAAAGAAAAGAATGGGGGGGGAAAGGGAAAAGAGAGTCAGAATATCAGGACATAAAAACCAATACAGAAAAACAGCCAAATAGTATGCCATAAACTAAAGACTCAGAAACTTTGTCTCTAAAGTGTCTTTTGTGCATTCGTAATTGGTGTTGTGTGTGCATCTTAATGCAGCCGAGAAACCATGAAGTTAAAGACCAAAAATGCATTAAATGATCTACGCCCAAGGTACTAAATTTAGACTCTGGTTCCTCTGTTATAAAAAAAGATTTTCCCACACCAAACGCTGAAAAGAGTTTTAAAAACTACAAATTATGACCATAATCTTTAATTCCTGAATCCCCATCATTACAAGCACCGAGTAATAAGGAGTGTAAAGTGTCCTGCTTTCGTTCTCTTTCATGTCACCATCCTTCCCTCCTGGGCCCTCTTTTCTCGTCCTGCCTTCCCACCTTCCTCTTGTCTGCCTATTACTCTCTTCTCCCATCCCTCTCTTTACCCCTCTCTCCCTCCCCCGACCCTGACCCCTCTTAGCCCTCTCTGTCCACCCCCCCCACCTCCCTTTTCTTGCCCCTCTCTCGTTCATCAAGCCCATTTATTGCCTGCGCTCTGCTTTTGGCCCTGAATATATCTGCATAGTAATAGGCCGTTAATTAGCTCTAGCCGGGGTGCCTGTGTGAAGATCGTCATAATGGAGTGGGCTTGGAGAGAGAGCTCACCTGGGCCACTTCTCAGGGCCTCCAGGCCTAGTTCAATGGCTTTGATTCATTTTGTGAATGTGAACGTGTGTGTGTGTGTGTGTGTGTGTTTCTGTTTGTTCCTTGTGAGTTAAAGAGCATACAGGATGTGTCAAAGTAACTGCACTGTAGTGTATATGTGTGTGCATATATTTGTGCATGCAGGAAGCGTTTTCTCATTTTGTGTGTGTTCGTGTGTGTGTCTGTGTGTGTGTGGGTGTGTGTGTGTGTGTTTATGCTCTGTACCCATGATTAACCAGCCCACCTAGCCCTCCTCTCTTTGCTGCATAAACAGGCGTGCTGCTGTTTAAGCCTTTGATGTTGGCTTCGCTGGCCCCCGCAGGACTGTAAAACTACAGTGCAGTTATCACCGCAGCAGCTGTAACATAAACCCACATATTATACACCACACCCCCTCCGTCGTCTCCTTTCCCCTCTGAATCTTTGACACCGCCTGTAGGAAGCCGGGCGCGGGAGCCTGCGGCATTAAGCGGCAGATAATGGAGTTCTCCTCGTGGGCGTGGTGGGCGGGTGAAAGGGTAGCACAGGCCTCGCAACAGCAGACGCGCAGACGTACAGTATCGGCACAGATGCACAAGCGGAGCAGCCTGCAGGCAAGCGCTCGTGTGCAACTTCACGCAGCCCCGCTCCATGTGCTCAAAGGTGGATGCAGCACCTGCATCACCAGCCTTACACGTTCTCATACAAACACACACAAACAGGTGCACGCACAGTCAGAGGGAGCACACAGAAGGCGCAGACTTGGCACGGCAGATTTCGCTGCAAGCTAGTTGCATACGCTGTTACAATATTAGAAATTTGCATTAAAAAAGAGGTTTGGAATAGTTTAATTGAGCATGCGTCTCTAAAGAGAGTAAGAGAAACAAATGGGAGGAAGAGCGCTAGAGGGAAGAGTGAGACACGGAAGTAAACTCTCGTTCCGTGAGAGCTGGTGAGGGAATAGACAACTGAAAAAGGAGGCATGAAGAGGGAAAGAGAGATATAAAGCAGAGTGTTAGTGAAGGAGACAGAGATTGTGTCCATTGTGTCAGGAATAATGCGTCCCACACAGCTGAAAGGTTAGCGCCGCAGCCGCAGGCCACCATGACCATTACAATATGAAAGGGGCTGAAATCTATGCAGTGAAAAGAAGCACTCAGGGGAGGGGACCAGCCCACGCTCTGGCCCCCATCAAGGGCTCTCACTTCCAGGCAGACCGTTCACTTTGGCCTTCTGTTCAGTTTAGGGTTCAACTTTCCTGTGATTACATTCGCCATTAGTTGATTTTTGTCGCAATAGTTGTTGGTCCAATTCTCAATAAGTGCGATGCGCTTTAATTAAACTGTGGGTTGAGACTCGCAGACTTACTGCTTTTGGACATCGTGACAAGATGCAGTAATATCTTATAATGAGTCTGAGTCCCCTGTTGAGAATCTAAACTTCTCATTTGGTTCCTGCGCTGTATAACTTAATGATGTATGCATCATTCTATCGCTGCTCACTTTGGAGCTTAATTGGATAAAACACAAAGAGGCCTATTTATAGATCACATAGCACAGCCAGTCGTATCTCTCTTTTAAACACTATCCACTTGAAAGATGTGTGATAGATATGATGCCAAACCAATCTGAGCTTTTAATCTGAACAACATGCCTAGGTAGTTGCTTAAAGCACTGATTAGGCTATTAAAGCTTTATGCTTTGTGTCTCAGAACGGATCACTGGCACTAATTCAGTTGGATCGGCACATGTTGTCATGTTTTGGGGAGCTTTAGATACTTCCTAATCAGGACAGAATGGCAGCTTTATCTGTTGCTTCATCCACATTGACCAGAATTAAACGAGCACTTTCATATACGTAAGTGCGGGGCCACAGCTCGCATATCAACAGCTTTGTTCCATCGATCCGGCTTCGCTAGAACAAAAGCTCGGAGAAGATGAAATGGCGTTTGACCCGGCTCTGTTGCTAGGCCTTGCTAAATAGCAGGGGATTTTATTGACCACATTGCAGCAGCGCAGCCACTTACCCAAGCCAGTCGTCCAGGCATTGACAGCTCCACTGTAGGACAAGTCTCCACTGCCCAGGTGACCCAGAGGAATGCTACGATGTCAACATGGGGCGAAAAGCTTGTGTATAGGTGCGTGTCAGTCTGTGAGCGTGTGTTATCGCGGCCGCGAGCGTGCACACGCACACACACACACACACCCACACACACACACACACACACACACAGCTGTGAATGTGTGGGCACACACCCCTGCAACAAGAAATCGATACACCCTGGGGTTAATAGTGATGAGGAACTGGCTCACCAGCTTTACTAACAAACATCAGACTGTTAGCATAACCTTAGTCCACCCCTCTCCCCATGGAAATCCACTGGCATTGATTAGAAACCTCACACTGCAGTTCAGTCTAGTCTCCCTAGCTTCTCAGCTATGAAGCCCCCTATCACTCTGTCACTCCAATACAGGCGGGTTAGGAGTTAACCCTCTAAAATCTAGAATAAACCAAGGACAGAGGGACAAAGACAGAACGCGGATTAGACCGAAATCCAATTTAAAGTCTTTCTGGCGCTAGGGTGGCATTGTGAGCTGAGCGATTGTCCTTGAGTTTGGAGGCCCCAGTTTTAAACCCCCGTGGTGGCTCATTACTGTGGTGCTTTTGCACTAGACTTGTCAGAGAGATCACTTGTCAGTCAAACAGTGAAAGTGGTATTGTGGTTTATTTTTCCTTTGAATTTACTGTTTAAAAAGACTTTTAAATGGATGTGAATGTCACACTCTGCCTACATGGCTGTATGGATTTAGACATTGTACAGTACAATAATGTGCTAAGCATAGCTATATTTTACTATAATGCTCAATGCTAGCTTTCACTTAAAGGTGCACTACGAGTTCCTGCATGGTTTCAGCGCGATTTCATTTTCGTCTCAAATCGTAGGCATCTCTCCTTGATCCGCTAGCTGCCAGCCCCCTGTAAAAAAGCCCGGTCTCTGGAGACAACACACGGGCCGTCAACGTCAAACAAACAGTAGGGGCACAGGCTGTGCACCAAAATACAACAAACCACGTTTGCAGCAGCTGCTCTAAGATACAACTCACGCTACTCAATCAACTCTGCTCACTGTCCCCACTCCCCCCATTATGTGCATGCACACTAATGGTGCGTTCTTTTTGTCTTGTAATCGCGACTAGTAGCTCGACTGTGACATCACATCTATGTCGAAAAACGAATAACTGCGGGTTGTTGCGTTCTTTTTGTCACACAATACTACGAGTCGGAGAAAAGATGGATTTTTGTAACATTTAGGATTCTATTCACCCAGCTATTGACATATTACACAAATATATTTCACAGTTTGATACATGAAAATTACGTTTTGATTAACGTTAACGTTAGGCTATTGCTCTGCTTTCTACTCAAGACTCGGCTTAAAGCCATTGTTGTCATATAGCTGCACAAGCTACAAAATAACTAATCAGGCGGTATTTAACTCCTAATAAGACTGTAGCGACATGCCTATAGGTAGCCGTATACAGTGCTATGTGTACGACTTCTTCATTTGGTTACAACAAAGACAAAGGTGCTTAAAATGGTAGAAAACCACAATTTTTACTACGTGTGATGCACGACGTAGCCATCTCTGAAAGTGAACTCGGGGTCCTCTGAGTTCAGACGACTTGACGAGTCGTATATACGACCTCAGTGGTGTTCTTTTTGCAACTTCTGGTTAGTAACTCCGGAAAACGACTCGTAAATCGACTTCGGTGGACAAAAAGAACGCAGCATAACCCTCACCCCCTCCCCCAACCATCTTGTCGGTGATTGGCTGGAGCGTGTTTTCTTGCCGAGAGTTAAATACCACTCTAAGATTTTGTACGTATTAAACAATTAGGATATAACGTGTTAATCTGTGAGCTTTAGTGGGGCTAATAGGTGTATTTTGTTTTACCTTTTAACAGAGTCCGGCTAGCCGTCCCCCGTCTGCTTACAGTCTTTATGCTAAGCTAAGCTAACAGCCTGCTGCATGTAGGTTCATACTTAGTGTACATCCTTGTCAGTGGTATCGGTCTTTTCATCTAACTCTCAGCAGGAAAATGGTAAACCTAGCAAAGACCGTTAGTAGAATGTAGCATTAGTTGCATAAGCACCACAGTGCAACATGGGCAAATAAATCTGGAGAGCGAGAACTGGATGATGGATACATAGAAAGGACCCCACAGGTTCCCAGTCAGTTCCTCGGGTGGCTGCGAATTGGCAAGCAGAGACTGTGGGGGTGTGGGGGTTGAGTTTTCGGAGGCCCGATTGAGTACAGTGACAGCGTATGGGAGCGAGGACTGACGTAACATGTAATTAGAACTCGCTGTTGTCAAGCCAGTTAAGTGTAATTTAGTTCAGAAGTGGTGTAAGGACTAGAAAGCCAGGACTTGTTCTAGTTGAAAAGAGCATGTCAGGATTTTTTAAGTGTTACTCGACATCAACTCATGTCAGACTTTGTAATTATTGTTTATTATTTAACGTGACACATTACTGGACATATTTCTGGGTGAATTTATAACCCCCCTTTTTTTATCATGAAAACAGAGCTTTGCTGAATTGAATAACTATCGAGCAATCGTTGCTTTAACTTCTCATATTAAATGTAGAGTAAAAACCTAAAGTAACCTTTGTGTTTTTGTACAAACTTCCTTCGCATTGCTTTTTTTTCTCTTTCTGGTAGCCATGATAGCCTTGTTTTTGGGTGGTAATCCATGTTTGAATGTGCATATATTCATTTTCCATCCTCAACTCTGAAGAAAAAGCTGAAAAAAAACAAGTGTTATATAAAAACAGGCTTATCTTGGTCTGCCAGCTTAGTTCACTGTAAGCCTCCAAGCATTGAGAATGAGAAGGGAGGAGTGGATCGCCGAGGATTCGATCCTGCTCTCTCTCAGCTGCTTTCAGCGTCCGCCTTGGCCTCACTGACAGCTGGAATAAAGTCTTAATGCACGGGGCCACAGTTACACTCGTCATTCCAACATGATTTCTGGAGATTTGGCCGTAACCGTTTTGATGTTGTGCGAATGTTTGGATGCATGTCCAACTTCGGCCTGTCAGAGTGTGGTACGTGTCCCCCCCCCCCTCCGTTGAAGGTTTTCTTTTCATCTGTGTTTCCGCTCGTCCTGTATTTCACTTTGCAACAGCTCTCCCTGAGTATACCGTACCTCATCTATGATGAATCCGGGTCATAGTAGCTGGGTTTCCATCAGTGTGGGATGGAATGACGAGCAAAAATTATGAGTAAGGAAATGTCAGTAGAATTCTATAATATGCATCAACGTTTTTTTTTGTTTTTTTTCTCTCTTTACAAAATTGTTCTTGATGATGTGTGTGTTTGTCTCCTAATGTTGCTATTCATTACATTTCTTTTTAATCTGTGTTCTCAGATGAAAGCTTTAAATTTGGTTGACAGTATAGAATAATAATGTCCACGCTGATGGATGGACGTTTTAGCTACACATGTGAGAAAGGGAGAATGAGACGGGAATGTTGCCCTTTATTTGTGTATTTAAGAATCTTAACCGCAGAATTGATTTCCAGATGTCATTTTTGTGGTGAATTTTTGAGCCTGACTAATCTCTATAAACAGATATCTGCAAATGAATGCAGAATTTGTAGGCAACGGAACAAGATGTTGCTATCGAAAGCGTTCTGGTTTCCGTTTGTAGCCAGTTTGTAGTCCGAGTAGCATTGACCAATCACGTTTGATCCCTTAGATTTTATTTTATTTTTTTATTCTGACCAAGATACATACTGAGCACGACATTTTCCAACCAAAAAATAAACGGTAACACTTTACTTGAAGGTATCTACATGAGAGTGACATGACTGTGTCATGAACACATGAACCCTAACTCTAACTCTAACCCTAACCCTAACTTGTTATGACAAAAACCGAATGAAACTTAATGACAGAAGCGTTATGTCATAAACCTTTAGGACTTGTTTATAATGTTTATGACACGTTCATGACAGTGTCATGCCACTCTTATGTAGCTACCTTCAACTAAAGTGTAACCAAATAAACTTGTCAGCTCTTTCTTGTGGACAAACGCAGTTTCTAAATGAGCTCAGACCTGTAGTTCAGCATTTCTGTGCTGCCTGAGTTAGCATGGATGGATGGCCATGGACAGAGTGATTATATCTATTGGTGTTTGTAACTTTAACCCTTCTTTGTCTCCTCCGTCTGCCACGTTCTCCCTCGCTCCAGGTGCCTCTCCTGTGTCAATGGAAACTTCCCGTGTCACTGGTGCAAATACCGCCACATGTGCACGCAGGATGCCAGCGACTGCTCCTTCCAGGAGGGACGAGTCAACACCTCAGAGGTGAGGGCACACACAAAACATCCATGAGCACGTGCAGATAAACATGCTCTCACAAACAATAACACGAAAAGATTCAGAAGGGCAGACAGGCAAAGCAACACGTTAATACATTTACAAGTATTAATGCATGTGCACACACAAGTATGGTACCATGGCATAGTAATTCCAAAGATGCATCTGGGACCTGTACACCATTTTGTGTGTGTGTGTGTGTGTGTGTGTGTTTGTGCGCACGTGCGCGTGCATGTGCGTTAGTGTGCGTGTGTGAATAAGTGCTGCTATGAGTGGCCCAGCAGCAGCTGTTGTACTCCAAGCAGCTCTGGATTTATTCACTTATAAGCGAGTCGCGGTGAATGAGTATGCAAATGGCAGCGCGCGCTACCGTCCCAAATGTTATATTTGCATGAAGACCCTCATCTATCCATGAGCTGACTCGCTTTCACAGTCCCTCCGTCTTCGCCTAGGTCTCTAGTTCTCACTGTCTCTCACGCAAACACTGCAACGCACACTGACGAACACGAGTGAACTTCTGTGTCCTCAGAAAGTCACGCTTAACACTCAAACACCTTCACTTCATCTTCGTCTCTATTTTTGGCAGTTTAAAAATCACCTTAATGCAAGGCGATACAATTGACTTTTTTTTTTTCTTTTCTTCTCATTCTTTTGCTCCCAACTGTGCTGTAAAACGACACATCTTATTTTGTCGGAGTAACATTTTCTGTTGCATGGACACAAATTCAGCCTTTTGTTGCCTGTGCTTTCTTTTTACTTCCTTCTCTCATGCATAGGTTTATCTGTGTCTGTGAACTTGTTTTGGGTGTTGTCCATGTTCATCTTAAGCTTTGACACTCTGTGACTGTGTGTTATCACTTCATCAAAGTGAACTGGAATATTTTGGGCGCCTAAAAAGTGTCTCGTTCAGCACTCTGCCAACAAAGCTAGCCAGCTAGTGCTATCGTTAGCAGGTAACGTAAGGGAAAGTCTGCCGATTTCCAACCAGTTCTATGTACTGCCATACATTCAGATGAACAGCACCAGTACCCGAAGGTCTGCGTTTACCCGCCAGTAAAACTCCGCTGGATGACTCGCGTCAGAAGGGTTTGAAAATGTTAACTTTTCCTCTTTAGCGTTTGGTTAAGCGCAGCGCCATTAAAACCATACACAACACTGGCATAGACGCGTCATTTCCCCCAGCTCTGCCCTTGGTCACTTCTGGCTCAGAAATACCGAGACGGCGACAGCCAAAATGCAAACTCCCGGCTTCAAAACGGCAGTCCACAAACCAATGGGTGACGTCACTGATGCTACGTCCATTATTTTTACAGTCTGTGGGTTTGACCTAAGACATTGCTTGTGCCCATGTGTGTGGTGTGTATATTTGCATTATGATGTCTGTTAAAGTGTTCAAATCGGGCAGCAATTTCAGGGCAGTGTGTGTGTGTGTGTGTGTGTGTGTGTGTGTGTGTGTGTGTGTGTGTGTGTATTATCGTGTAAACACACCAGGCTGACATCCATCCTCATTTTGTTTTGGAGAACCACACCAATTCAGCCTTTTGTTGTTTTTTTTAATTTTTAATTTTATGTTCTTTCCTATTTTGTTTTCTCATGTCTTTTTGGTGCAGGCGTCGCCATGGTTACCAAGACACTTTGAACGTCAGGGGGGTTTTTGCTGCATTTTGATAGACACACACAAACATACCAGTGTCATCAGGAAATCCTCACAGGGATTATTGTTATTAACACAGCGGAGAGTGAAGCGACAGCTACGGGCTCTTGTGTTGGATGCGTGTGTTTTTCGATGCATCCTTAAGTTCTCCGTCATTGAATCGGTAGCATTTAGAAGCAATGCATATGCGCCCATTTGAGCCAACAGCCGTAGTTTTGTCATCACACATTTATCTCCTCTAGCCTTGATTTTGTTCCAGTTTGCCAGTTCGTAACCCCTGCTGTAAGCAATATTGCCCATCTCCGCTGCCTGAAAATGTTTCCCCCTGTGTCATTAGCAGTAGGTTGCCAAAGTGATTGAATTCACACTACACTGGTTATCTTCCCAAAGGCATGTGTCAAATTTCTTGAGGCTGACTTCACTTCATATCTGATAAAATGCATAGAATCTGTGAAACTCTGCCACAGGTACGTCACAAAAATCCATCCCGTGTGCACACGGATAACAGCCAGTGTATCGTTGTTGCCCTCTTGAAGTAAATGTAATTCTCTGATGTCACTTCCTGGTATGTAAATATATATAAATCAGCTGTGTTGTGACAGCAGATAAACCGAGAGGCACATTAAGGGCGACCAGGCAGAAAATTGCCGGAGAAAGAGTCGGAGAAACACTTGAGAAGGCCATCAACAGAAATATGTATAAACACAAACAATGACAGAAACAAACACCAGGATAAACAAACACGGAGACAAACAAATTTGCTCTGCTCCAATGAATGACCGCATTGGGCTGGTAGAGCCGACTGGGCCAACGCTGACTTCATTCAGATTAAAGGAAATAGGACAAAATAAGACAATGCTAAAAAAAAAAGGTAAAAGGTAATAGAAAAAGAGGTTTGTTTGCATTTATTTTCCTGTCTACTAGCTCGCCTGCTTATTCATTTATTCATTGATTGCAATTCGCTCGCTTGTTAATTAAGTCGTTTCATTCATTTTGCATGGGGTCGCTTTTCACCCAGGATATTTCATGTCCCATAGATGAATTAATGCCGTAACATGATTGACAGCAGAGACACAAAATGGCTGCCAAGTAACAGTCCCAGATGGGAGCTTTGACAGGAAATTACTGGTTTCTTTTTCCTTTTTCTTTTTGTGTAACATAACAGTTTTGTCATTAGTCATGAGCTTTTGGTTATTGATAGTATCCTAATATTGCCTTCACATATTGAAAGTTACTATGAGAAGCACACATACTGATGCTACAAAAGAAACTGGTAAACATATTTTGAAGGGCATCAAAGCCAAGTAAATTGAATAACTGAGTTTGCACAGTCTAAGTCCTGATGCAGAGGGCTCTGGAAAACACAACAGCATTGTCTGGCACACATTTTGCCTTAACACAATGCAATTTCATCTGGCAACCCACCCACCTGTCAAATTTGTGCAAGCACACATACCTGTTCATAACATGAATGACTTATTATGTACATTGTTTTTTTTTTTAGTCTGATGCCAACGTTTTTGCAGTTGTGGAAGAAAAAAAATACATGAGGGCATGGTTAGGGTCTCCTGCATGATCCATCCACCATCCTGGTACTTTGTGCCTAGTTAAATTTAATGAATGCCCCTCTCAGGATTACCACAAAGACTATTGAGGTCTTGGATAGTGTCGATTTTGGATCAGTAGTTATTTATATTTATTTCTTCATGTTTTTTCGGAAAGTATAGCTTCGAGTGGGTATTTATTAAGGCCTGATGCATTCATTAAGACTGAGTGAAGTCATCTGAATCTGTCAAAAGGCGTGCTCATTATGAGCCAGCGCTTGTTCTGCATCAGCAGTTCTGAAACAGTTTATTTAACTATCAAGGCTCTGACCTTTACAATATGTGAAACTGCAACTCACCAGCTCTGACTCAGTGTGATCTTCTTTCTTTCTTTCTTTCTTTCTTTCTTTCTTTCTTCTCTCCTTCTTTCATATTTTCCTTCCTTTCACCTCTTTTTCTATTCTTCATTTCCTTCTTTCCCTATCTCCATACCTCCTTTCTTCCTTCCTGCACTCCATCTTTCTTTCTTCATCTTCCTCTTTTCAGTCAGCCCACCCTCTTTCTTCCCTTTTGAGCCATTCATCCCCTATCTCTGGTTTCTTCCCTTCTTTTCCCTTTCCACTCTCTCGCGCCCTCTTCCTAGAAGCCTGACCTCCTTACACTCAATGAAATACAGTAGGTCCATGATGCATTGCACAGGGGGTCGAACCGGTGGCTTTGTAGCCTAGCCTCATTGATAATCATTAGCCGGCTGTGTTAGGCTCCTGATGAACAGAAGGTGAATATACTGTAGGTATGTGGATCAGTGTTTGCCTTTGTGCCGCTAATTAGAGGAGGAATAACTGTGATGAGTGAGTCGGTTAGATCATACAGTATATATAAGTCACATCTTTCTGTCAAGTCAGCTCGCTTCTGCGGGAAACGCAGGCGTGCAGGAATGTATTTTTGCAAGTGCACACACACAGCCAGCCACTCACACCCCCACAGAATCCCTGCTGAGAGCACGCCATGAACCTCGCCAGCCATCTCCATACGGGTTTCCCTTTTTTGATCTCTAACCAAATGAGCTCTTTCCCTCTTGTTCACCCACTCCCTCATTCCTTCAACAAGTCAATTAGCTGGAGCCAGACACCCTCTCTTTGTGTCTTTCAGCTAAAGGGTGTCAGAGTTACATCTGTCTAACCATTGTTGCTGGAGCACAGGCTGGTACACAGCTCTGAGTTGCCCAGCTCAGAGGCTCCGCGGCTGGGGCTGGCACAGAGCAAGCTTCCCTTCTCCCTCTGGGTCTCTCTGGCTGGGGGAGCTGCCTGCCACTGATAGACTCAGCTGTGTGTGTGCTGTGTGTGTGTGTGTGTGTGTGTGTGTGTGTGTGTGTGTGTGTGTTGAGTGTGTACGTGCACACACGTGTGTGTTAATTATTCAAAGTGTATTAAAGCTTAAAGATGCATCTCCAGATGCCCCTCTGATCGTTGCCGTGTTTAATTGAGAGAGACAGATGAGATGAGAAAAGAAAGGTGGAGCATCCACAATAAAACATAAGGGGAGGAGTGTGGCAGTGGCCTAGTTGTTAGAGAAGAAGCAAGCTTGCTAAAAGAACTAGAGGCCTCATTTATGAAACTGTGCACATTGTACATTAAAAAAAAATAGAAAAAATGCCTTCTGCTAAAAACAGTACACTTTCTATTATGCAGATTTTCCTTTAACACATAGCTAGCCTGTAATTTTGCAAACAGGTCTCGCATCCGACCCCTTGACTTCCAATCAATGGTTAATTAATGTCATACATCTGAAACACACGGATGCTACCTCTGATAATGCCTCTGGGAGTTGTGTTGCAATATCCCTATAGCGCAAGTTTAATAAACAGAATATACAGTAAATGGAAGAGATAGCTCGAGACTACAGCTTACAGTGTTATTAACTTTTTATGTTTTCTCACTCCAGAGGAAGGTCAGAGATCACGATAAGATGCCTCTAATTAAGTTTGTGTCAGAGAGCTAATATTAATTGTCTCATTATTCCGGAAAGATGGCGGATTGGACCGTGCATTTGTCCAAATTGCTCAAGGCCAATTTGTCAACAAGCTTTATGAAATTAGGATTGATTGAACGTGCTGTTTTAGCTGGCATACTTAAATAAGGCTTGGGAGAAGAAAAAAAAAAACATTTTAAAAAGTGGGACAGTCAAGATATTAGGAGATGGAAGAGATATGAGTTAGACAAAGGAAAAAGAAAAGTGAGGAAAAGAAGCAGGCTGGTTAAGTGAGAAAAATGAAGGATAAGAGAAAGACATCAGAGATGGAGGGAGCAGCATTAACAGAAGGAGAGGAAAGAGCGAGCGAGTTGATGAAAGGAAGGAGATAAAAAGGATACTTGAGGGTCATGACACTACTTGTGCCTCATGTCTCCTCAGCTTCTACTTAATAATTCCATGTCATTTACTTGTGCTCTCTGCCCTACTTTCTTCTTTCCTGGAAGCTCGCTTGCTAAGAGCCATTTAATTGCATCATGTGTTTGTCTTACCGTCACAGAACTTACTCTGGAGAACACAAATAGGAAATATTCAAATGTCACTGATGATTAAGTCACAGAGGATTCTGTGCCCCTTTTCATTTACATTCTTGTTCATTTCTTTATTTCTAGCTTGTATTCATGGCTTCTGTCATCGCTACTTGCTACACTCAGCAGAGCAGATTTAATATTTTTGTGTAATAAACTGTTCCTGATGAATGTATGAAAATATTAAGAGAGAGAGCAGTCTATTAGGACTTGTATCTCTCACGTGTTTTGCAATCCAAATGACACTTTCCCGTGTTTGTTTCTCTTCTGACCCCACTTATCCCTCCCGCTAATAAACTTCACTCCACTGTTCCTCTGAAGGCACATAAGTAATCATATGTGGCAAATTAGTTTGAAAAGATTTTTGATGGTGCTCACTGTCATAGTGGATACATGTAATACCCATCCAACTGTTGAGTGGTGTACTGAGGCAGAGGGACAGGGGAATTATCTAAGTATCAATGCTCTTCAGTGCATTGTTTTCAGCTTACAGGCTGTATCAACCATATGCAAATCAAAGGATGAGATCCATTTCTGTTCTTTTGATTATTATAACCCAAAATAAGTATGGTGGAGGTTGACTATATTGCATTTACAGTTTTTACAGTTTTACTTCTTTTTTGTTTTAAAGGGGGACTGCACCAATATTACTCCATAGATATTACATGAAGTTCAATTAACAAGGAGCTTATGAATATAGAAACCACTGTTTTGGGAGGGATTAAAAGTCAGGCTATCTGAGCCTCTACTGGTTCAATCTTTTTTTTAAATCTATCTCCTATGAGTCCCCCAACTTCATAGAAGGGCATTATTAAATTGCTGAAATACCCCTTTAATATAAATGATGGTTGTTTCTACCTGTATAGAATTTGATGAATGTAGTTATGTCCTTGAAAGTGAAGGTTCAAATAGGTTTATAGGTATATGAAGGGAAACACTGTAGTGTTGATATACATTATGTCCTGTTCCGTTTTAAGTATGGTTGTATTAGGCTGGGTCTTCTTTGGAATTGTTATGCCTCTTCCCGGTGACGGGGTTATCCGTCCGTACGTCCCATTCTCATGAATGCATATCTCAGGAACACCTTAAGGGAAGTTCTTAACATTTGGCACAAAAAACTAAACATTTTGTATCCAAAAGGTCAACTTTACTGTGACAACGTTCTGCAAAATCACTTTTCTGACCCTTATTCAACACCATAACTCAGATACAGAAGGGGAGACATTTGGTCAGATACTGAATTGGTGACACTAGTCTTAAAACTTTAGATGTTGTATAAATGTTATGTGCTGCAAGGTTAAAGATGTATCTGAGAATCCACGTTTTGCCAAAAAGAAAACATCATACCTAATTCCTTTTTTTTTTTTTTAACTGCTTCAAAGCATTCACTACATATATTATTGCAGTCTGGACGGACATGGATGTAATCTGCATCTTGATTGGTTGGAGGAGGCAAATAACCGCTAGGCAGTAAATTGTTTGACACTGGTGTCAATATGATACCTGCCTTTCAGTACCAATACTTTAAAACAAAGATGTTGCCAAGAACTTTGCCAAAAAGAAATAGTGACCTAAATCTCGAAATTCCTGAATAAAGAATATGTAAAGACCTGACTAAGCATTCGGGTTTGATTACACAATGCTATGGACACATTTCAGTCTAAATTCAAAAGGTATTCAGGTTCCATACCTAGTCCTGTGTTTATATTGGTTTCACCTTTGACAGATCCACCAGAGCAAACTGTCTTAAAGGCACTCAAATTCAACCAGTTTAAAGCGTAATCATTGTGACTGCATCATTCAGGCAACATTTAATCTGATACAGCAGGTCAAAGAATACAGGCTGTTGTATATACTGTACAGATTGTAAAGCCCTTTGAAAGAGATGTGTGATTCATGGGCTTTATGAATCAAATTGACTTGACTTGTCAAAGTTGAGTCATTTTCAAGTGTGTGATTCAGATAATACAGGTGAAGAAATACGGACAGTACGGACATCATCCTAAACCAGATGTAAGCCTGTTTTGTTCAATTAATCTTTATTCAAGTGCAAAAAGTGCAAGGGAGCAGCAGCCATTTTGTAGATTCTACGTATTAGACATTGTCGTATTGTACTTTGGTTCCATTTTCTGTCTTCCTAGTTTGGCTTTGTTGTTAGTAAAGTTCCGTAGCAGTGTAAATTCCTTTTGAGTTTGTGACAGTCTATTCCCCTTGAGATGTGATGAGAAAGAGGTAATGAGTTGCTTTGATTAAAAAGGATGAGGGTAGTACAACCAAGTTTTTTGAAAAGTAGGTAAAATTGGCGAACTGCTCTGTGACTTCTGATTCTGACTGCAGTAATGAAGTCAAGGCATTGTTTATGTTCATGCATTTATTTTAAGTGTCAGAATCTCAGTTCATAACAGCGTGAACTTTTTTCTGTGTTTTATCTTTACCACATCACCCGCCTCGCTCCATATCCCCTATATAGAAAAGGGCTGAGAAGAGTGGGTGGACACTTCAAAAGGCTTCTAGCACAGTTCAAAGTGCCTTTTATTAAAACACAAGAGCTCCTAGTGTAGTGCGATGGGATGCCTGCCCTTCTTCCACCTGAGACTACGACTGAGGAACTCGGGTCATTTGTGCTAAATAGATGAAAAGTCTTCCTGTTGAAATGAAGCATAGGGGATGAGT
Source organism: Perca flavescens (assembly GCF_004354835.1). Taxonomy (NCBI): domain Eukaryota; kingdom Metazoa; phylum Chordata; class Actinopteri; order Perciformes; family Percidae; genus Perca; species Perca flavescens. The sequence continues at coordinate 29,511,192 of NC_041337.1, forward strand.
CACGAATCCAGAATAAAACATGAAACAGGTCTTGCAAAGAGAAGCGATCGCTTTCAAAAGTTTTTGGCCCCAGTGAATTTGCATACTAGATATCGCAATATCTTTTGTTGTGTGTTGCTTAGACTTTTCCGACCTAGGACCTTTGAGACCAAGAAACTCATTCTTTTTGTCTCAAGACTAATGGAGGAAATAAACCCAAATACATAAAGGCAGATGATAGCAAAGTGAGTACATGTACCATGGGCTTTTACACTGACATTGAAAGGTTGGCTGATTCTTAGGTGGGTCACAGAAATCTCTTATTATTCACTGGGTCATGGTCTAAACTTGGTTGTGATCCTGTTTTTGGTTCCCACATGACAAGGAGCACTGTGTCATTTTCCCGCTCTCAAGATGAAACAAAAATTCATCACATTTTGATCCTGCGGGCTGAAAAGAAAAGAGAACACGGGGCCGTATTTAGTGAGGCCATCCTAAAGATCCTCTTGTTATCTGTCATTTATCTTCTGTCACCCTCAGAAATACACACACACACGCACACACACATACACACACACACTCACTCACAAACACATTGTGTACTTTATTGATCCACTAGCTGATGCTTATCGGCTACATCCTCCTCTTTGACCATCCAGACCTGATAGCATCCAGATAGTCACACAATCACACTCAGGCATCAGAGATACCACACAGGGCAATGCTATTCTAATGGAGACATGTGGGATGAAGAGCTCTGTAGAGTCAACGGAGAGGAGGGATTTTTCCATTAGGCCCTTTATCTTTTTCGTCGCTTGATTGCTTACTACAAAGTTGAACTGTTGGACAAATGCAGACCTGGCTCAAATAGCATTAGAAAATGTAGATTTTGTTATTTGCATTTCCCCTGTTTCATGTGGCAGGTGGTTGGGTTTTGTCAAGCCCTGATCCATCATACTACAGATCGTGATTCTGGACCATAGCGTTGTTTCAGACCAAGGGCTGATCCATAGACTGAAAAAGTAAAGGCAAAACATCTTGATCGCCCCCTGGTGGCTGACTGCAGTAAAGGTTGAAAATCCCCACCCCCTTCCATGTAAGTGGAGGGGACATGGGCCAAACTAAAATATCAAAGTACACGTCAAATCATTTTTATCCAAAGATGGTTTCTGTCATTTCAGGTAGTTCTCATCACACTCCTGTCTGTTCAAGTGTTCATTTTGCTGATAAATTATAAATGATTTCATGCTATAAAAACGGGGCGCAACGTCATGATTGACAGCTGTGATTGGTTGCTTGGGTGTATGGGCGGGACTTCGATATCACCCGATCACTACTGGGCAGACTCCTGGCTCAAAATTACAAGATGGCAGCACCCGCATCTGGGATATTTTGGCTTCACTTTTGTACATTGGGAGGAAGTGGAGACGCGTCGTCCATCTTAATATACAGTCTAGGTTTCAGACGCATCAGGCAGCTGTTTTCAGCGGACAACTAGTCTCACTTTGCCGGACCATCCACACGCTGCGGAGCGAATGAGGATCTGGCGAGTCCACACAGCATTCCGGGATGGCAGAAAAACGTGCTCTGGTTTATTGGCATTTCTTTAAACCGATCACAGTCGTCATGGGCGGCGCCAAGCTCCGCACGGAGCCGCTGTAAAATAGTCGGGCGAGAGAAAACTCAGATTGGGCAAATAGTCTAGCTAGCTGTCTCAATTTACCATGCAGAGATCTGAGGGGCCAGTCAACCAATTTCCCTGCGGCACTGGAGCAATCCTGGAAGTGGAACGTCAAGGATGTAGACTAGCGGACAAGCTACGGACTGTTCACCAAACCTGCTCAACGCCAAACAGCAGACAGACACAGTTAGCGACTGGCTGGGGAACACGGAGCATTTAGCAGCTACAGGGAGTGAATATTGGACTATTGGACCACTCCAAATTAATGATAATGTTGCTTCACAATTCCTGAATTGAACTTTAAATACATGTTTTGGTGGTGGGAGGCAACATTGGGAGAGCCTACAACAACTCCATACAGTAAGGCCTTCCCTGTGAAGAATCATCCAGTGCACAGGAAGACATATGGTTTTAATGTTTGTGGTTTGTTTGGAATAACCGAACAAGAACTTAGAATTACTGATGATGGCCACAATATCTGAACAACTGAAAGAGCATCACCCTCAAAACGCCAACTCAGAGCTACCACCATATTTAGTCAATATCCGGACAAGCGAGTATTTTATTCAATTAGCCTCGGTGATAGGGCAGAAAAAAAACCAAGGGGTCCTACATCGCTGACAGAGGAAGGAACAGCACGACACATACTAATGTACATACTAAACCTGTCTGCGATCAGAACACAATCCAGATATCCAACATTAATTTGCAGCAGCAAGGCCCACAAGAGTATCGTAGCGCAACCCGGCAGCCGTGCTGATGGATATCAGTTTGTGTCTGGCCTTCGTTTGACCTGTCTTCTTTTTTTTTTTTACATAAAGAGATCTACAGCAGTCAGTGCATAGGCAGCCACTAGGGAGGGTGTCTTATTGTACAGTGTGTGCTTTTGGTGTGAAGGAAAAAGCTCGAGTTTGTGATGTATAGGTTGATAAAGCTCCTCTCCGTTTGGACCTGTCTTCGTTTTTTACGGGGTTATACGAGACAGACACTGAGAGATAAAGAAAACGGTTGTTGTTGAAGAGTGAGAGAAATGGACTGAGAAGGAGAAAATGTTTGAGGAGATCTATATAGATAAAGCCTTATGACCTGTCTCTGTGTTGATTGAATGAGGAGATCTATTGGGATTACTGGCATGGCCCATTGCACGTTATTGTGGCCTCCTCTGTGTGTGTGTGTGTGTGTGTGTGTGTGTGCGTGAATGTGTGTCTTACTTTCTGTTAGATTTATTCTCTAAGAGTATAACTATATTAGCATCTAAAACCGAGACATTGCTCAACAGATGACTCTTCCTATTTCTCTCCTGGGAGATGTGGTCATCATATCAGGTCCTTTTCTTTCTTTGTGTGTGTGTGTGTGTGTGTGTGTGTGTTACGGCAGTGGTCGATGGGGTGTTGCCCCCTCCTTTCTGAAATGGTTCATTGGACTGTAACGCTAATCCGTGGGGACCCTCTACACTATGGTGACCCCCCTGACACTCACACACATAGACAAACACACACACACACACTCCCTCATCCATCATACTCAGAGTCTGTCATCGCCCCGTTGGGGTGGCCTCATGGGTGAAAGTTTGTAGCCAATCAGGGCTCTCGTCTCATCTCTTACATCACCGTAGATGTAATGTCTCCATCCTAACAGAATGTAATTAGAAGTAAGGGAAAAGAAAGTAAACCGATACCACGATGACTTTAGGTGTGTCAGAGCTGCATAGAAGTTAAGTAAATCTCATGATTTTCTCTGTCTTTCATCTCTAACATAATTTGTTATGTTTTTTTTCTTTCATGAACAGTGTTGTCAAAGCATCGGGATAATTAAACTTCATAAACATTCACTCCTGCCTCCACATGTCATCTCTCTAGCCTCTGTTTGTTTTGACGGCCTGCTCAAAGTCTTCTACCCGGATTACATACACTGTTCCAGCAGCCAACGAAGGATGAGAAGGATGTGAGGAAAAGTAGGGTATGGCGGAGAGAAAAAGCAAATATGAAAATGCAGTAGAGAGTAAATTGGAAAATGACTATAACTTTCATATTATCACAACCGTTTTTTTAAATATCAACCAGTGCCTAAAAACTGGCCTAGGGACTCTGATAGAGACCTTCTTATTTCTGAGGTCTTACTTTCCTACCTTTGATCACAGTGTCTGTGTATTTGGCCCCAAGGCTACTTTAAAACATCCAACATGCCTAAGACTGCCCTAGTTTACTGCACAGAGCCAGAGGGCAAGATCAAGCTTTTGATCGGCGTGTGCGTAGCAGTTGGTGTGTTGTTTATGTGTTTGATTTGTGTATATTATGTGCATTTTGGGTATATCTATCTAGATGTAACATTGTGTGTGTGTGTGTATCGCTTCTCTGGGAAATAGTTTGTGTATATATATATATATATATATATATATATATATATATATATATAGAGGCGTGTATGACTCCCATGTTGCAGAGCTCCACCCCTGCCTCGCTCTGTTGGGAACTTGACCTCCTCGACTCTCATCTCCCACTTTAATAAATGAGTGTATGGCTCCCAAGATCCCGCCTCTTCTCCTCCCCTCCTTCCTTCTCGCTTCACCTCTCCTCGCCCTTTGTTATCCAATGGTTTATCTCTGCTCATCTTCTGCATCACTGTTCATCCCTGACTTGTGCTGCACTAAATTTATATCTCAACAAGGCGGGTTTTTTTGTAGATATTGTGTGCTGGTAGTTACACTGTAAAATCTCCCTTGGCCATAACTGGGAAGCACGCATATGAATCTAAAGAAAGTTATGGTAACACTTTACTTGAAGGTATCTACGATGAGTGACATGACACCGTCATGAACACATGGCACTGTCATGAACCCTAACCCTAACTTGTCATCACAAAAGGCATTATGTCATAAACGTTTAGGACTGGTTTATAATGTTTATGACAGGTTCATGACAGTGTCATGTCACTCTTATGTATATGCCTTCAAGTAAAGTGTAACCAAAGTTGTTTTTGGGAAAGAGGATGCCACACAGTTAATGAAACTCTTGCCCCTGAATAAAATAAAGGTTGAAAAACAAAGGCGACAATGAGAGAGAGAAAAGATAAAGAGAATCTTAAAACGATCAAGTGTGAGTGAGAGGAAGAAAGAAAAATAGAGGGGGGAAAGCGAGAGATTAGAGGAGTCCCCCAGGTAAAGAGATTGTTGTGTGTCTCATTGTTGGAAACGGCTCCACTATCTGATGCAGACTCAGCTCTGACACCTGTCAGCACTCCTAATGAAACCGCTCCCACAATCCTCTGCTCCCAGATCTTTTGTTCACTCCCTCCCTCTGTGTGTGTGTTACACACTCTTTTCTTTTCCCCTTTTATGCGTTTGCACAATTGTGAGTCTTTGTACTGTATATGTGGGGAATGCCTTTGTATGTGTGTTGCTGCGTGTCGTGCGTATTATCATGTTCCTCATAGGAATGTGACGCTGGGCTTTTTATCTTGACTCTGATGCATCAGTAATAAGGAACATACCTTAGGTGTGTGTGTGTGTGTGTGTGTGTGTGTGTGTGTGTGTGTGTGTGTGTGTGTGTGTGTGTGTGTGTGTGTGTGTGTGTGTGTGTGTGTGTGTGTGCATGCATGCGTGCGTGTGTGTGTGCTCGCGTGCGGCAGCCAGACAGGATTTCCATGCCACAATTGGAGCAGATGCTTGAGCCCAGTCTCTCCAACATTAACAATGACTGCTACTTCAGACTAGACTCTCAACCATCTAGTCAGACGGAGTATCTAGACACACACACACACACACACACACACACACACACACACTCTGTACCTTTTTTCCCTTTTTCCCAATCTGCTTCACTGGGCTTACTGGCATTATTTTAATCTCTTCTCTGTCTCCTTTTCCTCAGTTCTTTCCTCCTCCTCCTCTATCTCTCTTACTACCACACAGCCATGTTCATATCGTGTTAGATTCTCCTTAATTATGAGCAGCCAACTGGGATAAAACCTGGTGCTGTTACCCAGCCTGCTACTGATAATTATAATAAGTAGCAGCTTTCACATTACCCAACTGTGGTCATAAAGTGGACCCAGACCATTCTCAAAAAAGGCAATCAATATTTGTTGTAATTCATTTATGGATAGTTTTATGCATTGATGTTTTCTCTTATTTTGGCCACTTGGGGACACCAGAACAAATTGAAAACCACAACACTGACAGATTATCACCTAATTAGCGCCTTCCCTCATTTGGGGACCAGCCAGCATACAGAGGTTTTATCAGAGCTTTTTTTTGCTGAAAACATCAAACTGCTGCAGCTGGAGATAAGGTTAACGAGAGTGGAGTTTGCAGGCATTATAACCAAAACAGCTAAAAGCTCAGTACAGCCTGTTGCATGACTATTCTGTGTGGGTTTGTCGCTACTATTGACATGTTTCACATTACACATAAGCCATGTTTCCATCTGCACGTTTTTTTTGAATGCAAATGAAGTAATATCGAATGGAAACAGTAAAACTCAATTGAATTTCATGAATATCGGCACAAAGTTTGTAAATTCAATCTCATCAGATTTTCTCTTAATTGGTAAAGGGCTTATGGGATAAACTCTGGTGGAAACGTTATTTGCCTAATAAATAATGAATCGCGATTACGTTTTAGGTCATTTCCGCTTTCTTTGCAGACATGGCCGGTGTCAACAAAGACAGACACGAGATCATTTTTTAAATTTAATTTAAGAGCAAACTATAACGGCTTTTTTAAATAGCTGTCGTCTGGCCTTTACTTGCATCTGCATCACCACAGCGATGTTTTGTGTCGTTGTTGTCTTATTATAGCCTGATATGTTGCTATCAGCTGGCACATAAGCACCATTACAACTTGTGCAAAATGAATCCTTTGTAGGTAGACAGCTCAATGCATTTTGGCCGGCAAATGTTGGCTTAAATGTTGTGCGATTCAGTGCGAAAATGAATAGAAACACCTTCAAATGTCTCAAATCTATTCGCTATACCAATTTGACTGCAAAACAACACGTGACGTCATTACACACAGGTTTTTATTCACTTCAAAGACGTTGGAATGGAAACACAATTTCACCGGCTTTATTCGCATGAATGTTTTCAGCGAACTTTAGATAATTCGATTGACAAGTGGATAGAAACATAGCTATAGTCATTTGATCTATTATTGATCTAAAGCAGTGGTTCTCAACCTTTTTTGTGCCAGCGCCCCCCTATCCATTATACAGGTCCCTAACGCCCCCCATCAAATATTATGTAGCCTAATTGCCCCGAATATTAATGATTACACCCTGATATAGGCCTATTATTGTTGTTTCTATTGTTATCAAAAATAATCAAAAAATCAAATAATTGAATGACAAACACATGTATTAGTTTCCCAGGTATCAAAAAAGCAATGTAAATAGAAATTTTATATATTTACAGGTTTTTAAAAAAAATGCAACCATTTGACATTCAAATTAAAAACCAGCAGCCAATCAGAATGACTAGATATGTAACATTCAAACTATAATTTGGTATTATCAAAAGACCTGCTGCATGTCCCTGGTGTGAACCTCAGCACCTTTAGAAGATGACTATAATTTGAATGTCCTTTTTTGTTTGTGAAGTGACCTTGGGTGTCATGAAAGGCGCTTTAAATAAAATGTATTATTATTATTATTATTATTATTACAAACACTAACAGTAGCCAATCAGAAACAGCTTAGCAATTTAACATTCAAATCTATTTTTCATTCAAATCTAAATGTTCCAACGGAAAACAAGCTGGCACTTATCAAGGGGTAAAAGCAGAAGAATAACACACACATATACACACACACACACACACACACACACACACACACACACAGAAAAGTATTTTGGTGATGACAAACGACTTGAAGAACGACACCTACTGCCGAATGGAAATAAGTTTACAACATTTGAAAGTTAGTGAGAGCCCTTTTTTGATGCTTTGAATAGTCTAGGTTAGAAGAGTCTAGGTTAGAAGAGTCTAGGTTAGAAGAGTCTAGGTTAGAAGAGTCTAGGTTAGAAGAGTCTAGGTTAGAAGAGTCTAGGTTAGAAGAGTCTAGGTTAGAAGAGTCTAGGTTAGAAGAGTCTAGGTTAGAAGAGTCTAGGTTAGAAGAGTCTAGGTGTGCTATCGCCTGTCTTACGAGTAAATAGCAGAAAAAAACGTTTGGAGAAACGCAACCCCACATCGCGCTGTGTTTTGTGGAGGTGTGAGAGTCCCGTACAGTAAACGGTGACATCACTGCCTCTATCGCTTCCATAAGAAAGTTTTAAAACACCAAACACAAGCCCTGAACTGGCCGGGAGTTTGGGGAACAGCTAAATGTTTGCCAAACAACAAAGCACAGTCGATATATCTTGCACGTCGCTTTTCTTTCTCTCTCGTGAAATTAAGCTGCCTTCAGGTCCAGTAGGAAACGTTGTGTTCTACAGGACGTCGCGGCGATTGCTTTTATTTATTTTATTTTTTTTAAATCTGAACGCAGCTTCATTTGGTACAGAGCTCATTTAAGATGATGCTCTGACGTCCCGTTTCCGTGAAGGCAGCACGGAGCTGCGCCAATCAAAGCTGACCGAAGCACAGAAGAGTTATGATACCGGTCTCGTCCAGTCGCAGTGCTGTAAACTGGCAGCTTTTAACGTTACAGACTTTTTAGTAGTTTAAGTGTAAACATGTATTGTTATTGTGAATCTTTGGTTTAAACTAGCTTTCAAACAAACGCCCCCCCGAGGGCACCTCAACGCCCCCCTTTCCAAAATATTGCTCCAACGCCCCCCATCATCTTCTGAACGCCCCCTGGTGGGCGGTACCACCCCGGTTGAGAAACACAGATCTAAAGAATATTGAGTAGTACAGCTTTAAGGGAACTTATTATAACCCATTTTTATTCAAAATGCTCCCTGTGTCATATAATCTTTCTTGACTTTTCCACCCTTCACTTTCACATATGGCGTCAATGCATGCTATCTGGCTGTGTGGGTGTGCTTTTTAGTTATGAGAGGGAACATAGGTGTCTCTTGGTGCCATTATGTCCAAACCTCTACCCCGCACCCCCCATCCTCTCCGCTATTCCAAGGCCAATCTGCAAGTCATTACCGATACTCCATTAGACAGTACCAGCACAGAGCAAACTCATATTGAGATTACTCTGCAGAGTATTAGGCTGCTGCTGCTGCTGCTGCTGCTGCTGCTGCTGCTGCGGAGTGACTTGAATGTATGAATAGAATGCTGTTCCCACTGATTTATCATTGCAGATATCAGCGTTTGCTATCCTAATAGGAAAATTATAGTCTGCTTAATGGCGCTTAAAGTGGAATACGACTTAATTTATAAATTCTATTTTGGTATTTGTATGGCCTTTATGATTGTTTACCGCATCTCCAGATGAATACCAAACACACATTAGTGGATATAACTTGTTCAGTGGTAATTACAGCCTTTGGGATATTGCAAAGCCTCTTTTGATCCACTTACACTGTAGAGAATGTCTTCATAAGTCACCGCCTTTAACTGTAGTCGGACTTAATATAAATTAGAATTTTCTAAAAACAATAACTTAAACCTACATTGCGTAATTTTTTTGAGTTGATTCTCAGCAAAATCCCCTTTGTTCTTTCGCAAATATGTGCTCATTCATGTGTAATTACTTCCACCAACTAATCAAAGTATTCTCGTAAGCGTAGAATCTGCCATTCAGAATCATTCAGAATACATACGAGCGAGTCGCTCGACTGACGGCCGGCATGTTGCACCTCCAGCTTTAAAATACATTAGCCAAAGAGGGACATACCTCTGCATTTTGCCCTTTTACACTCAGTGGCACCGTGACGAATGCCAGGGATGGAGATTACTCTTAAAAAAACGACACCGCGACAGGCAAAGCAACAAGACCAAAGTTAATATTGGAGTGGCTAGAACAGCTGCGTGTGATCACGATGGAGATACTGAGAGCTAATTATCGGGTTCGACCACCGTAGGACTTAAAACGCGATCGGAATGGGAGGGGCTAGAAAGTAATATTCAGCTGGTTGTCATATACAATTTCACCGCGAGATGGGAGAAATTCTTACACAATGTAGCTTTAAGCATCTCGTAACAATGAATAAAAGGCACATTTCCTGACAGTGAAAGTTTACGCCACTGTTTTACTCGCTTTGTTTAAAGCTATAGTGCGTAGTTTCTGTCGCCCCCATGAGGAATTCTAAGTAATGACAACAACACTGTCGGTGCATCCACATGATACAAGCCTTCCGTGATCGCGCACCATCCCCACCCCTCCTCCACGCAGTTGCTAGTAGCCAAGGAGGACACGGAGGATTAAAAAAACATGATGGACTCTTCAGAAGGGGTAATTATCTTTAGTTGCGCGCAAAAGTCGCCGGACGACACCATCTTCTGAACATAGTCATACTGAGAAATGCAGAGAGAGTTGTGTGGAGTGGATAGTCTTAATTAGCTTTGTAGCAACTCATTTTGGCAATGGCTTAAATGTAACGGACGTTCATTAATATCAACAAGTTACACACTAAGGCTTTAAGAAAAAAATAAGATGTTAAAAGTTATTATAGGTGGATAGTTGTGTTGTTTTTGTGTTATGATGTAAATGCAACACGCTGATGGTAATCACTGTAGTAGCAGTGCCACACACATTTGAATTAAATCTCGTTAATTGAACCAGTTGAAAACACAATTTGAAATACAAATGAACTCTCGAGCATGAGCGGTGATGTAGCATGGATTCCAGCTGACAGCCGCATGTTGTCTTTTGATTTACTTAGGGCTGAAAGAACGCTTAGAGATTTCAATTACAGTATTTTCCTTCCAATTAATATGGTGCAAAGCTTCTGTTCTTGCCAAATTTCTTATTGATTGAAGAGCAGCAGGAATCCGCTGAATGGAAGCGCTGACCCCTCACTCGTCTCCCTCTCTAATCCGGGAGAATTAACACTGTCCGTGTTCCTCAGAGACGCTGCCTCAGGCCCTCATTTTTATCCACGCAGAAAGAATGAGAATATCCTTTAGTGTATTCATTTAGTCAAAAACATACCTAATATCCAGAAAAGCCTCATTAATACTGGGAAAGGTTTGATTCCAAAATGGCGTGTATTCATTTTGACAAGTAACTGCCACATTCAGTATTCAGTGGTTCATAAATAGGACAAAGGTTGATCCTCAAGAGTGTTGATAATTTGTAAGTGGAGGTTTTAGGCTGCCTGGGTCTTCAAACATATTCCACCACGAGAACAAAGGACGCTGGAATGAATCTAGAATGTTGTGGTTATGTGGTTGGGAGGGAAAAAAAATCAAAGGATTCATAGGTAATTATGCACATAAGGGAGTTCTGTAATGCCATGCTGGCATTTCTAATACACAATTGATTACTTGTCAATTACTGTAGAATACATTGCTTTTTTTTATGTATTTTGGAGTGTATAGGATCTGTATATTTTTCTGTCAGTGGATAAGATGTCCGTTTTCTTTTACAGCAGCATGTCCGGAACATCCTGTCCACTCAGATCTGCATCCCCTGCTTTCTTTTTCAGTCACGTCTCAATTTCTTCATTCATATTTCTCTCATGTCCAGGAGTGCCCTCAGATCCTGCCCTCCACCCAGATCTATATACCTGCTGGAGTTATGAGACCGATCACCCTGCTGGCCCAGAACCTGCCCCAGCCCCAGTCCGGACAGAGGAACTACGAGTGTATCTTCCACATCCAGGGCAGCACGCACAGCGTCCCGGCTCTGAGGTTCAACAGCACCAGCATACAGTGTCAGAAGACCACGGTAAGGCTAAAAAAAGACCACAAAAAAAAAACACTCACAAGAAGTCACTTAGATTTGCAGGCAATTTACGGCAGCCTACAAAGGTGATATCCCTTGCAATGTCTGTTGACGTGATGAATGTGAGTTTATGTGTTGGCCAAAGGGGCTTGCTATTGACTGATTACCATCTCAGCCCATCCTAATCAAATGTCTCGCATGCCCCGACTAACCCTAGCTGTATAATCTGTCAGCAGGAGCCCCATTGAGGACATGCCGTGCTGGTTTAACTATTCATAGGCTTTACAGCTGGTTAGCTGCCGTTTTAGACAGAGAGAGACCAGCATTAATAGACTGGTGTGGCAAATGCTTGAAACTGAGGCGTACTGTATGGCTACAGGGACTGATTGTCGCTAAGCCCCCCCTCTCTTCATTCCTGCCTCTTAGCCCTCAGTCAAACTGTCACCGCTAATAGGCAGCGACCATTTCAGCAATTCTAATTTCCTCAGCTCCAATCAGGGCACATGGCAGAGGGGAGGCATTTTAAAACGACACCAATTATGACTTACTTAACGAGACATATGATTAACATGCGAGCCGCACACCGCAGTGCTCGATCACGGTGATGGGTCCAATAGCGAGTCCTCGCAGTTAAAAGGCAGCAGGAGCCAGTGTGTGGCTTTGGCAGCTTCGCCGCCCGCCTCTTTCTTCAGCATGTCACACACTTGTCTGGGGCTCCAGGGTCATTTAGCCGGCTGCTGTATTACCGGAACACATCGCTGATCCGCGGCCACTCGCTGTTTTTGAACTCTACCCAGTGAAAGGGAAAGAATGAGCTGCAGTGATGTGATCCTGGAAGTCGTTCTGCCTCTGATGTTGGATGGTGACACGAAAAGTAGTTCTGGGGCAAATTATTGAAGTTGATTTCCGGGTCCTAATGATGGCTTCTACAGTTCTTTTGTGGGGTTTTTTAAAGGTGATTTGTGCATACTTAGTCGCTTGTGTTGGCTTCACGCAAGCAAGTATTCTTTTAGATTTTGACTCTTTGGGTTGCCATTAAGGCTTTTTGTCAGATTTGTCCTCAGTGACCTGACTATTTGAAAGCCTATTGAATAGAGGGTGAGCTGCAAAAAAAACGTAATTGCTGTACCTCAAGTTGAATTGGTCAAAGTTAGACACATAATTAAAGGAATTCTGACTTTTACTATTGAATTACTCTATATACCCTCGGTATGGTGAGACCTTTTCTAAGAAGTAAGTCCTGACTTAACACCAGTGCATTTAAAATATTTAGTGTAGATAAACCTTGTCGCTGTCAGGCAGAAACCTTGTATCTCCATATTTCGTTTAATTTTTGTCATAAATCAATGCTATTGATCACCCTTTACGTCTGTTTGTGGGTTTTACAAATATTTAAACAGTGACAAGGCAGTTTCTTCTTCGTCAAGTAAATAGCTCAATAAATGTTTTCAAATGAGACGCTTTTTGATTCCTTAAAAAAACAAAGGTTGTGGACATACAAGGTTTTCACCCAAAAACAACGTATTGCTTGAACACCACAGCTGTATTATGTTAGTTATTTTTGTTCCCCCTCATTTGCATTCTAAGTGTGTTCTGAAAGCCCCCCACACCACCAAGCACCAGCACTTCCTCCAGGAAATAGCCATGTGCCGTTTCCATCCCCAATATTTGATACACTACCATACAGTCAGTACAAACCATTACTACTGCTGAGAGTTGCTGGTGTGACAGAGACCTTCCTCAGCAAATCTCCAATTCACTGGCAAACTGAATGGATGCGCACACACACACACACACACACACACACACACACACACACACACACACACACACACACACACACACACATACATACAAGCCTGGCAAACCACTAACACAAAGAAAGAGAGAGCCAACGAGGAGGTGAGGGAATTATGCACACATGCACACACATGCACACACATGCACATACATTTGTTTCTTCATACTGCATTGCACTTTAATGTTTTGTAAAATCCTAGTGTTCTTTTTGGAGGAGGCAGGAAACATGGTAAATATACAGGCCTAAACACAACTTTGCAGCTGGTAATGAAGGCTGTGTGTGTGTGTGTGTGTGTGTGTGTGTGTGTGTGTGTGTGTGTGTGTGTGTGTGTGTGTGTGTGTGTGTGTGTGTGTGTGTGTGTGTGTAAGCCTTTCTCTCCACCCCCTGCCTCTCTTCTCGTCAGATGGGACTGTGATAGGATCCAATTAAGGGAGCTGTAGATAAAATGATGATGAATTGCAGTGGTGTGGTAGACTGACGGACACACACAAACACACACACACACACACACACACATACATACAAGCCTGGCAAACCACTAACACAAAGAAAGAGAGAGCCAACGAGGAGGTGAGGGAATTAGGAACAGACAATGACGATGCAACAAATCGTTTGATGGAAGAAGGAGAAAGAGGAAAGAGAGAATGGGAAGAATAAAGAAAGACAGAGGGGAGGAAAGAAAAGACTAATCTCAGCACACAGACTTGGGGAAACAAACAAATGAGGGAGAAACAGATGGAGAGAGACTGTATGTGGAATATAAAAGATGTGCATGTTTGAGCAAGTGATGCAGAAGGAAAAGAAAATCATGATCCGTGCAAAAGTGAAACTGCTGAGAGTAAATAGAACCCCAGAGGGTGGAAGGACAGTTCGGGCAATGTGGGTTTTCACATGTCCATATTCAGTTGTACAGTACACTAGAGAAGGCAAGTTATTAATGATTTATACCATGGTCTGGGTGAATACTCAATTCTGATTGGCTTCAGGGTGTGCATAAAAAAGTGATGTAGGACACTTACTAAAGGAGTTCTGGTGAAAATGACTGTTTACTGTTCTAAATGAATGCGCTACGTTAAAACAAAAAGGAAATGTGAATCTGTTATTTTTAACACTGTGCGCTGCTTCAGTGCCTCGTCCTCTGAACACCACAGGAGGGCGCTAACACACGCTGTAAGAAGTAAGTCATACTGCCCCCCCTTAACTGACTTTGTTTCACAGTGAATAACGTTATCTCTCATCCCGTTCGCTGTTCAGGTCGCCACTTCAGGCTGCGGCCGACAGTAACGTTACACTTCGCGGATCAAATTATTCGTAAAAGTCGTTGTTATTAATGTTGTTTTGGGGACAATGACATGGCTGGATAGCTAGCTTGTCTTGTTGTTCAACATACTGTCCGTTTTTTTTTTTTTTTTTTTTTTTTCTGATTGCCAGCTGTACACAATGTGATTGACTTCGGATCTTGCTAGCATAGCGTTAGCTTTCCGGCTCGTAGCTGAGCGGACTATAAATATCTCCCGTTGCTAAGGGAGGCAAGTCGTATCTAAGGTCCTTCCTATTTCCTGGAGGAGGGAATAACGTTTGCATTGCATAAGAACCTTATAGGATGGGAATGATTGTTCCAGGTATTAGTCAAACCGTCAGGCGTAACCAGGGAAACAGAGTTATTGTTTGTAAAACTTTAGATTTCGATTAAAATTAATTAATTAAAATATAAAATAATGTTTTAAAAAAATGTTATTTTCCAAGTGACCATGGTATAAGCGGGTTTATGCCCTTTGAGGTGTACATTGTCAGGTATTAAAGGTCCCATGGCATGAAAATTTCACTTTATTTTTATTTCACGGTTTTTTAACATTAATATGAGTTCACCTAGCCTGTCTATGGTCCCCCAGTGGCTAGAAATGGTGATAGGTGTAAACCGAGCCCTGGGTATCCTGTTCTGACTTTGAGAAAATGAAAGCTCAGATGGGCCAATCTGGAATCTTCTCCTTATGAGGTCATAAGGAGCAAGGTTACCTCCCCTTTCTCTGCTTTGCCCCCCCAGAGAATTTGGCCCACCCATGAGAGAGAGACATCATGGCTTGCAAACAAGCAAAGTGGCATTTGGTCAAGGCACAATACCAATTTAACACATTCATTTCAGTTTACTTTAAATATTATGCTGTCTTCTCTAGCTCTGGAAGGAACTTTCTGAAGTCTGACAAAATGACATCATCAGGGTTAACTTGGCTCAGGTTTGGAGCCTACAAAACGGGTGGTGCGGAGTTTGAAAGACATAAAGGCATTTAGGGAGTGTCTAACTTAAGACTCAAGTTGCATTTTGGGAAGCGTAGGAGTTAGGTGTTTTTCAAGCTTAACCATAATAAGAACTAAAAGTCAGGATATCTTGGATTCTAACTATTCATTTTCTAAATCTGTCTCTTGTGAGTCCCCCAACGTTATGGAAGTGCAATATCTCATCACGCAGTTTTTTTTTTTTTTAAATTGTATTAATTCTGTCTGTGTGTATGGGCAGGTTGTGTATATTGAGCTTTTTGCTGAAATCAGCTGCTTGAATCTGGAAGAAAAAACACTGAGAGCCGTAAGTGTGAACCAAGTCGCAGGCCTTTTACAAAACGAAAAAAAAAGGAGTTGGGTTTATCACCACCAAAGACACATTGCACATAGTCATTTGACACATTTCCAATATTGTAATATTGATTAGTGCAGCTTTAAGAAGCTAAAACTCTAAAGCACGCTGGTATAGTCTCTTTGCCCAGGTGTTAATGGTTTCATAGCCTTCCCTTTACCCGTAACTAGGTTCTTAATACAATAATAAGCAATAATACGTGTTTAGAGGAAAAATGAGAGGATCAGCACACAGAAGATCCATCTATGATTGAGAACCTGTTTACTTGCTACCATTGTATTGGGCATTCTCAGTAGGGAAGTGTGTGTGTGTGTGTGTGTCTGTGTGTATCACAGCTGGCTGTGACTGGGACAGTAGAGTGTAATAAATCACAGAAAAAATTAGCCAGCAGTAGATGTACACTCATCCATTCAATCTTTCTGTCTCTTTGTGCATTGTTTAGCCCCTCGCCAAACACTGAAACATTGAACCTGCATACTCAAATACACCAGGGACCCACAGTACGCATGGATGCGCCCTGGGATGTTCACAGGAAAACACACGCTGGGGGCGCGTGTGCACACACGCTCTCAGGCACGCACAGATAAGACGCTGCGTGGATACCTACTGGTTTGTTCATGGACAAACAAACGCGCACACACACACACACACACACACACACACACACACACACACCTCCCCAGGGGTTTGGAAGCCCAACGTGAAGCAGACATATGGAGATTCTCCACATGATCTTCTTCCTAATCATGTGGAGCAGACGGAGACTGTAGCATCAGCAACAACCAGCAACCTGCTTTACATGATTTATTACACTGACACACATAGGCTATCAAACACTGTGTGTGTGTGTGTGTGTGTGTGTGTGTGTGTGTGTGTGTGTGTGTGTGTGTGTGTGTGTGTGTGTGTGTGTGTGTGTGTGTGTGTGTGTGTGTGTGTGTGTGTGTGTGTCTGTCTGCTTGTATGAACTCCCCACTGTAAGTCCATACTTCTGGCACTGTTGTCAGCGGCATAGTAGAGTTTTGGAAGGATGACTGTGACTGTGTAAGTGTGTGTTCACAGTACACATCAAATTGGTCTAGACTCTGCTCAAGTCTAGACTTTTCCTAACTTTTACAATCTTGATACACATAGCCCACATGCACACACTTGTACAGATCCCACATGCAGATGTTCATCTGTAACACTTCCTCCCACCAAATAAGTCAATATAGCACTAATGTGCTTTGCCAAATACATTTTGGAGAAAAGGTATTTGGTACCCAGTGTGTTCAGACAGCGTGCAAGGTGATTTTTAGAGACATTGCGTCGCCATACAGTGCCAAATTTAAAGACATGAGTGGCCACAATTATCGGAGTATAGCATGGGGCAGCGCAGGCGTCCTGGGTTCCTGGGGAGTTCTGGGCTCAGTCAGAGCCTGAGCTGCCACACAAAGACAGCCACGCTCCCATCATACACGCAATCAGTGCGTCCATTAGACGAATAGAGACTAGGGGTGAAAATTCACTTTACTTTCCGTTTGAACACACCTTTGTATACTGCACGTTGTAGGGGGGATTCTGGGGTGGATGGTTGGGCATACAAAGCACAGGACTACTACACCAGAGGCTGGGGCTCGTGGTCTGTTGTTATAGGTGCATGTTACTAAACAAGTAAGGTAAGGGAAAGATGGAGGTTTTGGTTAAATACTGACAACATCCATGTGACTGCATGCTTCCAGTCAGCGTACATTTAACTTAACAACGGGCTTTCTCTAACCTTAACTGAGCACTTTGAGTTGCCTAAGCAAAACCATTAAAAACCTTAGTCATGCTTCAATTACCATGAGCAGATATTGTAGGGAAACAAATACAGTATGTTAGCAGTGCAACACTTTGCACATATGTTCAATATGAAGGTCTCCTGTGTGAAAGAAAAGTGCAAGCATTACGTTTCTTACAAAAAGTATTTGGTAATGCTAATTAGTTGCACACACACACGTGCACACAGTTTATGACTCATCTTGGATGCACATGTTCTATTATCATCGTATTACAGGAAATCACTAAGAACAAATAACAGCCCAAAGCACATACTCGTTGCAGATGTTGCTGAGAAGAGGAGCAACTTCAACCAAAGTGAAATCAAAAGTCAAAGTATCAGGTCAAGTGTGAGTAGTTATTACTCGCATTTACATCTTTTTCATTTATCGCAAAAACAAAAGGGAGAGTTGAACATATACGCAAAGTTGTTTGAACTAAAAGGGATCGAATTGAACTGAAATGGGGGACTTGTCTGTGTAAGTGCTCGCAGTGTATTTTTAACACACATTGAGGTATCCTTCAACATGACTAATTACATGAGTGCGACCTGCACATGGACGCGCACACATACGTACACGCCTCTCGGTTTCTCTGCCTTCTCCCCCCTCACCAGCCAGCTGCTCTGTTTTGTTAACATCGGCAGTTTTCAGTCCCTCAGACACACACACACACGCACACACACACACATACAAGAGTCATATCTGTTCACACAATCCATGGGGACATGCAATCCATGGAGACGATTCATGTAGCGAGAGAATAAACGAGTGCAGGAGCAGATAACGAATGAACCCGAGCCAGGCTGGTGTGTTACTGTAATGAGGCCAGGGACGGCTTTGTGCTCACCTTGTAGTTTTTACACCTCCTCCCCTCCCTCTCCTTTTTTCTCCTTGTCTCACCTCGCCTCCCTCTCTCCCTTGTACCCTCTGATTGCTCCTCCTCGTCTCTTTACCTCTCTTCTCCCTTATCTCATCCTTGTTTTAAACGCTTCTCTCTTCTACTGTCCTCTACCCTTTTACGTCCCATTTGCTCTTCTCTCCCTCTTTCAGTTTCCCCTTATTTTCCTCTTGCCATCCCTTACTGACTCTCGTTGCTTCTCCTCTTTTCCCTTCTCCCCCTTCCAATCTCTTCTCCACGTTTCCTAATTCCACTCCTCTCACTTTCCCCTTATCTGCTCTTTAGCTGTCCTCCACTTTGATCCACCCAACTTTCCTCTACCATGTCCTCTTCTTTTTTCTCCTACCCTTCCCTCCACCTAACTTCCTGTTCTCTCCTCTCCTCTCCTCTCTCTTCCCCAGGGGGGCCTACACTATGAGTTGGCTCAGGTAGATTAATTACATGCAGTGACATGGAGGAGCCGACCAGAGGCTTCAGTAATGAGTCTGATTACTCATCTCCAGCAGCTCCGGGCGCTCAGGGGAGGGAAGTCAGGACGGCAGGCCAGCAGAGAGGCCACTCAGTAGGGGGAGAGCAACTTTTACCCACAGGGTTCCACCAATACGGAGTTTTTAACAGCACTGGTGCCATTATTTGTCGATCAAAGCTATACCCAGAGTCAGTGACATGATGCCGACAGTCAATAGCTGTTCAATAACAAGCGGGTCTGACCTGCGGGTCTGAAAAGTGAAGCCAATGCGGAGGTGCCTCAAACCTGCATTTTGTCTCATTTCCAGCAGGGGGCGACTCCACTGGTTGCAAAGAGAAGTCTGATTGTATAGAGGTCTATAAGAAAATGGCCCTTCTTCTCACTCGATGTATTACTTAAGTAAACATTTACTGAATGGCCTCAATTGATAGTTTCAAGAATGCTTAAATACAACTTAGCGTTTAGCTTAGCGCTACTCCCCAGCTCCACCCTCTCGTCCAAACATGGTCACGTCTAGCTCCAAAACCAAGATGGCAACAGCCAAAATGCCAAACTCGAGTCTTCAAAACGGTAACGTTAGTCCACAAACCAATGGGTGATATGTCACGATGGCTCGGTCCATTTTCGTTTTTACAGTATATGTTCAATAAGTAAAAAAGAAAAGAAGCACCCAAGTGAAAATATTTCTTGAAGACAAAAGCAATACCTGATCACATATACGTTTATAGATGTAATCAGTTAAGCTGAAGGCCAGGTGGACAAAAGTCATCTACAGTAATCACCACCAGAATAATGCCATGTATGGACGAAATCATACATGGGGGGCCAAAGAGGTTACCCAGAGTGGGATGGCTGAGAGACAAAAACATAATTAAGGAAGGATTGCAGGAAATGTGAAAAACAGCATGGATAATAAATCAGAAAAACAAAAGACAGCAACAGTTTCTCATTAAGCCAAGAGTAAAAAAAAAAAAAAAGACGAGATGATTTAAGGGAAAGTGTCCAATTGCTTTCAGCTTGTGATTCAAAACATCAGGGAAGTTCAACTGGAATGGATCTCTGGAATTCTTTATGTATTTATTTTTGGTCAGACATTTGACATCATCTTAGGAAAGACATGCTCATTAGTTACAGTTAGAATACAACCCAGTGCATGTCAGTATACTGGTTGAACCCTGCTTCTGCCCTCCCGCTTTCCTTCTAGTAACAATCTGCTTTGTGAGACGCAGGGTGAAAACTTACAAACCGTATTGTTGAAAAGGGAATTTCATCATGTACAGTTTATTGCATACGGTGAAAAGTCATTTAAAAAATGAGAAAAGCTAAAAACAGTCCAACAAGTGAAACATTCTGCCATCACGGTGAGATAAATATGCATTGTTTCCTGTAGTTTAGGTTCCAAAACAATTTTTTTATTAATTAATTAATATTTTTAGCAATTAGTATAAATGTATTAAAGCATTTTAGTATGCCCACCTCTCCCCTCAAAGTATCTCAGTCTAAGATTGTCATCACTCAATATTCAAAAACAGATCCTTTAAAAATGTTGCCATTTTGTAAAGACAAGTAGCGGTGTTCCATAATTAGACGTACTTTCATGCCACAGTTCTAATCATGATATCTGAGTATCTGTCGTGTTCAAAAGGTAACAGAAATGCAGAGTTGCATTCCAAAATTAGACTTCTGTCCATCCTAAAACTTCAGGCATCATTCCACTGAGAAGATGAAGTAACAAGTGACAACAGTGACCCTGGACAAAATATCACCACGTTGGTGATAAGAACTTCAAGTTGATGCATTATGCTTGTAAATTGAACGGTAAGTTGTGGCAAAATGCCTACATCTTATATGCCACCCATACTTCTAAATCTCATTAGAGAAGAATTTCAAATTCCAGAGGTCAGAGTAGAGTAATAACTGGTGACTGACAAGACCAGTGTGATGCATTATGAAAGTGTCAGCTTAAAGAAATGCTGAACTTAATGCTCCCCTAATGTGGCTTTAACATTTTTTTTAGATAAGGTTTTAGCCACGGTAGCGGCATGGCTCTAAATGTGAGTTTGGTCCACATTGAAATATCTTAACAATTGCTGGATGCATTGAAATGTGTGAAATTTGGTACCGATGTGCATGTCCCTTTTAGGATACATTGTATGGAATTTGTTGAACCGCTGACTTTTCTTCAAGCTCCATCATCAGGTTAAAATTGTAGTTTGTCCAGTACCTTTGTTCACGGCCAAATACCTGCAAAACTAATGTCATTCCCACCAGCCTCAGCTATACCTTTTGTTTGGTGTTAATTGGCAAATGTTAGCATGCTAACATGTAGTGTAGAAATTGTCATGGTAAGCAGCGTGGCTGTAGACTCTTATGGTCCTATTTTAATAATCTAACCAATCAGAGCGTCATCTCCCATTCTCTTTAAAAGCCAGGCATGTTCGTACCTTGGCGCATTGCTATTATGATGGCGGATTTGCACCATAATCATTTTATTTGTAATCTTTTGCATGTTTGTGTGCTGCTGCGCTTCCCTGTGTGTGTTACAAGCATAGTATGCACGCTGTGCATAAGCCTAGCCACATTTTACTAATTTGCTGTTCAAATAACAATGAAATGCTGCGCTATTGACTTTCAGACCAGGTTTTTGTTGGTCAATGGCACGATCACTTCCCGCTGCCTCAAGATAGCAATACGCCAAGAATGCACCTGAACACACCTCCCTGTAAGACCAGCACGCCCATGGGCGCAAAGATACGCGCAGGTGCATCTGTTATTTAAACGACGCGGGCGCTGGACGGGAAATTGACAACTGCATCGGTCTTAAACTAGCAAAGAGAGTTGCGTCGGGCTTTGCGCTGCGCTGCGCCGGGTGCAAGATAGCGCCCTTAGTCTTCTTCCCTAATGTATCTTTTTTTATAATGACAAATTCTACAAGATCAAATTTGGATCTTGTGGGAAGTTTTACACTTTGCAAGTTCAAGGCGTCCTGAGGTTTAATCAGTAGTTTAATTCTAAAGCGGTTTTAGCTGAACCTGAAATCCTTCTTCTGCTACTTCGTTCTCCCTCTGCTGCTTCTCCTCTCCTGAGTCTTTTGCTTTATCTTTTCTTTATTTTCAGTATATAATCATTTACTCCAAAGTGTCCCGAGGAAGTGAGCTAGTGGGTTGATGCTCAGTGTGACTGGGTGGCACAGCGTCGCGGTTTCACAGTGTGGTCTGTGTCGGCATTCGAAGCCATGTGACAGTATGAATAAAGCATGATGTGGCGGGCAGCAGGGTGGGCAGGGACTGACAAGAGAACAAGCTCAGCCAGTGTTTTGGGTGACGGCAGACAAGTCCAAACCCTTAAAGTTTAATGGGGGCCACACCGCAGAGAGAGGCGTATGTGGGCATGTGCGCCCTGTGGTTTTACTGGTGCTGGAAGCTGCCATACACAAGCCTTTAAACAGTGGGACGTAATAGTGATGCTAACAGAGTCAACAGCCTACCTCATGTGTGATGGATCAGGGTCACACTGAAGTAGTGGGAAGGGAATAAGACCAATCAGCTTTTCCTTTGTGTCAAAAGACTGTTTTGGTTGAATCCCTTTGCTCGGGAGCTGCTGACCTCCCAGAATCCTGTGGTGTCAATGGTCTGTGTTTCTTAGCTGTCTCAATAGAGAGCCAGACTTCCCACATTCCTTCTTCTGTGGCTGCTTACAATGTCTCCTTTTTCCTCTATTTATGCTCTTCTTTTTCTCCTATTCATCCCTTTATTTCATCGCCTTCTCCTCAAGGCTTTAGGCTGAGCTGAAACCATTACCGATCTGAAATAACACAATGTTTTGCTTTGATAAACATGTGTATCACTTACCTACTTTGCGTGTACACAGGGCACCCATGCAGCTCATTATTTTTAAGTAGGCCCCACCCGTTTGGTCTATTAGCACCAGCTTTACAGATTCCATTGCCTGCAAATATGTGTTACAGCCTTGCAAAAGTAGCGATAAAGATGAATGCTTCAGCCATAAAGCTTTCGGTGACGTGAAGTCCTGTGGGCACTCTGCACTTCAGGGTGGGCTTGGATGACTTGGGGTAAACAAGATGATGTCAAAGTATCTATGTATCACTGCCGTTATGAATTATTATTTGTAAAAAGATAGTCTCTGTTGTGTGCTGATAAACAGCCCTCCTGAAACTTACATTAATATACTATAAATAATAACTAATTTGCAGTTTTTTAGGCAATGCGATTCCAGCTAGATTATATTTCTTTTATCAACATGGAAATGTTAATATTAAACACATTTCCAAAATTGTCTGCAAAAGATTTACTGCCAATGTATTTTATTAGTTTTCCCTTTGTGCTGCTGGCAACTAAAGCACAATTAACGTTTTATGGTTTAGTCAGGCAACTCAAAGAACTTGGTAAGTGAAAGATCATGGTCCCGGTAGACAAAGCCAATGATTTAAAGCCTGAGACAAGCCATGCAGACTTATTTAATATTTCACCAAAACCACAATATTTCCCTTACCTTAACCAAGTGTTGTGGTCGCCTAAATAAGACTGTCCCATTGCAGTGAATGCTTGTCCAAATTCTTAATTTACCTACTGTATGTTTGCTGACAAGTGTCCCCTTGTGGCCATGCAAATAATGGCAGTCATCTCTGTGAAGTAAAGCTGGACGCAGCATGACCTTTTTATAACCATAAAAAATCTATTCAGCGTAGTTTTTTTAGTGGATGGTGGGACTTGCACACAGTTTGAAACTCAGCGTTGGTTTCTTTTAACCATGACCACGATCGTTCTCAAACCTTAATCAAGTAGCTGTTGCTACCTCAACGTAACCAAATCTTCACCAAAAAAGTGGCAGATCAGATAATGGTCTTACAGATACATTTTTTAAACAGGCATATGAGTTTTGGAAGTCACTAACAAACAGAAAAACATGTCCATACAGAAAACACTCATACAAGAGCTCCAGTGTTGAACTCCTGTGCTTTCACATTTACTTTAACCTTTTCCCTTTGCCCACTTTAACCTTTTCCCAATAATTTTGCAATATAAGGTCTTCACGTTTACCTGATCGGGAAGAAAGTTGCCAAGAAAGAATCAGCCTTAGCAAATACGTATATATGGCAAAGCAAATGAATGTATATTTTTTAAAAGACAGGGTTGTTAACTTATGTGTGGGAAAACAGTAACAGCCCAACTTAGGATTTTGACTTTATCTACACAAAGAACAACATAATCAAGTATGAGTATCTTATCACTCTTATGATAATGTTGTTGTATTTGAGACATGGTAGTAAAGTTTTGACTGTATTAAACGTGTGTGTGTGTGTGTGTGTGTGTGTGTGTGTGTGTGTGTGTGTGTGTGTTTGTGCGCGTGCGTGTCGCAGGCCCCATTGCCCGTCTATCAAATCCAGTGTGTCAGGGAGCAAATTGGAAATGTCAATTTCACTTTACACTGCTCCGCATCTTATCTCTCCCCTACCCTCATCCCAGCACTTAGCTCAGGTGTAAATGAATAAGGTCCTCCCACACGTCTTCCACTGTCTGATTTCAGTCTGCTTTCCCCTCTCTGACCATTTCTCCTCCTCCTCCTCCTCCTCCTCCTCCCTCACTTCTTCTTCTCTTATCTCCCTCCATCCGACCTCATCTCCTCTCCTCCCTTCCCATTCCTGTCTCCATTCTTCCATGCCCATTCAGCTGTAACCCATCTGTTATTTCTCTGTGTGTATTTATGAAATATGTCTGTTTTGGTGAATGTGGATTTATGCATGCGTGCGTGCTCGGCCTGTATCACTGTCTGCAACGAACAAGCCGGGGCGAATGACTATGCAAATGAAACGATGTCTCATACAATTCCCAAATTTGCATTGAATCCATTATAAATCAGCAAATTCTCACACACTCCTTGCCTTTCTGTTTCTCAGTACGACTACGAGGGAAGTGACATCAGTGACCTACCAGTCGACCTGTCCGTGGTGTGGAATGGAAACTTTGTCATCGACAACCCGTCCAACATTCAAGGTAGAAACAATTTTTTTTTTTTTTTTGTCTTTTTAACCGTCTCTATTCTCCACTCTGATTTCGGTGGAGCATTGTTACTTGGCAAAAAGAAAAGAAAAACTGAATCGGTTTCGTTTGTTTATCTGTCCGTAATGATTTTCTGTGAAGCGACAACGTCGTGTGCAGTTGTTCTCTCCTTCATGGGAAATCTGTAATTTCATTTTTTGACAGCCGTCAGGGAGAAAGGTGAAAGTGTACCATCCGTTTGTGGGAGAAAAAAAAAAAAAAACACTATTCTTGTCTCCGGGATGAAAGAGAGGCACAGGGAGTGATTGATGGGTGGTGATGATATTAAACAAACATCCAACAAAGAAATGAATAGGGATGGATGTTAGAGAGGAAGATAAACAAATGGCGAAACCAATAGGCAGAAGAACGGATGGAGGGGAAGAACGATGGGTGGATGACAGGTTGATAAATGCACCATGTAATGGCGGGGTGGGGGGGTGGTGGTCGATGAGAAGAAAGGGATTGATAAAGAGAAACCAAAAGCGACATGGAAGGATGGCATTTATTATTTCTAATCGCTATTTGTGCATGAAGTGGAAAACAATTACCAGTTCTAAATACTTTATCAAGTGTAATATACAGGGTGGCGGAGGCTAATGATTCTAGACGTCCCATTACACAAGATAATCTAAGTCTTGCTCTCAAGTGTGTCACACAGTCTTTGGCTCTACATGTGCATGTGTAGAGTCAGATTAAGTAACCCTTCCTATTGTATTCTCTTTTTGTGTGTCTTCTTTTCACCTTTTGTTTCAGTCTTTGGGTGACACACGTTCACGTTTTAATCTCACATCCATTGCGTCCTATCTGACCTCATTTTGAAAAATGTCAGACATGCAGTTCTTTTTTGCAGATAGCTTGGAAATTAGTTGCTTATCAGCCGCGACCTAATTCTTCTGCCTGTGTAATTGTGTTTATAACGTGTTCCTTTTCATATTTCCAGTCTGTCTGTGCTGAAAGATCCTACTGTCTGGGGATTAGACGTCCTAAAGTTTAGCACGTGCTGAGAAATGTTGTATCTGCCATTACAAAATAAATAATCACCTGTCTGCGCAATCAAGCAAATACACCCATTGACATTTTTTGTCATTTATTTTATTTAAACAGGGACAATGCACAAGTTAACATTAACCTTGTATAAGAAGAAGGAGAGATGCATTGTACCAGGTTAGAGCACAAGTGCTATTTTCCGCCCGTGCTGTTATTTTAAACTAGAGATTTGTTGACTTTTCCTAATCAGAAAAGTACTCAACTGAGCAATACAGGCCTATATTTGATAGTCTATATCAGTATTTCTCAAATGGGGGTACGTGTACCCGTAGGGGTACTTTGGAGGACTGCAGGGGGTACGTGACATTTTTTGCAAAATGTTTTTCAGTTACAAGGCTGTAGTTACTTCTACAGTCATTTCCTTCGCTTTTTTCAAAGTTTTTGAAGGTTTTGTGTCGCTTGTTTTGACCTATTCTTGCCTTTCTTCCTTTGTTCTACTGTCTTTTTTTTCTTCGAAGTTTGTTTCTCTTTTTTCAAAGTTTGTCGCTTATTTGAATTTTTTGTCACTTTTGTCGCCTTAGTGTTGCCTTCCCTCATACTTTTATGTTTTTTTTTTTTTGTTTGTATTACTATTTTCGACCTATTCTTGCCTTACTCCGTCTTTTCCCAAGGTTTTGTTTAAAAAAAAAAAATATCTGCATTTAAATGTTGCAGTTGTTTAGTAAATCTATTGCTGACATCGCTGTATTGTTGCTCTTTATATATAGACTCTTTTTTTTTTCTACGAAAAACTATTCGCGCTGGTTTGGGGGTACATGGCTTAAAAAAAACTGTTCAAAGGGGGTACATTATTGAAATAAACTTGAGAACCACTGGTCTATATACACAATGTTCCACTTCCAAGATTGCTCCTGTGCCACCGGAAATTCTGCTGAATGTCCCTCATTTAGGCCGGATGTCCATTACCTTGGTGCTTCCTTAGTGTTGGCATTTTAAACTCCGTTCAATTTCCGAGGACTATGGTTAACTGCTCCTCAGATCTCTGCAGGGTAAATCCAGACAGCTAGCTAGACTATCTGTCCAATCTGAGTTTTCTGTTGGACGACTAAAACAACCTTTGAATTTAACATGTGTTCCACCGAAACAAGTTCCTTCGCGAGGCTATTTTGCAGAGGAGCCGTTGCTCCATCCTATGCTTAGCGCCGTCCAAGATGATTGTGATTGGTTCAAAGAAATGCCAATAAACCAGAGCACGTTTTTCTCCCATACCGGAAAGCTGTGTGGACTCGCCAGAGCCTCCTCCGCGGCGCTGTGGAGGAAGGTCTGGCAAAGCAAGAATAATATTTGGTGAATAATCCAATAGAGCAGACTCGGGGGACGGCAGCACGGGGCAGGACAGCAGGGTTCTGGTATTTTATCTGATATTATTTCACAACATTTAGTTCAAAGTGTTTAGACTGGAATTATGAAAGAACACTATTATACTAATACTATTGTTTCTCCAAATCCACAAATTTCCTCCCAGCTCACTGTTGATATTTTGAAAATAAACACAGTTCACAGTTGAGTTAAAAGACCGTGAGCTGGGAGGAATTCAGGGGATTTTAGAGCACTCTTTAAACTATGAAGAGAGTGTTCTTCTTGTTGTTTTTTCCCATCTCCAAAATCAGTCTTGAACATAAACTAAGGATGCATTATGGCAGTTCAGACACTTGTACCGAAAAGCAGGATTTCAGTTCCCTATATATCTTTGAACAGAACCCATAACAGGGGTTTATCCAGTTTTTAAATGTAGAGTTCTCCAGCTAACTCTTGAAACAGACCCCAGGGATGTGCTCTGCATGTGACAGCAATGGTGTTGAGAGTTTGGGAGTGTGAAATCCAGTGATCTGAAAGATAGTGGGGGGCAGATGGATCCAAATATCGATAATATCGATACCAACCTTGGTATCGATATTGATCAATACCAGCGTAATGAGATCGATACTTTAGCGGAGGAGGCTCTGGCGAGTCCACACAGCTTTCCGGTATGGGAGAAAAACGTGCTCTGGTTTATTGGCATTTCTTTGAACCAATCACAATCATCTTGGACTGCACTAAGCATAGGATGGAGCAACGGCGCCTCTGCAAAATAGCCTCGTGAAGGAACTTGTTTCGGTGGAGCACATGTTAAATTTAAAGGTTGTTTTAGTCTTGCAACAGAAAACTCAGATTGGACAGATAGTCTAGCTAGCTGTCTGGATTTACCCTGCAGAGCAATTTGATAATCCACCTTCATTTTTTTAAAAGTATTGGGTATCATATCTTATCGATGCCGATACTGGCCCTGTATTTACTTGGTATCAGATCGATACCAAATATTGCAGTATGGCACACCACTACTTAAAGGTGCTGTGTGTGAACTTGACAAGTATGTTCCTGTTGTTCTACTATGAGTCGGCAATGCTTAAGAGTGCTTGAAAATCCCCTGAATTCCTCCCAGCTCACGGTCTTTTAACTCAACTGTGAACTGTGTTTATTTTCAAAATATCAACAGTGAGCTGTGAGGAAATTTGTGGATTTGGAGAAACAATAGTATGAATGTGTCCAGTCTAAACACTTTGAACTAAATGTTGTGAAATAATATCAGATAAAAAAACAGAACCCTGCTGTCCTGCCCCGTGCTGCCGTCCCCCAAGTCTGCTCTATTGGATTATTCACCAAATATTATTCTCGCTTTGCCAGACCTTCCTCCACAGCGCCGCGGAGGAGGCTCTGGCGAGTCCACACAGCTTTCCGGTATGGGAGAAAAACGGGCTCTGGTTTATTGGCATTTCTTTGAACCAATCACAATCATCTTGGAAGGCGCTAAGCGTAGGATGGAGCAACGGCTCCTCTGCAAAATAGCCTCGCGAAGGAACTTGTTTCGGTGGAACACATGTTAAATTCAAAGGTTGTTTTAGTCGTCCAACAGAAAACTCAGATTGGACAGATAGTCTAGCTAGCTGTCTGGATTTACCCTGCAGAGATCTGAGGAGCAGTTAACCATAGTCCTCGGAAATCGAATGGAGTTTAAAATGCCAACACAAAGAAAGCACCAAGGTAATGGACATCTGGCCTAAATGAGGGACATTCGGAGGGGGCAGAGAAAGTGTGCAAGCAGCACCCAAAGCCAGTGGTGTGTTCCTCATAACAAGCCAAAGGAAGACTTACTGTAAACGGAAACAGCTGGCAGGGTTATGGATGAGTAATTAGTTTGAATCAACAACAACGCCCCACAGGTATGTTATAGTTAATGTGCTAAAGCCTCACAGAATACCTTATTACGATTTGAAGTTCAACGCGATCCTTAGTGCTAAAGCTCCTTCAAAACATGCATTATAATAAACGTCCTCACTCATGCAAATCTCATAAAGACCTTCTCCTCCTTTTTCTCTCCATCCTCTATTAATCCCTCTCCGCTCCATCCCTGTCTTTTTCTTTTCTGAATTGGAGCTGTATTATCCGTCTAAGGCAGAGCCGCCCGGCGCCGGCCCAGCTTTGCACCGGTGTAAAGTGGAGATGTTAATGTTAATTAAATCATTCATTTGGTTCAGATTAATTAGCGTCACGCTACTTTTAAGCTGAGCCGTGGCTAATCAGATTAGGCCCGAGCGGAGGGGCCGAGGCGGGCAGATGGGTACGTAAGAAGCTCGCTTTGAAGTCCGGCCACCGTCTGTCTGCCGAGAAGAGGGAGGAGAAGGAGATTCTTCCATGATCTGTTGCTTCTTTTCCCTCCTCTCTGTTTTTTTTTTTTTTTTTTTTCACTTCAGTTCATTTCAAATTTGTTTAACTGGTGTGACAGCAAACAAACCTGCCTGCAGGTTTTGGCATTGTACTATCAAATGAGATAATTATGATAGAGATTAACAGATGAGAAATTAGTTGGCAAAACTGATCATTTATCTGTACTTTTTCCTCTCTTGTTTCCATGTGACTTTCTTTTGTCTATTTGTTTTTGCCTGTTTCTCTACTCGCACAGATTCTCTGTTGTTGAGGGTCTCTTTTTTTTTTTACTCAACCTCTCCCACTCTCTCTGGCTCTATCTGTTTCTCTGATTCTCTCTGCCTCGCGGGGCCTCACCATCTTTAAATTCATAACAATTCGTGTTGCTGTTTTGTTAACAAGCGCAGCTAAAATGTATCCTCCCCCTCCTCCCTGCTGCCTTTCATCTCCCGTTCGTCTGTCTTCTCAGGTGTTTGAGGGTTTAATTATTTATTTATCTATTTATTTTTTAATTTTTTTACTTTTAATGACTTTTTCCACTCTGCAGAGTTGAGGGAATGTTTTTTTTTTTACACGACAAATTATCAATTCCCTGTTGGGGATAGAAGACATTACCTATTGAATTAATTTCTGTAATATCCCTCTAGGTTGCTTATTCATTTTTTTTTCTCCTTCTATTTATCCGTGGAAACAGTAATTTTCTTGTTGTCGCAGCCTCATAGTGGTTATAATCACCTACTGCAAGTTTTATGTGTTTAACATTCATTTATGCTGTTTCTCCTCTCTCTCTGTCTCTCTCTCTCTCTCTCACAAACTCCTGATTACTTTTTTGACTTTTTTTCTTGCCACTGTTGCTTTCTTTCAAATTAACAACCTACAGAACTTTCTGTTCATCAAATTAATATTTCTCAAACAGTTTGGGTAACATGTTAGGGCCATTACATAGTCAACACGAGCAAGCGGCGCGAGCAAGCGACGCGAGCAAGCAACGCGAGCAAGCAATGCGTTCCCTTTCATAGTCTACACAGTAGACGCAAGCGTCGCGGGCTATGCGTGAAATGCAATACACCGCTCACGCAACAGGGGGGTAGCAGTTTCTGCAGTTACCCTACCATCTCATCCCCCTACCACCCGCCTCCCGTGTTGGTAAAAGGAAGCGTAAGAGCGTCAGGCTGATTGTGGATCCATGTGAGACTACCCACCTCGATTGGCTGCAGGAAATACAGCAGGAGACAGAGAGAGAGAGAGAGAGAGAGAGAGAGAGAGAGAGAGAGAGAGAGAGGGTGAGGGAAAGTGAGAGGAGCGACATACACACCACTTTTTGTAATTACCTGTGCCATTTTCTACAAAATCTATAATGTCTACGTATAAGCTCGCATTTTTCCTCTTCGTCCGCCATTGTATTCAAACCTTCTTTTGTAAATATAACATATACTTGAAATAATGTAAAATACTTGCAGTGTCGCCCCCCAATGACAACGCATAGTATCCCATGCATCGGCGCATCGCGTAACAAAAACTGGGACGACACATTTTGCTACGCATCAACGCATAATGGTGGCCGAAGCGTAGCGATGCGTAGCCTTGCGGACGCGTATGCGTATACCGATGCGTTGCCTTTGTAACGGCCCTTAGTGTACACAATACAAGAACCCTAGTTCATGCATTTAAATTATACCAAGTCAACATGTAGCCTACTCCAGCCGGATGTATTTTTTTTTTTCAAAAGTTTAAACATGATACAGATTTTCTGTGCTGATAGATTAATAAGTGTGTACAACTATACTTGAATTGGTCAACATTTTGGGGAACTATGCTTATGCTCTTCTTTCTTGAGAGTTAAAGGGGTGATAGAATGCAAAACTGATTTCACCCTGTCATAGTTGAGTAACGACAGTTCGGTGGGTAAATAGGACATACATAGAAGCTCAAAGTCCCACTGACACCCCTTTACTATGAAAATCTCATATTTTGAACCTGCCGCTGAAAACGGGCGAATCTCAACAAAGCTGGAAGTTGACGTCAACCTCCCAAAAACCGGAACCTTTGTCAGCCCATGGGTGTATTAAGAGAACGGTCACGCCCCAACATTTACATAGGCTACACAACTGACCTGAGATCAGGTAGTCTTCTGAATCTAGCTAGGTCAGGATCTCTGCTATTACATTGCAAAATTCACTTCTGAAACTTTTTTAATGCGAGAAATCAACAATGTAAAGCTCAAATATGGGCCGCTCTACGAAAATGGATGGCTAATTGCAAATTTTATCCGACTGTGTGTCGGAGTTCAGCGCCGGTGCTGCCTGTGTTGCTGCCTCGCCGCCCAGCCTGCCTTCCTTCACACACCCCGGCCTGCTATGAGGTACTTGGAGCTCTGTCACGACTGGCAGCCCACAGCACTCCATACCTGTGCAAAGTCACCGTCTCTTGGGGTAATAGACAACTAAATGCCCCTGCTCTGACAGAGCTCCAGGGCCTGAAACTCCCCTCTTCCTGCTAGCTAAATGCCCGGTTTATGTGAGTGAGAGCGCGGTCAGCGAGCTTGTTACACCAGCAATCTCTTACCACAGGTTTCAGTTAATCTTTTAATGTGTGTAATTATAATGTGTTGAGTTATTTAAACAAACGATTGGGGAAATACACGCCTCTTGTCCGCGAGTCTCATTGATAGAGCCTGCGGCTGGATGGAGCTAGCTAGCCTCCTCTTAGAATTCCTCTGGAATTCACAAACATTCATTTACTTGAAATTGGACACCGTTGTTAGCTATATAAGACATTTAGTTAGATGTTGTATAACTGGGGTGACGAAATTCAAACTGTAAATATACTCGGAATTACGCCGAAAATGAAGCTAACTGTCTGTGATTTGTAGCTACACACAACTAGGATTGAATTGACAGTTGCAGCTAACGAAACCCTTACAGCTCACAAATATTCATTAACTTGAAATCGGACACCGTTGTTAGCTTTATAAAACATTTAGTTAGATGTTGTATAAGTGGCGTGACGAAATTCAAACTGTAAATATACTCAAATTACGACCAAAAATGAAGCTAACTAGCCGCAATCTTGTACACATAGCTAGGATTGTAGGGACAGTCGCAGCTAACGAAACCCTTACAGCTCACAAATATTCATTAACTTGAAATCGGACACCGTTGTTAGCTTTATAAGACATTTAGTTAGATGTTGTGTAAGTGGCGTGACGAAATTCAAACTGTAAATATACTCGAATTACGACCAAAAATAAAGCTAACTGTCCGTGATTTGTAGCTACACAGATAGGATTGAAGTGACAGTCGCAGCTAACGAAACACCTAGCTAAACTTCACAAATATTAACTTGAAATCAGACACCGTTGTTAGCTTTATAAGACATTTAGATGTTGTATAGCTAAGTGGCGTGACATTGTGTGTAACATGTGGTAAGAGATTGCTGGTGTAACAAGCGCGCTGACCGCGCTCTCACACTCACACAACGGGCCATTTAGCTAGCAGGAAGAGAGGAGTTACAGGCCCTGGAGCTCTGTCAGGGCTGCCAGCCTAACGGAGCTCACAGCAGCAGCACCGCCGCTTAGCCATTAGACATCAATTTTGGTAAAACGGCCCATATTTGAGCTTTATATAGTTGATTTCTCACATAAAAAAGTCTCAGAAGTGAATTTGGTAATGAAACATTGCAGTGTCTGAAATATGAGATTCTGTCGCTTCTCTAATGTGTGTGTATTGGGGATTCGCTCAACCAATCAACACGCATCTCTAATGTCTGCATATGGCAATTCGCTCAACCAATCAGCGCGCAGCTCATCTAAATATTCACGAGCATACCATATTTGGAAGAAAAGCTCTTGTTACAAATAGGGCCAAAACACAGGGATGCATAAGGGCCAATAAAATATCAACCAGGCCATTTTCAGCCCAACCAATGTTACATACCCCATTAGGAGACCATAAGGAACAGTGTGAAATACTCTATATAATCATTCTATCACCCCTTAAAATGAGGAGATCTATGTTATATCTGTATGCTAAATATGACGCTACAGCCAGTTAGCTTGGCATAAAGACTGGGAACAGGTAGAAACAGCTTGCCTGACTCTGTCCAAAGGTAAAAATAAATACATAAATTAAAACTACCAGCCTACCCAGCTCCTTTTAGCTCCCCATCATTTCAAAGAAGGGAAAATGTTTTTGGGTGTTAGCAAATAGCTTAAATTCTACAAGCAGGCCTAGAGTAGTAGATATCCATATCCATTCACTTTTGAATTAGGGCAGAACACCCCAATATTGTCTCAGCTTTTCAGACATACTAATTAAAACCACACAGGCTATACAAAAATACATGGTGGAGACGAACGCTAGTGGAGCAGGGCAAGCCAGGAAATGGGACACCAGTTGTATCAAGCATGTGCCATTACAGCAGCATATAAGTTCAGTTAAACCACAAAGAGTGCAAGGTAAGGAACAAGGGAGCTAGCTTCCATCCTACTGCAGTTAGCCTCTGCTCCGCTAGCTTTTTGTTTTCATGTATTTTCTCACAGAGTGATTCTTTCATAACTCTTTCTGAAAAGCTATGACATGAAATAATGATAAAAGAAACTATGAGTAGAAAAGGGGTCTGACTTTCTCTATAATGTCTTATAATGTCTCTTTTTGTGCTCTTGCTGCTAACTAGAAAAACTAGTCATGCTAAGTTTTACTAGCTAGTTAGCTAGCCTGGCTGATGTAAATTCAAATGATCTTACACACTGTTTAAGTAAGCTGGTTAGCTAGTATGCTGATCTTCTAACACCATTAATGGCAAGTGAATGTTTGTGTTTCTTCATGCATTGACCAGAGTCAACATTATCTGTAAACATCTAAGTTTGCAAGTAAGATAACATGCGCTATGAAAACGTGCTGTTCCCCCAGAGACTGAGGAAGGATTGTGAGACTATGACTTAAATAACATCAAATCTGTCTCTGTCTCACTCTCTCTGTCTCCTGGCCAGCCCACCTGTACAAGTGCAGAGCGCTGCGAGACAGCTGTGGTATGTGCCTGAAGGCCGACCCCAGGTTTGAATGTGGTTGGTGCGTCCAGGACAGGAAGTGCGCCCTCAGACAGGAGTGTACCGTTGGAGGAAATTCCCACCTTCCGCTGCAGCTGGCTGAAGGCGGAGGATGGATGCACGCTACCTCTGGAAACAGCCGCTGCACCCACCCCAAGATCACTAAGGTAAGAGTGTGTGTGTGTGTGTGTGTGTGTGTGTGTGTGTGTGTGTGTGTGTGTGTGTGTGTGTGTGTGTGTGTGTGTGTGTGTGTGTGTGTGTGTGTGTTGAACAGGCTGCGAGAGTGTGTTTTGAGAGGATGCTAATGGACTGTTAGGCTACTTTTTAGGACTTTTTCTACTGCCTAATGAGGAACGGCTGCCAGAACAGAGTATGTTCCACATCACAGAAGAGTTCAACTTTGTAAAGGCGATCATTTTTCATGAGCCAGTGCTCAAAACTTGGAGTGTGATGCTATATCAGCAGTTGATGTAAACCAGAATGGGCTCTGGCCTCTTCACCATGGTCAAACTAAATACAACAACCCAGGTGTTAGGGTATATTCTCTATTCTGAAGCAGCGACGCAGTGATGCTCTAGGTAGGACATGCTGGAGCACAAGTAAGACTTTACTTTCTGACAATACTTTCTGCATGAACTACTGATATTAATAAAAATTAACAGAATTCAAAACCTTCTCTGGGAAAAAATATTCAAAATCTTGGGCTACTGTAAATACTATAGCATGCTGAAAGCAGCTAGTATGTTTCCCTATTACTTATGCAAACATTGATCCTGCACTTACTCTTCCAAAACTGGCTACCATGGCAGTCACTTCAGCTCTAGTTGAAACTTGGCAACAAAACAAACTTTTCCCAAATTTTGACTTTTATCTTGATGTTGTCTTGGTCTCGGATAAAGAGGACTCGTGATTTTATTTCAAGACCGGTTCAGACCACAACTGCAGAGATATCGCTAAATTGCCTGTGCATTGTCTAATTTAATGTGGTGACATAATTACTGTGATTGGATGTAAAACGTACTGCATCAAATGCAACCAATAACTTGACTCATTTCTAATTTGAATGACCCCCTCTACCCGCCCCTTAACACACACTCCCAAGAAAGTGAATGCGGGAGACAGGAGAAGCTCTGCCTATGGCACTGGTCTGGTCTTGGTCTTGACTCGGTCTCAACCCCTCAAAGTCTTGGTCTTGACTTGGTCTCGATACACTCTGGTCTTGGTGATGATGTGGTCTCGGTTTAGAGGGTCTTGACTACAATATCGGGTTGGGGTAAAAAGAAAAAAAAAACATTTAGCATCCTGCTCTGCTATTTCATTAATTTGCTATGGCTTGGTATTTGTTTAGAATTTCAATGACTTCTGCTAAATGTAATGCATGAGACGTTCTGAAATATAAGTAACCATTTAAAATTAGTATTCAGTCCATGCAAATATTGATGTTTGGAAGGGCCCCAAAGCGAAAGGCAGCCTAATTCGAGACAGCGTTGCTCAACAGTATCACCACCGGTCGGAAAGAAAGAAAAGAACATCCACAGTCGGCAACAATCAAAAGAAACTCTTCTAATCAAGACTCCCTCCAATGTTCCAGTTCTAAAATCACCTGCAAAGAAAAGCAGCGCGGCGTCTTTGAGCGCTGCATCATAATCTCGTCAACTCGTGAAGGGTGTAAAGTCACCAGCGGAGATCCAAGGCTGGTAAACCTTGATAGGCTGTTGCATCAGCTCTCTTTGTCGAAGCCCCTGTGGTCATGAAAGCCCTACGTGTCCTGAACCGAGAATGAAAGCTGCTCCATTTTAATGTGTTGCGATTAAAACACACACTTGTTGAGACCTTGTGCCTGCCCTTGGCACAGAAATGGAAATATTACTCACTGTTACATCAAACTGTTACACTAAAGTCAGAGGCACATAGACGTGTGTTTGGTTTGATTCTTTTTTGAGCTGTGTTTGAGGTATGTTTATTTTTGTATCTGTGCATTGATGTGTTTGAAAGGCTCTTAAGGGTCGAAATCCAGGATTGGTACGATAGAGTTTAGATTCATTCATATCTGTTCTCTTTCTTTACCTTTTGTTTTTGTTTGCGTTTACTTTTTTTTTCGACCTGCCTCTCTTCCTGTCTTGACTTTCAGTGGGTATTAGTCGAAGAAGTAAGAAGAACAGCCTTTCTCAGTCCTCGGCTTGTTTCAGAAAAAAATTGTATCGTCTAACAAAATGCAACGGAAACTAATTTATTCCATAGCAGGTACAAAAATGTGGATGGGATGAGATGTTTACGCTTGATTCCAGCTTAAATGAACATTTAATGAATCAGATGATTGTCTTGATATGAATGCTTTTATGGATTATCATTTGTTTTAATCTTTTAATTTACTTTCTTTCAATTGTATATTACACATTAACTAAAAAACACTAAAAAAGCATTATCATATTATTTTAGTGAGGACTCATACATAACTACAAATAACTAATGTTAGGAAAATCTGTTTATGTTTTGTTACGCGTTTCTGGATTTAAAAAAGTATATCGGTCGATATATTGGAATATCGGATTTTTAAATCACCAAATATTTGTATCGATATTGGCCTTAAAAATCTTTTATCGGTCGGGCTCTAGTGTGTGCGCACAAGGGCATGAGAAGGCAGAGTAAGTGTGATGTGTTTTTATATCATGGTTATAGTACAAGTAAAGTGAGACTGGGAGTAATAAATGTCTAAAGAGTTAGGAAAGCAAAAAGTGAAAGACTTTGTATCAATAGCAGATGGCTATATTCTCTTGATTCAAGGATTAATTTTTCCCTGTTTAGTTTATATTACCTTCCAGGAGGATTTTATTTATCAAGTAGAGCAGCCGTTATAAGTACCAATCAGGGGCGTCATGCAAGCCAAAATTCTTGGGGGCATCATTAGAGCGGGGGGCATGTGGGTCCTTCCCCAGAAATAAAAATTTTCTGCAAATTGACATATTTATTCAAAGACTTTGGGAGGGTTATTTTAAAACTTCACTAAAGCAGTTTTTGTAGCCCCTTAATATTAAGATTTTTTCACGTCAGTTACAATTATTGAAAAAGATGCTCACGTATTCAATCACTTCTACGCAGCTGCCACTTGTCTTGAAGAAAAAAAAACTAAATCTTATCTGTTTCACCCAAAACTTTTAAGGGGCATATATTCACATAAAACGACTGTATCCACAATGCAAATTAATTTAGAGAATTTAGATAATAAAGCCACAGATAAAAGGAATCTTCCAACATGGGAATAGCTGTATTTTTCAATGCAACGCATAGCTTGAGTACAGATGAGATGTAGCCGTGTCTGCTCCATTGCCAATAAAAGCGCAGGCTGAGCAGCAGTAAACTATTTTCCAAACTGCTCAGCCTCCTTGAAAGATCCATCCTGCCCACTTGTACATATAACTTGTAACCACACACTGATATAACTAGAGAGAGAGAGGAGGGGGAGCAATAATATCCAGGTGTAGGATTTTCATGCCGACCTTAACATCTGTGTGCAAGACTCCAAAAGGAATCCCTAACTCTCTCCAAATTCATTTCCTGGGTCTTCTCTGCCTCGACTGCAATGACCCTCAGATCAGCCATCTTTTCTTGCAACATCGTGGTCCGCAGTCTCTTCTTGATGAAGTGAAGTGAAAAGAAGCATCTTTCATTGTGGCATGATGCGACTGGGAGCGATGAGCTGGTAGAGCTTGCTGATCTCAGGATAAGCTTCAAGAAGATTATTCTCAACCATGACCTGGTAAATAGCTATCATCTTAGTCTGTGTATCAAGAGTTTGTACTCTATTTGAGCTTGTTCTGAATTTACATCCCCACTGTAGTATGGACACAGCTGTTGAAGGTGTGGGATCTTCTCGGTTGTTGGCTTTGCGAGGCTGCTCGAGTGTTTGAGAAGGCGTAGACTCTCAGTGCTGAATCTGTCTGTGAAGCTCTGCATGCAGAGGTCAAGAGTTGCAAAGTAAAAATGAACCTTCGTGTCCTCTTTTGGACTCCTCTACAAACGTATGTCTGATTTCCCAATTCAATATTCCCAGGATTTTCAAATATTTGAACATAACTATGCTCATATATTATTTGTTTGAGCTAGTGTCCCAAGAAAGACCCATTACAAATTGGATTTCCCGTACTCCCCGTTTGCCTCAGCAGAATTCCCAAACTATTTTCTGACCACATAAACAACTTTCCCAGTTTTTAACAGCTGCTGGCCTTCCATGGCTCATATGCTATTGGTTACTGCTCAGACCACAGACACACAGACACACACACACACACACACACACACACACACACACACACACACACACACACACACAAAATGTATGTATGTACAGGCTAGATGTACAGGCTAGATGACAGACTACTAGGAAACCACTGCTTTAATCTTGATGATTTAATGTGGCTAACCTGTGGTTAGGACTGCCATATAAAGGCCACACCACCACAGAGCGACGCCACAGTACTTTACCTCCAGTGGATTCCTGGTCAGTGGTATTCAAAAGAAGTGGCCAAACAGGAGGAAAAAATATGTCAAAAATAAAAAGATTCATTGGATTTATTGCTACCGCCAAAGCGTTGGGCCCCCATAGACTACATTAATATATACTGTATATAGCCAAACATCTTCTCCAGCTCTGATGTGTCTCAACATTGAAAAAACAGTGGACATGGTGAAGGGAACTCCTTTTTTACTTCATCCATCTTTGCATAGACGACATGCATTCTCACTTTTGACTGTGGTTCTCTTCAAAATTGCTTAACTTATGTCAACTGTGCTGGCTAATGTAGCCTTAATGTTGACTGAAAATGAAGTCGGAGCAGACTGATAGACAGTAAGTCATAGTAATTGGTTAGAGCAAAATCAGATCCTCTCCTTAAACAAAACTGCTAAGAAGGAAGGCAATGTGAGATGGAGTAGTAACAAGATTACCATTTGGTCTGGATATTAGCTGATCAGCTCTTGGTCATACTGGGTATCGGTACTTTGGAACCGGTATCACTTCAAGGGTTCTGTTATTGGTACTGGTATCGTAATTGTTTTGACATCACACAACCCTAGCCCAGCCTTCGGTGGTTTTTGTCTAGTAGATGGCAGAGATTGTGTTATACTAGTATATATCCAGAAGCAATTGTGGTCCTTGTGTCAGTTGAGTCCTACTGTAGATCAGTTTGGCTGCCCATGAGGAACAATTATATCTGTTATCATTTTGCAGTAACATCCAAAGTCTTGTTAGCTAGTGCTTGAATGCGGTTGTGTCGTATCAGATCACTATCCTCCGAAAACGTCCTGAGGTCCATTTCCAGCTTTCAGGGCGTCTGTACTCTACATTCCCCAGAGAGTGGTGGTTATGTGCTTTAATGTGGTAGTGTTGTGTCAAATCACTGCAACACAAGTCCAACGCTGCTTGATGTC
Source organism: Perca flavescens (assembly GCF_004354835.1). Taxonomy (NCBI): domain Eukaryota; kingdom Metazoa; phylum Chordata; class Actinopteri; order Perciformes; family Percidae; genus Perca; species Perca flavescens. The sequence continues at coordinate 29,551,494 of NC_041337.1, forward strand.
CCATTTCCACACTGTGGTGTCTGCCTGCAGGCCCAAAGGCTAAGTGAGCACTGGTTATGTTGTCATTTGGTGCTTTTAACTTCCAAAAGTTTCTGAGGTCCCAATGGAAATCCATTCTCAGATATCACAGAAATAATCTAATGGTACACAAACAATAGCTAGGAGATGTAGTGGTCTGGCTTCACATTCTGTACCACAGCGATCATGTTTCAGATACATAGCTAGAGATCATGATGTGGCTTATTAGAGGCAATGTGATCGATTACTTAAGTCTTGTTGTTCCATGAAGTATGTAAGGCATTTGCGTTTGGTTGGCAGGCCTTACAGTTGGTTAGCCATGTTGCACCTAGCACTTTCATTTACTTGTCAGTGCTTCCCCCATCTCAAAGGTTTTGAGAGTTCCATCATAATCCCACTGCTGGATGCACGTGGAGGCAATTTGCACAAAATATGACCATCACAATCTCACCTGTCTTCTCACAAGTATGGGTGAGGGGTGACAGAAGGTCACTAGGAAGGCTTGTTTAGTTGGGTAACAGATTCAGTGTGGTATCGCTATTCTGGGCATTTAAGGTCAACTACAGTTTACAATTCTAGTATAGCTTTAATCTAAAGTATTATACGGGACAAGGTAACCCTATTACCAGTACTTGGAAAACTTCACCAGTTAAATGAAATGTGCTACCTTTAAAACTGTTGTAATATAAAGTATATGTAGGATATGCATATCGTGCCCTAAGACATCTTTGCCACATCCTGGTGTTTATGGTGTGATAATATATGTTCCTATAGTCTTCATTGCTCCCCACCCCTCCACCATCACATGATGCTGGTAATCCCTTTTAACAGCACTCTGCTTTCTTTTTCTCTGTTGCCTGCCTGTCTGTGGCTCTGCCAGTGTTTATGTCCTAGGGCTTGGTGGCTAGCTGATATTGGGATTTTGTGGTATCATAGCTTCATTCTTCCAAAACCATCTGAAGCCCCATTTCCACACCCTGACATCTGTTGTCCATATCGTGCCCTAGAGCTTGATGGCTACTCACTTTGTAGCAAAGTGTTTACCAGCTATTGTGTTGTGGAACCAAAGTGCTAGGCTCTACTTGCGCCTGAGGTTCCAACGTGAGTCAGCTTCCAAATAGTAAGCAGCATTATCCCCGGCCAGACTGCTGGCTCTGTCTCGCTCTTGGTCTCTTAATTCAGTTCACTACAGTTACTATGTTGTTTTATAGATAATTTTGTAAGGTATTAGTTTTCAAACTCATAACTGATATTGGCTGTTGGTCTGTCTTTGTGTATTTAAATGAATGTCTGCCAAAAGGTATTATGTTTTTTTCTCTGAAACATGCAAGAGCTTCCAAAATGTGGTTTATCTGGCCGTCTGTCGTACTAATATTTGGTAGCTTACTGGCAAGATAAAGGTTTCGCACATTTAAAACAATCATTTGGTACTTGATCTTTTCGATTTGAAAAGATTAAATATCCATATGTACTTTTTTATGTGATTATTGCTTATTTTAGATTATTCTGATGGCATACGTTTTTGTTTTAGGGAGGTTAGTTAAAAACTCTTTTGATACTACCACTGGGAGTCAAAGGAAATATTCAAATTATTTTCTTGTTCAATCTTTAATGTTATTCACTGTGTTGTGTTGCTACTGGCTTTCTGGCAAAGCTTTTATTTTGATCATTTATGTTTAAACTTTTCAATTTTCTTTATTTTCCATTTTCATTTTTATTACCTTCATTTTGCTTTATCATTTCCCATTGTCATTTTCAATTAGATCTCTTACACTTGAAGTGATGGTTCGGAGTAATTTCACCCTAGAGTCCTTTGCACCATGACCTCGAGCCAAACACCCCCCCAGAAGCTTTTTTTAGCTGGGTCTAGCATTGGGAGAGTTAGCGTAGCAGCGTTATCAGCTGAATAGCTTAGCGCAGGGGCTAATGGACACTCGTTTGTATCTCGTAAATGACCCCACTAATAATGTCCGAAATGATACCAAACTTCTACAGTAGTACAAATAGGTTATGTACTCATAAAACAATGGATTGGAAAGTTTGTAAGTACACCAGAAGTTTATAAACACTTGCCTGCTCTCTTCTGCTCTCTGCTGCTGCAGCTGCTGCTGCTGCTACCTGCAGTTAGATGTGCAGTTAGAGTGCTTAGGGCCGTATACAAATTACTACACTGAAAAGAGATACAACAAAAATATTTATTAATTTAATGATTAAATAAGGTAATGTCTCCAAACTTACCTCAGTTATTACTTGTCCCCTGCTAGTTATACTACAGCACTTAGTTAAAAAAAAAAGTTAAATTAAAAAATGTTTTTGTTGCATCTCTTTTCGGTGTAGTAATTTGTAGACAGCCCTAAGCACTCGTCTTACTGCTGGCAGCAGCAACAACAACAGAGAGCAGAAGAGAGCAGGCAAGTGTTCATAAACTTCTGGTGTACTTACAAACTTTCCAATCCATCGTTTTATGAGTACATAACCTATTTGTACTACTGTAGACGTTTGGTATCATTTCGGGCATTATTAGTGGGGTCATTTACGAGATACAAACGTGGGTCCATTAGCCCCTGCGCTAAGCTATTCAGCTGATAACGCTGCTAACTCTCCCAATGTTAGACCCAGCTGAAAAAAGCTTCTGGGGGGGTGTTTGGCTCGAGGTCATGGTGCAAAGGACCCTAGGGTGAAATTACTCCGAACCATCACTTTAAGCACTGAATTTGATCAATTTCCTTTAGATTTCTTCATTTTCCACTTTTCATTCCAATTCTCTGCTTTAATTCTCGCAAATTTTCCTTTTAATTGTATTTCTGTGTAAAATGATACTCCATATGTTTGGCAACGCAGTAGACTAAAGGTTGCGTTATGCAAACCCTGGACCATCTGGTCACCTTTTTGTGGAGAAAGTCAATGAGTATTGCTCTTCCCTTTATCCAGGACTACAGATGAAGTGCCCTTGAGCAAGGCATTAACCTCCATCTGCACCAGTGGTGCTGTACAACGGTATAGCCGTTGCTTCCCAAAGCAGGGTGCAGAAAAGGGTTTGGCTCTCAGCTGACTTTATCTGCATAAACGTTCTGAGTTAAATCTCATGTGTCTGGCAAGAGAAATAGTTCATTCCCCAAACTAGTCCACACTGTTGAAATCACCATTTGTCAAGGTCTGTTGTTTGGTACTGTCTGTGGTATAATCATAGTGCTCTGCCTCCGTACTGTCGGCACAGTTTCCATTTCCACACGGTGGTGTCTGCTCAGCCAAACACTGCAGGAGGACAGGGCAATGGACAGATTAAACATAATTACCTTCGTGATGCTTGTTAGGGATTAGGTTTTGTGTGTGCATGTCCGTGCTTTAGTGTGTATGTGTGCTTGTTTGTGACAGCCACCGTCCATCAGTCACCATATTTGTTTTGTCACACCACACCTGTCCCCGTTACGCGCCATAATCTGGCTAAATAAATCACATTATGGTTCGACGGCGCGGCTGAGCGTTACGCCGCCACATTCCCGCCGAGGAAGCCAAGCCGGTGTAATAAATTTCAATTAAACCCCCAAGATGATGCCTTTGATTGTTGAAATCCAAGAGGGTGATTGTTCTTTATTAAACCTTAAATCACCTGATATGGGCAATTCTGTGTGGCGTGTGTGCATGTTTGTGTGGGTTGATGCCTCTTTGTGTTGAGTGTTTTTGTGCTTGTGTATGCCGGTGTGTTTGCAGTGGGGGGTGGGTCTGTCTGTGTTATGTCATGTTTGGGGACCATTTCCAGACTTAAAACTAGGTGAATCTGAAACTGTGGATGCACTTTGTGTCAGTAATGTGAATGAGTGAGTGTGTGTGTTTATGCGTGTGTGACAGTTGTTTTCCTTCATCTTCCACTTTACATCTTCCTGCTCTTTTGTCACTGTTCTGTACACAGTTGTTCCCTGAGACGGGGCCTCGCCAAGGCGGAACTAGGGTGACCATCCTGGGGGAGAACCTGGGTCTGCAGTTCAGAGACATCCAGATGGGTGTCAGGCTGGGGAAGGTACCCTGTGTACCTATTGAGGAGGAGTATGTTAGCGCAGAGAGGTAAGTTAAGAAACAGAGGATGCACTCACAATCATTCAAGCACACACACACACACACACACACACACACACACACACACACACACACATTACTCAAACACACACCCACATGCACACAAAGACATTTACAGATGAATGCATTGACACACACACACACACATACATACACACAGGCAGAAATTGTCTCTCACAAACACTCACAGATCTGAGATAGCACACACCAAAGGCGGCAGCAGCAGCAGCAGCAGCAGCACGACTCTCTCATTCTGACCAATCAAACAATGTTTTTGTGGAGGTGCCCATGCCGCTTCATTCAGCAGCTGAAAAGATTGTGATATTAGTTTTTTTTTTTGTGTGTCTGTAAATTCCATTTGTTGGTTCCCTTCCATTACTCTCTACATATGCTCTTTCCTTTTATTTTTCTCATCCTGACATTTACTCCTCTGCAGGGTCCTACACGGCTGAGGAATTGAGTTCACGGAGATCAAACAATCTCTCTGTAGTGCAGTTAGTTGGGAAATGATGCATGTTGAGATAGAGGGCATCTCTATTCAAATATCACACACACACATTAGTTATTTTACACATTATACCTGACATCCATGCACCACTTCAAACATGTCTAGGACATAGTCTTTTATATTTTGTCCATCCTTCCTAGTTCTTTGCTTCCCTTTATTCTTTCTGTAAAACCCTCCTGAAACATGTACTGGACTTTTTGCAAACCTTTTGATTTACACATACTGTGAACATGAGGTATGTTGAATAATCAAGCTTCAATTTGAAGCAGCATTTGAAAAGAATTCAGAGATTTTGTGGTACGTGTTTTCATTTTGGTTGTTATTTTAGTACTAGACCAACATCCTGACCCCTTACTCTCTCATTTTTCTTAATCAATCTCTTCAAACTCTCCATCCACAGAATAGTGTGTCTGCTGAACGATGCTACCGGCTACAGGGTCCAAGAAGCTCAGGTTGAGGTGTGCGTGAGAGACTGCGTCAACGACTACAGAGCCCTGTCGCCCAGGCCATTCACCTTTGTAGTAAGCACCATGCAAGGGGTCTATATGTTGTTCTATGATTTTTTTAAAAAGACACTGCTTTGATGAAACGTCTCCAGTAACTAAGCAAAGGGTTCAAAGAAATGTTTTATGAAGAAAAATAAGAAAAACATGGCTCTTAAGGGCTCATTTCTAGTGTTTAGTTTTAAAGTACTAAAGCTTAATGTTATTTTCTTTCTTTCTGTCTGAATATACCTGTTCATCATCTGTCTGAAACGCTATGTTTTAGCGCCTGTCTCTTTAAGCCCCCCTACTGAAAAAGCACAGTCTGCTCTGATTGGTCAGAGTTTCTGGTTCTTCCGCATCTGTGCTCTTAGGCTCTCTGCACCGTCATTGCAGCCGGGGAATGACTGTAACGGCACTGTAGCTTACACTTTCTACCTATATATAGTATAGTTGCGACATCCCAACCATACAAAAGTCCTGGCGGCTCGTTTAAAGGCACAGTTTCTGAATGCGGGCTGTGTACATTTCTCTGTAGATTGAGTGTTTTTATACTTTTGCAGTGTTTTTTAGCACCTCAATCTGCTTTATAATCCAAAAAAAAGTTGTTTACAATATAGGACTTTTTAAATCACTTGTTTTTGTTATGTTGTTATATTATAGACTTTTTTTCTCAATCTCCATTGTGTACCATGTGATGCGTTTGTTTTGTATGAGGCATCTCATCATTTTCAAAAGTCCAAATTGTCAAAGGGGGTGCATTGAAATTACAGATGAAAATAAGATGGCATAACTGAGTATGATGTCTGTAATACTGTTTATATTTGCTTGTTTTTCTCTCTCATCCAGACTCCATACTTTACACGTATCCAGCCATCTCAGGGCCCCATTTCTGGGGGCACCCGGGTCACTATCGAAGGAAGCTACCTCAACGCAGGCAGCTACGTCTCTGTCAGCATAGGACCGCAGCCCTGCTACTTCAAAAAGTAAGGAACACTTGTTTTGGTTTTGATTTGTTTTTCAAACTGAATTCTATTAGAATTCTCCCTGTGGGGAAATTGGAACACCACAACAGAGGGTAATATAATTTAGATGAAATATTACAAAGAAAAAGAGTACTTAAGATAGTAAAACAAATTCATAATTATGACTGAATTTACTGCACATAATACAGAAAATGAATAGATACAAAATATGTGCATAAATAAACATGCTATGTTTAAAGTGTTAAATGATGTGTGTGTGTGTGTGTGTGTGTGTGTGTGTGTGTGTGTGTGTGCTGGAAAAAAATGTGTGTGTGGGGGGGGGTGTCATCATGAAGCTTTGTGTTGAAGTGTGTGTGCATGCTAGTTGCTTGCAGTCACACAGCATCTCTTTGTCTGCCATCCGACAGGCTTTTCCTTAATCTAGTGCATGAAAAAATCCAGTATCACCACAGTTTCCTGCTTGTCGAATGCATGGATTAGCCTCTCATAGCTTATCTCTATTGAAGCAACTGCATGCTAGCTTTGATGTCAGAGCACTCATTCCTGTGCTGCAGCCTCGTCACAGTAATCCAACAGATTCCACTTCGCCACTACCGTTGGCTCAACTCAACTCTGTCTTTATCCGTCACACCCTTACTGTGCGACTGTGTTTGTGGCATCTGGTGAAGGTTGCTTGGGCATGTGTTCTTTGTGAATGGGGTTGCTATGGTTACAAGCTGAGGGACTAGATTCTCTACCCTCTCACACTCTCTTCCTCGCTGTGTGACTGGCATATAGAGTCACAATAGAATGTGCAACACTACATTCAAGTGTTAACATACATACACGCACACACACACACACACACACACACACACACACACACGCACACACACACACACACTTACATTGCTCCTGTGAAGTCATGGCCCAGAAAAGCAACCACCACTCAACTGTGCTAAATACATATTAGTGTAGCTACTAGGGACTGCAATTGAAAATGTTATTTTGCCTATGGGACATGCATGCATCGACACGCGCACGCACGCGCACACACACACGCACACACACACGCACACACACACACTCTCTTTCCATCCGTACGTGTTTGTGACTGGTGCCGTTGATCTTTGTCAGTGCACCAATCATAGCAGGCATAGACTTCATTAAACGTGACTTCACATGACTTGTTTCTCCATCCTTCCCTTCCTCCCTACACTAAACACATCACATTTCTTTTTTATATAAAATAAATACAGTACTGTAGAGGAGTAGTTACACCAGTCCAAACACCAGTCATAATATAGTGTTATTGTTATTTCACATCCTTTGCAAATGTGGACACATACTGCGTGTGAAATAATTGTATGTTTTTTACAATTTTACTTTTAATTTCATTGCAGTTACTTATTTTTAAATGCTTTTATAATAGAAAACAGAAGATTTGTCACTAAATATATGTCTGACACAGTCTTACATACATACCTCATTTGTATATTTAGATAGGGAAAACTGTATCTTAATGCAAGGTGTATATGCAATGGGATCGGTCTACAATCAGATCAGCCAGACCACCTCTTTATGTGGATTTTCTGGATCTCAGCCAGGTGTAAATGCAATTTCACACATTCTAAAAGAATAAAACCCACTCAGTAAGTTGAAAGCATTGAGATGTGATCACAATGCAAGCAGAACCGAGATAAAGGAAACACTTAATAATGCCTGGTGTAAATGCATAGGCCCGTGGATCTGATGTCATTATCCGATGTCTATGATCTAAATACAGATGACATGTTAATACCAGGTGTAAATTGGGCCACAGACGGTGACAGGCACACACCGTATACATAGTTGCTAATGGCTCACACTGCTGCATTTAAAAGCTCCAACTGTGACCACTGTGATCCAGCAGGCCAGGAGAGTGTGGTCATCTTGCAGGACTTGATTGTCTTGCTGGGCTGAAGTAGGGTTAGTGGGATTATCTAATGAAATTAGCAGGGTACAATATGATTTTAAGAGAATGAGACTAATTGGCTTTTCAGGCTGGACACTTGTAATTACAAGCACAATCAGCAAGTCATTAAATATGTCAACGCTTCAGCTTGGACCTCAGTGTTTAGGAAAAGTCCTGGCACGAGAAAGTAATCATTGCCTCTTTATTATTATAATTCAGTTTTAAAAATTGATCAGACTCTGAGAGACAGCTTCTTTATTGCCTCTTTATTATTATTATTATTATTATTCGGTTTTTAAAATTTATCAGACAGCTTTGTCGGAAATTGTAGAGGGCCTCCATCTGCTGTTCTTTCTCTCGATGTGTGAATTGTTTCGTACTCCAAATTCAATTCACTTCACTTTTATTCTTTCTGGTACGCATTTGTATCCCGGATCTCTCTATTTATTAGAAATTTCCTGTGAGACAGCAGAACCGCAATACCTCTCATAATCAGCTCACAACAGTTTCTTGGATTTTAGCTTTACAGTGTGCCATTGGGCTTTGTGGAAATTTAGCAGTTGTCTGTGTCGACACAGATTTTGACCGCTGTCTGTCAAATACGTCACTCTCCAACTTTTCTTCTGTCTGTCCATCCAGGAGGAATGCCCGTGAGATAGTGTGCGTCACACCAGCTGGCCTAGCAGCGGGCGGTGCATCAGTCTTGGTGGACATCGACGACGCTGAGCTCCGAAACCCTGAGGTCAAGTTTAACTACACTGAAGACCCCACTGTCCTGAGGATTGAACCTGACTGGAGCATTGCCAGGTAAGTTGTTGCGTCATCTTTACATATTTATATGAATTTCTTGTATTTAGTCAATTTTTGTTCACAACGCCCGCCCAACCACGGCTTCCAGACAAACTGGCACTCACTACCTTTTTTTTTTTGCCAACTTACCGTCCCAGCAAATATAAGATTTTGGTTGAGAGAGGATATTGGACTAGTAGCAACAAATAGTTGCCGTTCCTCAAATTAATCCAAGTAGCTTTGGGGAGTTCCTGAAGGGGGCCCACTTCACTGAACCAAAACGGAATTTTCGAAGTGTAGGATGGACATTATAAAAGGCTAGCTAGTGGCTTGAGGAAATCCAAGCTTGGACCTTGCAGCATTAACAGGACAGATGTAAGGGAGTGTTCTTGAAGCAGTCTGAGCAGAACTGGAAAATGCTTGATGAGAGCTCTGACAGCGGGATTGGATAGATGTAAATTGATGGTGCCTCCGGAGATTTTTCGTCTGGTTCAAGCAAGGCTTTTTATGTAGAGGACATCATCAGTGGTTGAGGCAGCTTGCCTGATCCAAAAATTGGGAGCTTGTCAGATTATACAGCCCATTGATTGTTTTAATGTGATTGGTGATTAAAGACGCAGCAAATACTGCTCAGCTGATTTTGTGAGACTGAAGTTCTCTGCCTGAACTAGTGCATCTCTCAGTTTGATACTCCAATTTGCACAGCCTGACACGCAGTACTGTATATCCCCAGCTAAATAATAGGACACGCACTAGCAAAGACTTTCACATTAAAGTAAATTTACTGGCAGGGAGGGCAGACACATGCACATATCTTTATGATAGAGACTTGAGTTACTTGCGTAAGCCCTTACCTCAGGCTACATTTACATTGCTACATTTTGGTTTAAAAACTAATATTTTTTTGCTACGTTTACACCTTGCATTCACACTGCTCTGGAGTTTCAAAGCCCCTAAACCGGAGACATTTGAAAACACCAACACTGATGCCAATGATTGGATCTTTTCGGTCATGACGTCTCGTTCTCTGAGACTAAGCTACTAATGTTATCATGGCAACTACCAGCAAGGGGCCACGCCCAAGCCCAGTATACAGGAATGTTCATGAGATATGCGGTCTGGGGGTGTTAGTTTAAACAGAAATTACTTATTCTGCTGGAGCTAAAAACACTTGTGTGCACGGCGATCGATTTTGGCTTACAACTCTGCTTAAAAACCAAAACATAGCAATGCAAATGTAGCCTCATTGGCTTTTCTGAAGCTCAAGGGTTCTGTTTGTCTTTTGGAGATTGGGTAATTTTAAAATTGTTTTGGACTCATCAGTGATTTTAATCCTTCCTCCCACTAACCCTGGTATTAATTACAATCCCAAATACCCACTAATTATTGGTAAATGTTGGCCTTCCTTTAATTTAAATCCTGCCTGGATGTTGGATCCTTAACGTGAAATAGATCTCCTTTAAAGTTTTTCTCTATGAGAAAGTTTATGTCTATTACAAACCACCTCCTGTGATTTGGCAATGCCTAAATTTCTGCCCAGATGAATGACTTCACAGTATTATGTTACCCACCTGTTTGAAAAAGCCTATTCGATCTAACATATGTCAGAACACCTGCTGTATGCTTTTCCTTTCTATATTCTCTCTGTTATTCTGCATTTTGTCATTCCCTTTCTTCTTAATTTTAATTCAAGATATTCAAACAGGCAGCTATCTTGCCCTGTTTCCTCTCATTTCTGCCTCCTTCAGCCATGTTCCTTTATCTTTTCCTTTCTGTGTTGCTTTCTTCCCTGTGGTGACTCATCAGTAGATGGTGGCAGATAGATGCAGAGCTTGTTAGAGAGGAGTGTTGATGAATCCTTCCCTGTTCCTTTTGCCCAGTAGGACTGGCCGAGAAGCAGCTGAGTCCCAATCACTGCACCACACACCCACCGTGAGGGTGTTTTTGTGTGTGTGTGTGTGTGTGTGTGTGTGTGTGTGTGTGTGTGTGTGTGTGTGTGTGTGTGTGTGTGTGTGTGTGTGTGTGTGTGTGTGTGTGTGTGTGTGTGTGTGTGTGTGTGTGTGTGTGTGTGTGTGTGTATATGTGCGCTCGCGCATGTGTCTGTGCGCGCATGTGCGTGTGTGACGCTCAAAGCTGGGGTTCTACTTCAGGAAGCTCATTCAGGCGTGATGAACCCATATAAAAACCACACATACTGTACACGCACCCCACTGATTCCCAGAGTCTCTGATGTTTGGCCCTAGATCCCTCCTCCATCTGGCTCAGAAAACCCCAAAACACACACACCTTACAAACAGCGACAAAACTGTGTGCGTGGCTTCCAGCTAGTGGAAGCTTTAATTCAGTTAATGCGTTTCAGCCAGTGCCCCCTGTCACAGTGTCACACATTGGCCCAGGTAAAAAGTATGAACCAGTAAGATGTGATATCATATTGATTCATTTCTGCCTCATTGTCTGCCTTTGTGCTTATACATGCATGCCTGCAGAGCATTATCATTATGCTTGGTAGATGATAGCAAGAGTGGATAAAGGACAGTGAGAAGAGAAAAGAGCAAAGAGAAGAGATAGAGTGCATTATCATTTTGCTTGGCTGATGATATTCCATTTAGGAAGAAGACAGAGCACTTCAAAAAATAAATCAATGAGTAGTGCTCATCTGGGACACTGAGGAAAGATATTTGGGCAGCAGCAGAGGTTAGAGAAGCAATTTTGGACTTTAATATTTAAATCTCCTCCCAAACTGGCTGGATAAATAGAGCGAATTAGTATGGGGTGTGACATTTCTTCGACAAGTACTGCCAAGGTGCCTTTAGGCAAGGAGCTGTATATCCCTACTATTCCAGTGCAACTGTTTAATTGTAACCATTAGAAAACAGGTTGCACTGATAGTGGCCAGGTCTAAATATAGATATTCAGGCAACAAGCTTGAGGCTCTCATAATAAATCCAATAACCTGAAAGTGTAAATTTACTTAACCATAGTATTTATTTAATTACAAGCATAAAGGTCACACCAGAAAGTAGCAAAGTTCATCCACACGTCCTTAGAAACTATAGGCTTGGTGGCGTAGGGATACTGGCAGGGATATTTGGTGAACTAATGTAGTTGGAGAGCTAATGGCTGACATGCTAGCAAGCCGGGAGCATACTAGTCAGTCCCAATAGTTCTCTAAACTTCTTCTGTATTTCCTCCGTACTGGGCCGTTAACTGTCTTTGTGTTCCAAGGATTTTACATCGTTTCAATCAATAAAGAGTTATTGAAGTGGGGGAATAGCTCTTCATGCTAGCTAGCTTGCTAACTGTTAATAAACTAGCATAAGTTAGCAAGCTGTTTAGCTTGGTTGCTAACAGGTTGTTTAGTTCACACTGTTTATTCAAAACATGTATTTTTGCCATTTGTACTCCGTTTTCTATCTTCCTGCTCTCCCACAGCACTGTCAGGATGGCTTGCTGTTTGCCAAAAATAAACTATTAAAAAGTGCGTAAATTATTTCGCCACCATGAGTGATTCATGATTCCATTTAAATTATCTGATTTTGCCACAACTTCTTGCTGTTGAATGCTGGTGTGAGCTTTAAAAGGATATCCTTAAGCCTTAAGGGGATAGTTTGTATCTTTTAAATAGGGGTTTTATGTCAGTGTATTACCTACAGTAGGTTGCAGTCAGCACGTCTCCTGTTTGGAGAAACAGAGTAAAGTACCGACACAGAAGCTAAGCAATGTACTGCTGTAGAAGGGGCCACACAGCAAAAAAGAATTTTAGCCACCTAAAAAAAAGGCCCAGTTTACCTATATTAAGTCTATTTGCACCGCTTTACCTTTCCCCCAGACAGCCCTCGATAAGTACCTCATCCAACCCCACTTCAAAATATCCAAACTATCCCTAGTGTGCGTTTCATTTATTTTTTTAGCCATTATTTGATTTTTTCTGTTTGAATTAGGCAATGTCTAATTCTAAGCTAATCTTCCCCCTTTTGATGTATTGTAATCACAACTGGTGTTTCCAGTGTCACGGTCAACTTTGTCACGGCATAACCACAACCCTGAGGATACTTGCTACTATCGTTATGTCTAAGGCTCACAGAGCTTGGTTTTCCCCTGCTGTTGAAAATGTTTTATAAAAATATTATAATATCATATTTGACGGTCAGTTAGAGCAGGATTAGACCGAAGAGAGGGTGAGAAAAGGAAAAGAGTAAAACGGAAAGTGAGGACAGAGATGGCAAGAGAAAAAAGGGGAGCAGACAGAGAGAAATGCTAACAACAGTTGTTGGATTTCTCCAGCCATCCCTGGGAGTTTATCTTGATTGTCTTGTTGTCTGTTCCCTGAAGCATGTACCTGAGCTAAAGAGACTCACTTAGACAAAGAGAGGAGCAACGGGGACAGAGGGACTCAGCACAAATATACATCAAGCTGAGGCGGAGAGGGGAGGATGAGAAAGGAGACAGAGGACAGGCAGTATAGGAAGTGCAGTCTGCCTAGTCCTATGATGTATTTGAGGCAATGCCATAAACATTATTAAAAATCTGTTCATTTGAATGTGGCCTCAGTTCCATTGCTTCTTTGTCAGATCCATTGCTCCTTTTGTTAAACAGCCGCCTTCATCTCGCTTATAAAAAGCACAGTAATATAATGCTAGTATATGAGCAAACACAGTTTACAATATTGAACATAAAGGTATTAAAGCATTGCTTATGCAACAATATGTAAATGAAGAATCCAGGAGTACCCTTGCCGTGATACATCACAAAACTAATTTGCATTCAAAGTGGAACGTAGGAGATAAGAAAAAAAAGAAAAGAAAAAAATATTTAGTTGTTCAGTTTAGATGGAAGTTTTACAATATTATAACTTGCACTTCTTAACATTAATTAGACTGCTCAAAAGTCTTGGTTTGTACAAAATTAATTTCACCACATCATAGCAGAGTTTCATGGCACTCAGCCATTATGGACTGAAGTGTCTCGTTTCCAGTTGCTCAAACTGAATTTGGCTCTTGAAGATTGCAGTGCTGTACTAGAAATGATAAGACTACAGTATTATATGAGTGTTATGTGAATTTGAATAGTGTGTGAAAGTAGAAGCAGAGAAATACACCTACTTCAGCTTTCAAAACACCAGTCAAAGACTTGATATCCCCACTAACAGCTACAATCATATCTTACACATGATCCTGTTATCCATAGAAATCTAGGATGAATGGGACCCCAGTCACAATAGCCAGTAATGGGCAACCTGCCAAAAGCAAAAGAAAAAAAAACTCTAGTTCAGAAGAATAACCAGACTTGAATCCATTTGTCTACCAACAATGCCAGAGATGGTGCATCTACCTTCATTATTTACTCCCTGTCCCTACTTATCATTACCATAGTCTTCCTGGATTAGATTGAGAGATGAATGCCTAGCGTTAGACGGCCACACTCTCTATTCAAGATATTAAGCTCTGTCTCTGCTTTGTATCAACATATCACTTGCTCTGCTGTTGGTGCTCTTACATTAGTCATTCTGGATAAGTGTCAGATTAATGTCTACAATGAAAAGACACCTGTGTTTTGCAGAAATCAATGCTAACACATGATAACCCACCAGAAGGAATGTGCCTGGTTATCCTTCTGCGGTGGCGGGTTGGAGAGGATACTCTCTGAGCTGCACGCAGAGCCAGGGATTAAGGCTTGTGAAATGCCTCAGTGAGTGGCATGATGCTATAACATAACTTTGTAATCATTGTGTCTACCTGTGTGGCCTTTTATAATGGCTTGAAGTACTAGAACTTTAGAATTAGGAGCGACTCAGACTACCACAGGGAAGTATACCTTCCTTGTCAGGGAGGTAGGACTCGGCATATGTAGCCCCATCTTAAGCTTGACTGGTGTAAAGACAAATTGTTGTCAGCTCCAGCCATCACATTGTAATCCTACAATTTAGAAGCAGTGGGTCATTGTTGGAGTCACCATTCATCCACTTGCAGCTGCAAAAGTTAAACATGGTGAAAATACTCCCGATGTTTGTGTCAAATGGCAGAAAGTCCAAGGGATACTTTATGTGGCTGGTCCACTGCTTTCACATGGAAGCAATACAGGTAGACTTGCCGGATTACTCAAAGCCATCCAAGTTATCCTGAATCCTAGAAGAATGGGGATAAAGAACAGGGAGAGCACTATATAAGGCCAGCTCCCGTAGGTATTTTGTTGACTCGAGTGACTTCAGTATGAGACAAATGGCGGGTCTGTCTAAAGAATAGAGACTCCCGTAGTTAAATAGTCACATCAGAGGCAATGGGCCATTCCCTACCCCTGCAGAGAGCGGACACCAATAAAGATACCCAAGCTAAAAAGGGAGTAAATCTTAAAAACACTAACTTTCAAGGAGTAGATAGTTCACATGGATCTCTGAGCAGAAAATGAGATGCATTACACTCCACCTCCAGCCCGTAAGATGCCTACAGAGATATCTTAATCGTGGTTGTTGGTCATTGGTGTTTGAACTACAAACTAGGCCCAAAATATCCATTCAATAATCCACTGTATGTTTTCAAAAATACTTTAGTGTCCAATGTGCAGTTAGGGAGCTGCATATTGTTGATGACTTTCTCAAGATACAAGGTTTTGTATCAGCCTTTTATTTCCGACAGCAGTGCAAGAGACTACAGTATATCCCCCTCCAGGCACTAAGAAACCAACAGAAAGGGAATCTTACAAGCTATATTTCTCAGAGGGCACAGATAGTCGAGGCAGCAGCGAACGTCTCCGAGCTGAAAACAGAGTAGAGTACTCAGAAGTTGCAACTGCCACTGTAAAACAAGGTAAACATTGAGAAGGTAAGACATCCTTCATGAAAACCTCATAAATCCAATTTAAGTGTTGCAGTGAAAATGAAAGACTAACCCTGTTGTCTTTAAAAGTGGCAAGAGTCCTTCTATCATGAGGATTTTTTTTGTTTTTTTTCGTGAACTTCATGATCCTTTCTCAGCACTAGTAATCTTGCATTGTGGGCGGTCATTAAAAGATACAACTCCACCAATCATGTTGAGTCAGACCAACTTGGGAGACCACTGAAGGGTATTTAAACTTCTGGCTGAAGCATACAGCTTATAAGGTCGAGCCCCTACTTCACAATATCATATTATTACAAAACAAATAGATAGGCAAATACAGCATACAATCTTTCAGGTCTTACAATAACTTACAACAATATACAACAATACCTTTACATTACAATTCCATTGCTATGTTTTGGTCTATTCCTTTCTGTATTGGTCAAGTATTGAACTATTGGAACAGTATGAACTGAATGATATTTTGGCTCTGTTTGATGTCATTGTTCAGTCCATTCCATAAGGACACTTGCATCACAAACTCCAGAAACAATTTGCCTAGTTGTTTCATATCTACAAGCATTTACATTACATTTACTGGTCGTAGAAAAAAAAAAAAAGACATCTAAGATTTGATCTGCAATGAACCGCATCGACATTGTTACACCAAGAGGGCGTGAGTCTGCCTTCACACACTACACACTAACAAAATTCTATCATTGTTATTTACTGGATTCAGTCCAGAGACCTTCACCGGCTCAAAGCAAACACTACTTACATATAGATAAGAGTTGTGATTTAAGTGTGTAGAGTAGCTCTGTAGAACTTTCCCCTTCACTCAGTTTCTCACTCTGCCTCTCGCTCTTGTCCTTTTTTCTCTTTCACTTGCACATCTTCCCTTGTGTCCTCATTCTCTCCTTTATAAAGGGTTCATCCCTAAGCCCTACCTGATGCCCAGGGCACGCAAAAACGTTATAAACTTTGTAATAATAGCTGCAGACACTGAGTCCTGAACAACCCATTTTTATAAAACTGCAAATGCCAGTGTTAATTCTGCTCCTCATCTTCTTTTCCTATTCTGACCAACCCTGTCTTCTAACATATAGTACTAATTTGCAAAAACAAATTTGGTTGAACTGTAATGCCGCCAGTGTTACGTTTCTTTTAAAGTGCCCATATGGTGAAAAAAAAACTTTTTCTGTTATTTTGTGTCTCCACACGCATTCAAACTTTGAAAAAAAACATCCATGCTGTTTTGAGTGAGATACGGGTTTCTGAATGTGTCCTGCCTTCAGTCTCCGATGAGCTGTTCAAAATATGCAGGGCTTTCTACGTCACAAGCCGAAACGAGCTGGCTAACCGTAACCGTTAGCATGCTAGCGCTTGCATGCTAGCGCTATCATGCTACCTCTTCTCAATGGCAAAGCACTGCTACAACACACACAAGTTCACCATAATCTACAAAAGAACTACGTACTTGTTTAGAAGAAGTCTCCCAGCTAATCCTGCCTTGTAACTGACCAAAGTTGGAGAAACAGCCTTTATTTTACTGTCTATGGAAACAGCTAGTTAACATTATCCTTACCTAGCTACTGCGCATGTGCGACTACAAACAAAGATAGTACAGAAGAAGAAGATGTCTCACTCTGTAGCTAAAACAGAGACCTGAACACAGGGTGAAAAGAGGAGCTGCAGCAGTGAGATAGTGCTGTGCTGTTACAACCTTAAAATACAATTATGAACCTGAAAATGAGCATAATATGGGAACATAATGACAAAATGTTGTTAAAATTAAATATAAAGATGGGTTAGGGTTAGGGTTATACATAAAGAAGGTTATACTGTATTTAGGCATCACAGAACTTGGTCTTGGTTTAATATAGAGAAAGTCAGCAGTCACATAAAGCACGATATGTGTTGACGTGTTAACCGAAACAACAATCTTTCCCTGATCTTAACCAAAGTGCTTTTTTTTCCTAAACCTAACCACAGGTGACACTCTGACCACTGCCCTACGGCTCCTGTGCGTCACATAAATTTAGCGGCTCACTTGAAAAAACAGTTGCTTGTTGTCTCAATCCATGCAGCGATTATGTTTGACCTTGCTACGAAATTTGGAAAACAGATTGGTAGTACGTAAAGGTAACTTCTAGGAGACAGGGTTAGCTGAACACATGTTATGCTGGCTGAAAGTTTTGACTCAGCATGTTATTTGCAATAAACTCTTATTATGAGCATAATATTGTATGTTTCTTCCCTATTGCAACTTAATGGTCTCTAATGTCAGAGTTGTAATCAGATGTTGCCACAGTGTTGCTTTTGGCAAAGTAGAAAAATAAGGTTTTTCATCAGCTGTTGCTCTTTAGGAAGATTTGTCACATAATTTCCACATGTCCATTTTGCAGGTACTTTGGTCTGCAAACCAATCAAAAATACCTCTGAAACAGGGAGCGATTTGTTTGTCCTGAAGAAGGAACTGTCTACCTACCGGACATGTCTTCTTCTTCTCTTACTCTCTTCTTCTCCACTCACTTCCTCCCTGCAGCGGCGGGACTCTGCTTACAGTGAGTGGGACCAACCTTGCAACCATCCGAGAACCAAAGATCAGGGCCAAGTACGGGCAGGCGGAATCCTTTCATGTGAGTATTAGAGTAAAGTGAATGACACGCACGCACAAATATAAATTCACCAACACACCCTGGCAGTATATACAGTATACCTTATTCATCTTTACACGTAAACACAGTGCAGACATTGACAGTTATATTCAGACATACAGAAGAATATCTGCAGACAACTACTCCTACAGTGCCACTGAAGGTGGCAGACAGCCTGTCTCTCTGTGTGTTGCTCACGTCGGCTCTCTCCGCAGCTACAGATTCAGACATCTAACGCTACCTCAGGCCACATAACATTTCAAATGTCAGCGCACCACATGAGTGTTTATGTCACAAAAAGAAAGAGACAACTTGAGAGAGAGTGAGAGAGAGAGAGAGAGTGTGTGTGTGTGTGTGTGTGTGTGTGTGTGTGTGTGTGTGTGTGTGGGTGTGCAGGATGCTTTGGGGAATAAAGAGAAGAAAAAAAAATCCATGCAAAAACCTGAAGACCCGTTTGAAAAGTTGAAGAGTTTTATCAGTTCTATAGACTCCCAAAGCACTTTGGTGATTGTCGCTGTGAGTTGAAGCTCTTTACTTGTCAAGGGTAAAAACTGAACTTTAAACAATACTGAGGCACTACATCCTGCAGATAAAGCTGTCGTTTACTGAGGCAAACAGCCTACACGACGCATCCCACACAGCCCTTTATCAAAGTGCTACTTTGCACTTAAAGGACCACGCTCATGTTTTTTAATGTTGTCACCCATTTACTACAAATCATGAATACTGCAATGACAACGATTTTCCAAAGCATACTATGGTGTTTTTCGATACATTTTTCCACCCTTCCAGACAGCCTTTCTTGTTCATTTCATTACTGCATGACAGCCAACTTGCAGAGACTTGCTTTAGATAGGCAATCCATCACAATGAACAT
The DNA here is from genome assembly GCF_004354835.1 of Perca flavescens. Classification (NCBI taxonomy): domain Eukaryota; kingdom Metazoa; phylum Chordata; class Actinopteri; order Perciformes; family Percidae; genus Perca; species Perca flavescens. Next base: position 29,570,633 of record NC_041337.1, read on the forward strand.
CATGTCTGCTTTAGTTTGTGTTTGTCAAAGTGTCATTACTATTGTATTGCAGTGCAATTGAATGCATGGATTGATTTGAAATCACTGGGATCTGCTCGGAGCAGGACTTGTTCTCGTCAGAATAGCACTGCATTTGCCAGTTATGTTGTCTGAAAATAAAACATGAAGGCAAACAATAAGTATCTTATTTAATATTTACATTTTCCTTAGTCTTGACTTAGGTGTAGAAGCAGGGGTGTGTCTTGCCACAGGTTGGGGTTAAGGGAAATTAAGTAATGTCTTTTAGTTTACTGATTTATATACATACATATTGTGGTTGTACTTGAATCAAAAGTTATTTAACAGGTGATCATAACATTATCTTCTGTATGCAGAAATGCATGGTGTCAATGTAAAATACATTTGTAGCAAATGGTTTCAAACCTGCAAAAAAAAAAGCCCTAAAATTTAAGCAAACATGGTCGTGACATCACATATTCATATTCAACAACGTCAAAAATGTTCAGGTACAAGCAAAGGCACACAGCACATTGCCCATTATTGACAGTTGATCATAAATTTGCAACCAATTTACATTAGCAATAGGTAGAACAGCATCAGTGACTTACAAAAAGGATGGGTTATTATACCCAGTTAATATAGATGGATCTATTTTAAAACAGAATTATGGCCTGCAGGTTATTCTCAATATTTCAAAAGAAGGCCATGCTTACTGTTTCATACAAGACATTAAATGGAACGATAACTAGATTATGATGAATAGTCGTGTGTTTAGTTTTGTGTCCACGTTCAGTGTATATACTTTCATACAAAGAGGACTTAAGGAATTGTCTTTTTCTGTCATCGACCAAAAAAACATAAGCTATGAACTCTTTCTTGTTTCCTCTCTCTCGCTTTCAGAACTGTACGGTGTATAATAACTCAGTCATGGTGTGCCTGGCTCCATCGGTGGCGGATTCAGAGCTGGGATTTTCTGAGACCGGCACAGGCCCGGATGAGATCGGGTTCTACATGGACAACGTGAATGCTCTGGTGGTGGTCAACGAGACGTTCAGCTACTACCCCGACCCTGTGTTTGAACCGTTGAGTCCCTCTGGGACACTGGAGCTCAAGCCCACGTCGCCACTCATTCTCAAGGTCTGAAAGACACAAGTGTTGCTTGCCTGTACATTTTTTTTTTCTTCCATCAGGTCTCTGATTTGAGGTTTTTACCTTGCAAACAGTTTAGTTTAGTTTAGTTAATTTACTGTTAAAAAACAAAAGACAAAATAAAAATAGAACTTATAAGCCTTAAACAGAAAAGAAAAACAAACAAGATCATCAGCAACATATAAGCAACAAATAAGTAACTCAAATGATATTGTAAATGTGGCCAGGTTAGCTCAGTTGGTAGAGCAGGCGCACATATACAGTATAGAGGTTTACTCCTTGACGCAGCGCCCGTGGGTTCAACTCCAACCTGCGGCCCTTTGCTGCATGTCATTTCCCTTCTCTCTCCCCTTTCATGTCTTCATCTGTCCTGTGGAATTAAAGGTGCAAAAAAACTATCTTTAAAATAATAATATTGTTCATGTTCAAAAGGGGTAAAAAGGAAAGAACTTGTCTAGTCCTACCCCCTCTTAATGTTCATTGTTGATAATATAAAGGATCACTGTTTGTCTCAGTCGGCTTGAACAGACCAGCTGTTATATTCAAAAACTAAATAATGGGGATGGATTAACCAAGAAGCCAAGCAGTCCACAAAAAATACATCAGTGGTCCAGCTCATAGCCATACAATATTTAGTTTCTGAATAGTTTTTTAAAGGAATACGCCACCGTTTGTTGAAATAGGGCTTATTACGGTCTACCCTGGCAGTAGATAGGTGGGCCAACGCATTTTTTGTCTCAGTGCAAGTCATTACGTTGTTTTTTGTCTTTTGTTGGCTCACTTTTACTCACAACATGCTAACCGGCAACATAGGATTCCATTCACTACGCTAAGCTTACTAGCGGCGGCGCTGCCGGTGTTGCACCGGCCTAAAACAATGTATGCACAAAAAATGCGTTGGCCTACCTATCTACAGCTAGGGGAGACAGTGATAAGCCCTATTTCAACAAACGGTGGCGAATCCCTTTAAGTTTGGATAAATTGTAAAACAAAATGTATCTCATTTTCACAAGTTCCATTGTTCTTGTTCCACAGACTAACACCCGTCACCATAATGCAGTGAAGTTTCATATTTGTTCTTATTGGTGTTTTTTTGAATATACAGATTCCTCTCAATTTGCTTGGTTTCTCTCTGAGGTGGTTGAAACAGCCCCTGGAGCCTATTAAGCAATTCTTGATTATTTGCTCTGGACATTGAATTGTTTTGTAGTCAATCAAATCTTGACATTTTTTGTGTTTTTAGTTTAATAAATAATGGGTTTGTTGGTTCTCTTTAGGTAGTTTTATGTTTATGTTTATAATTTGTATAACTCTTTTTCTTTTTTTAACCGTATTGGCTGAATACCTCTTCTTATCTAGGGAGCTTGGGGACTTCTTAGGGACCGTTTCGGAGGAAAATAGGGGAGGGTCATGTCTTTTTATTCTTTGTTGATGGGAGGGTCATCCAATTTTTTTTTAGGCTATGTGGGAGGGTCACCCAACATGAGAACAGCAACATTTCAAAGTTGCTTGTTTGGTGCATATTTAGCCATGTAGCTCCATGAAGCTCTCTCAGTCTCGGACCCTATCGCTAGCAGATGGGTCCCTCCCTGTTTAGTCAGCCAGACAATTTGAGCTGTAGCTTTAGAGACCGTGGGATTTCCCAAATTGAATAAATCCCGTTCGCACATATAAACACAAAACTGCTTTGCTAGCTCCATCGTGTTGTAACTAAGACATCTACTGAAAAAATAATTGTATATTTCCTTCATATTAACACAATATATTATCCCATATTTCTCTAACAGTGTAATACATAGAAACAGAAAAACAGCATTGTTTTTGTATTCCAGTGTAGAGCTAGTCAGTCCCATTAGACTTTTATTTCATTCTAACATGATTCGGCGAACGTAACCCTATCTTGAGTAACACTGGCTGTGTAAACCTCCCCAGTTCCAAAAAAAGAGCAGGACATAGTCGCTAACGTGACCCTATACACTCGGATAGCGTCCAGCTTCTACAGTGGATGTGCTAGTGGTGAACGACAATGTCAACAGATGAGCGCATCAGCGCACACGGGGCAACAAGCGCACGTTAACACAGGCGCGCACCAACATAATAAGCTTTTTTAAATTTAAAATGTTCATTGCCTTATCACGCTGATGTGACCGAGCCCGACCCAAACCCCAACATCATTTCTAAATATCTGTCCGAACCCGGCCCGGCCCGGCCCGGCCCGTCAGGTACTGTCGGATCCCGATGGGCTCGATTCGGGTATCCATCCTCTACTTTCTAGCCTTTCCTCCTACGGTGGCCAAACCCGAAATTAGCTCTCTCTATTGTTTACACGCAGCTGTTCTAGCCACTACAATTGATCTTGTTGCTTTGCCTGTCACGTTGTCGTTTAAATTCTCTTTTTTCGCTTCCCTGGCGAGTATCTCCCCCTGGCATTCGTCACGGTGCCAGTAGGTGTAAGAGGGCAAAAGGCGGAGGTATGTCTCTCTTTGGCTAATGTATTTTAAAGATGGAGGTGCAACATGGCTGCCGTCATTCGAGCGAGTCGCTCGTATGTATTCTGAATGATCCTAAATGTCAGATTCTACGCATGGGAGAATATGTGGATTAGTTAGTGGAAGTAATTACACATGAATGAGCACATATTTGTGAAAGAACAAAGGGCTTTTTGCTAAGAATCAACAAAAAAAATTACACAATGTAGGTTTAAGAAATACAGCAATCTCCAAGCTCCCTGACTGACTGTATCAACAGAACAGAAGCTTGCTTTACAGAACAGAACTGAAAGACGCCGCTGTTCTTTTAGTGCAAACAGAGCTAAGATTGATTTAGTTAACAATAATATGGGTACTAAATGTTGTGCCATTGATTTTCAACCATAAGCACCGAAGCAGCCACAAACAAAAGTGTTTCCACACAGGATGTGTTGGTTCACCCGTACAGACGTTCTAAAGAAATATTTAATTTAGACCTAGGTTTTGGGTAGTGGAAGGTAAATGTTTTGCTCCCAAGGTTTTTCTACTTTAAGCTTGACTACAAGAGTCTCAAACATATTGAACTCATCTTGTATTAATAATGGCAATGCCTACATACACTACACCGACACAATCACAAATACACACACACTGGCATTTTTTGTTCTCACAAGAAAGAAAAAGAGAGTTCTCAATTGTGTTTACAAGGTCTCTCGATGGGGTGAAAATCTCACAAATTAATAATTGAAAGCTGAAAGCAAACGTCCACACCTTCAAAAGCCAGTTTCTTTCCTTAGGTGACTAACAGCAACTTCTTTGACTGACGTCCTCCCCTGCAGCCTTGAGCCCTCTTAAATAACAACCTTTTCAATTTGTGTAATTAATTCCGAGTGCCAGAAGGGCAGTGTGGAAGCACGCAAGGCCCACGGTCCAGGAGATTTGGATTATATTGGTTTTCATTTTCATTAACAGTGATTGGACATAAGTATATGAAAGTAATTGGCAATTCCTGAGTCATGTGTATATGTGTCATTGAGTTATCTCCTGGAGCTCACCTGAAATATTAAGTAAAAGAGCTATTGGAGAGGAATATTACAAATGCAAAATTAACTGAAATAACCAGCGGAGCAGTGTCTGCAAAAAACGAAAAAAAGGGGGCAAAAATACAATTTATTAACTGCTGACAGTACGTGGGCTGCACAATGTGTAAAACACATTTACTTCATCTTTCATGAGTCTTTGCACAATATAAGGACAATATAATATCCATTTCTTTTAGATCAATGTCACATTGATGTTTTAAATCCAGTGTTCAGTGCGTTTATCTTCTGCTACAATGTGCCTTGACTATCTCTTATGTTATCACAGAGAGTGTGTTATGCTGTTTATTTCCATGAAGAGATTGAAAGCAGCATAACCGTCGTAATTTATTTCTTAAATGAAAATGTATTAGCAAAGAGCCTCTCTGTAATTGCCAAATCTCCTGCTTGGCTTGTTGGTGGAACTGCCTACCCATTGGAAGCACTGATGAAATGGACAAAAATGCAATTTGGCGGGGTGGGGATGTGGGGATGTGGGGGTTGCATTTCTCAGAGATGCGTGCACTGCGCTCGCCACGCAATTAATTTCTCATCTGAAGTGTCGGGTGTGTTTTCACTGAGGTGTGTTAGCGTGAGACACAAATAAACATTTATCTGGTTTCAGTGTTTAGTGAGTGCTATCCTGTGTGTGTTTGTGTGTTTTTTGAGAGCGTGTCCCCGCATGATGCTTATTGCCTGTTGTGTGTATGTGTGGCAACAGCTCCATGTTTGGCTTCAACTTGAGTGCATGTGTTGCTTGAACTCTGCGTGTGTCTGTGTGTGTGGTTGAGGAGGCTGTGTGTGTGCGTGCTTGTGTGTGTGCGTGTGTATTTGTGTTTGTGTGTCTGCGAGATGGAATGGGATGCATGTTTACAGGGTTGCAGAGCAGGGCTGGGTGGCGGCCTGCAGAGACGATGGGATTGGAAAACGGAGTCTGTCTCTGCGCCCCGCTGCTAAGGCAGCGGGAGACACGGCAGCTATCTCTCTCTCTCTGTCTATCTCGCCCGCTCGCAAGCTCTGTTTTCTGCTCATTCCCATTTTCTTTCTCACTTTAGAGTATATTCCTTTCATCTCGTTCTACCTCTCGTAATCTCTCCTCTGCTCTCTCCACTCCTCACTTCTGCTCTCCTGATGTTTTCTTGCCACATTTTCCTATCTGTCTTGTTTTCTTTGTATTCATCTTTCCCCTGTTGCTTTTTGTTTACTTGCTGTTGCTCAGAGCACCAACTGCTTCTCCTTCCATCACGGACAAAGTGTGTGTCAAATAGGAGCTGTTGGACTTGATATTGAAATGAAAAACTGGAACAGAAATGTTAGAATTTACACACCTCCGGTACAAACTTTGTGTGGAATTCAGTTCAGTGGACAGAAGACAAAACAGTATTGGTGGGTGAGAGTTTGCGTGCCTCCCACTGCCTCTATGTAGTGTATACAGCATATGATAAGTGCACTTTTCTACCCACCTCTTTATCTTCCGGTCTTATTTTTCTTTTATTTCTATTTTTCTCCGGTTAGAGTTGTTAACAATTGTTTTAAAATAGAATACAAAAATGGGAACATTCAATCCCATGAAAATAGATCTTATTAACTGTGGTGTGTGTGTGTGTGTGTGTGTGTGTGTGTGTGTGTGTGTGTGTGTGTGTGTGTGTGTGTGTGTGTGTGTGTGTGTGTGTGTGTGTGTGTGTGTGTGTGTGTGTGTGTGTGTGTGTGTGTGTGAGATGCAGAGGAGGGAAGAAGCGACCGGGCGTAGCAGTATTGTGTGTGTGTGTTTGTGTGTGTCCAAAGCCATAGAGCTCCAGTGTCCAAAAAACAGCAGTAACACATCTGTGACATGTTCCTTTATTATGATGAACACACACACACAATTTTAGTATGCTTAAAAGAGCCGAATGTCTCTCCCTCACCGCATTTTTCTCTGTCTGTGTTTAGGGTCGCAACCTGATCCCCGCAGCTCCGGGTAACAGTCGCCTCAACTACACGGTGCTGATCGGCGAGACTCCCTGCGTCCTCACCCTGTCTGAGAGCCAGCTGCTGTGCGAATGGCCCAACCTCACCGGACAACACAAAGTCACGGTCAGATCACGACTCTGCGTCTTCTGTGTCTTCATCTCTGTCTCCATCAGTGACATTTTACATCTGACGTGACTTTGCCTTTCTTAAACTGATGCACTTTTCTGTCCCATTTTGGACTCGCTGCATATTATGGGCTGAGACCTTTCATGGCAGACATCTTTCTTCATCTATTATTTCTTATCTTTCTTATTCGATAAATAACTGGGTCAGTTTTCTGTGTGTCTTGATTTGTTCAAAAAGCAGTTAATAAGGACAAAAAAAAAAAAAACACCTGTTCTACTTGGTGTATCCACACAATCACCCAGTAATTCATGTTTATGAATATGAGAACATTCTAGCCTGACAATCTCAGCCCATAATGTCACTCTAACCTTGTTGTTGAGTTATGTGAATAAGCCCCCACGTCTTTTCTCAGCAATTTCCCTTTGACAGATCCAGGATACGCTTCATTGAGTTTGCACACCAAGGCTGCTGTTAAATATTTAACGCTTAATTAACATGTTGATTTTCATTGGCCTTCAGCTAGCCTGTTGCTGAAAACGAGGCAGTGGAAGTTTCAGGGACCAGACCCCCCCCTGATAGAAAATACACGGCTGTACATTCACAATTCAAAAAGTGCAGATATGCAGACTTTGCACCAACATACATTGCTGTTGATGCTAAATCCATTACCGGTATACAATGTCGCAACTTGCATAACATGTTCAACGCGACCACAGTGAACCTCCAGACATGCAGATTGAAAACCATGTTTCTTTCTATCCACTGAAGTGTATCCACACCAACAGCTGTGCAGGCGTCAGCAGTTCTTTGCTGCCGGTGCTGCCAGTTTTGGATTTGAGAGGTTTTTAAGTCCCACAGTGCCGGCTCCATTTTTCATGCATTTGCATTTGCTTCACTTTATTTTGATGGTGTGTAGACAGTTAAAGGTCCCATGGCATGAACATTTCACTTTATGAGGTTTTTTAACATTAATATGCGTTCCTCCAGCCTGCCTGTGGTCCCCCAGTGGCTAGAAATGGTGATAGGTGTAAACCGAGCCCTGGGTATCCTGCTCTGCCTTTGAGAAAATGAAAGCTCAGATGGGCCGATCTGGAATCTTCTCCTTATGAGGTCATAAGGAGCAAGGTTACCTCCCCTTTCTCTGCTTTGCCCGCCCAGAGAATTTGGCCCACCCATGAGAGAGAGAGACATCATGGCTTTCAAATGGGCAAAGTTGCCACCTTGCCCCCCCCCTCTCCTTCTCAATAGCTACAGACACAGAAATGGCACATACTAAGGAAAGCTCATTGTGGGACTGGCTCTAGTGGCTGTAATTCTGCAACCAGGATGAATTTCGGGAAAGAGACTTCAGATACCATATTAGGGGACCACTAAGGCCTATATAAAAGCATCCAAAGGGCACCATGTCATGGAACCTTTAACAGTACACAACATGTAACATGTTTAGTCTGACATTGCGGGAAGTATCTCCACAGCGTTGGGGAGTATGGTCTGGGCTACACCAAACACATTCTGTGATGGGAGAAAAAAAACGCTCTGGGTTGTTCGCATTTCTTTAAACCAATCACAATCACACGGCGCAAAGCTCCGGATGCAGCGATGTCTCAGGAAGGAACTTGTTTTGGTGGAACATTTGCACCCCGCAAAAGAAAACGTCACATACAATATTAAATGACGTTAACTGTTCACACAATACAGTAACGTGAGCTATTCAAATTAGCTATGGTGAAATGTAATTTGCTCTTACCAGTGTAGCCTCGTGTGTACTTTGTCAACAGCAATCCCCACCATTCGGTCCCAAAACATCCCAGTTAACGTTAGATAGGAAATGCGGTAAACATATTCTTTGTAAATCTTTACTATCATTCCCCGAAAGAACCAAGCAGGCCTGCCTTGTTGCAAGAACAATATGTTTTTCAGCACTTGCCATTTTCAGCGTGTAGCTTGACAGCTTACTAGCTCGAAGGTTGTTGTTTCCTGAAGTGATAACGTCAACGCAGAGAGAGCGCAAGGTGAGCGACATCCGGCGGTTAATAGTGGAAAATGTTCTCCACAGTTTCCAGCAGTCCACAATGACGTCTTCCAATTAACCAACAGTCCCCAAATCCATTTAATTTTTAATAATGATCAATATATTATAATTGTTATTTATTAATCATCTGAGAACTAAATATATGCACTTGAACATAATGTTGTTAAACTGAATTTTATAGTCTGTCTGCGTAATGGGTTGTGTATTCGGCAGCGACTGTGCCACAGATGTTTTTGGAACCCTTTGCAAGATACCGGTACCCACAGCAGAATACATATTTATTTCTCAGTTTTTCATCTTTGAGTGCACCAGAATGCTTCTCTTACATGTTAAAATTGCCCTCTAGCATCCCCTTTCTCCTTCAGTTTCTCTCTTTTTATGTAACCTGCGTTTGCCGACCTGATTCAGGAGTGATGATAGCTGCACACTGTTTCAAAAAAAGGCAAATATTGTGCTTCCTTTTGTCGTAAACCTGCCATTTCGCCTGTTTTAACATGGCAAGTTGAGTTTTAGTTTTTTTGAGCATAAAGCTCTATACATACCTATTATATACCATACAAATTAACAGGCTAATAACAGGACACCTGATCCACGAAATAATTATGTTCATATAACTAGAAAAACAACTGAATGTGGGCAAACATTTAAATTAGCTGGATACATGGTGATAGGAAAACGTTTGCTACAGTTTATGTCCGTGACAAGGCACTGTCAACAGTAGGGCTCTGTCCTCGAGTTATGCGGAAACATAAAAGGTGGTATTAAGAATAGAATTGTTTCTCCAGGATGCTGATGATATGCAGACGCTAAGCTTGTCTCCAAGCTCTAATCCAGGACCCCTTATTCACTGTATAAACCTTTTTGATGTGCAAATGTTGTCCAACTCTCAGAAAATCCAATCCTAAAGTTGCATCTTTAAAAAAAAAAAAGTTGTTGACACATCATCATTTCTGTTTTCTACGTGAAGCGTCACAAGCTGCAACTATTTTTTTTAGCAGCACCCACAGTGTGAATGTTGTCGATGTCACTTTCCCTTTCTACAGCTATTTTCTGAAATTACGACACCGCAGGAAGCATTGGTAGAAAAAGTCCCAAGTGCGTCCCACGGCAACCATTCAGCTTTACTTGTCCAGAGCTGTCAACAGACTGCAGACTGAAATCCCTAATTCACTCTGACTGGAGCAGACTTTCAAAATCACGGCACAGCTCCTGGAGCATCTGTATAGAGGAAGGTCAAACCTCAGCCAGGCGACGCAGCCCTCACTCTGAATATATTTGGATGTTTGTCTGAATATCCCAGTAGTACACCCACTCAACCTCCCCCACCACCACCACATCATGCCCTTTTTTAACTTATCACCAATGTCCTTTCACAGTCGTTTCACTGTATCTTTATGACATTTACTCCCCGCTAGCTACAGCCAATATACCTAGAAAGCCACTGACAGCGCATCTATGTAATTCAATATGATAGCTCTCAACGCAACCAGCCAATTCCAAGGTGGTACTGGAATTTGTTTTCTTTTTTTACCCCCCTTTTCTTTTCTCTTTTTTTTTTGAACGAAATGTCATGTTGAATATCGGAGCGATGCGATGTGTTGGCGGGGGTGGTAGAGTTAGTCCTTAGTCTGACAGTAGCCGAAGAAAAAATAGAGATGTCTGTTCCGATCTCTTCTGCTCTGTGTGTGTGTGTGTGTGTGCGTGTGTGTGTGTGTGTGTGTGTGTGTGTGTTACTAGATGTACAAGTGTGTGTGTGAGCGCTTGCATGTTTGTGTTTACTGTATGTGCGTGCACATCTTTGTCTTTGCGTGTGCTATGCGGAATGCTGCAGAGAAGGACACAGCTGTAACACAATAATATTCCCCATGTAGAATGACCTACATACAGGGGACCCCAATGGGTCCAGATGTAATGTGTGTGTGTGTGTGTGTGTGTGTGTGTGTGTGTGTGTGTGTGTGTGTGTGTGTGTGTGTGTGCGCGCGCGTTTGCGTGTGCGTGTGAGGGTGTACAGAAAGAACTGCTGTATGTGCGTGTCATTGTGTCTTTGTGTGTCCCTTCAGACGCTCAGCTGTGTGTTGGCAGCTGTGTGCCTCCCTTGAGTTTTCGAAGAAAGTTGTTTGTTGTTTTGGCCTTCAGCTTTTTAAGTTCCTCCATCAGTCCTTCAGTCTGTCAGGAGAATAAAAATAGACAAATGCCTAGGAAATGTGTCACCAACTTAATATTGCTTATACTCGTGGTGCATTAAAGTCATCTGAGGATACGTTTTCCGCCCCCTGGATAATTGTACCAGATATAGCAGTGACCTCTTATTAAATGATGAATCCTAATTGGCAATGTGAGGAGTAACAAAGCAAACCTATACCTCCAAACATCCTTTTAGTTGATACATTTTGCATTCAAGGCTAACAAATACATGTTGTGAAAATTTTTTATGTCCGCAACACTGCTTTAAACTCCCAAATTTAATATAAATGCAATGTTTCGACAATACTGGGTCTTCTTCAGGCAAAAAAAAAGAAGAAGACCCAGTAGTGTCGAAACGTTGCATTTATATTAAATATGGGAGTTTAAAGCAGTGTTGCGGACATTACATTTTTTCACTTTAAGTATTTTTCATTTGTCCTGCATCTGCCAGAAGGTGGGATGTGCACACAATTACTTTTATAACAAATACATGTTACCTGATAATAAATTATCCATTATGTTCACCGGCTAGTTGCTTGCTTTGTCTACCTGCCGTTGGATGTTGGGCAGGTAGCATATAGCCGCTTTATGAGAGATTTCTCAGCTGCATGCTCAGGGTGGAAAGTGTTAATGAGAGCTGTGAGTGAACCCAAACGCTTAAGTTGCAGGCTGTACTGGAAAGCGCAAATAATAAGCTGAATGGGGGAACTATAGAGTTGGATAATTATTTTCTGTGGGTTCATCACTACGAGCGACTCCTATCACGTAACACAAACCATTATTTGTATAAAAAGTAATTAGAGCAGCTTTAAGACCAACCAGTCCAATATGTTGACAGCAGTGCCATTATCACGAAGCATGATGTAAGGTGAAGTACAAGAAGCATTGATGTCTTCAGATTGACTTGCAAACTTTTAAAATGATCAGTTGTAGTTTTATAAACGGTCTCCTTGCAACCTAACTAATCCAAAACGCATACTATAGTTAGCTAAACTTTTGTGTACAAGTTAATTCAGTTTAATCTCCTTCTTTGCAGCCTGGTCATGTCCACGCAGTTAATTAGCTGCTTAATCTTATACAAGCCAATCTAATTGTCTCTACTACAGCAAATTTAATTTGTAGGTATTGCCTACATTGATATTAATATAACGGCTTCTCTATTGTATTTCTTTAAATCAGACTTTGATAATGTCAACATGCAAGTGCACTTACAAGAGCTTCAGAGTGCATAATCACACCTCATTTTAATGGCTTATCAACCCCCCTTGTGGATAGCTTGATTTGATGGATTCCAGTGCTGTGAGTTTTTTTTTTGTGAGACGCACTGCGCTTATGTAAATGTACTTAGTCAGAAGAAAAAAAAACATTACATGTGTTTGACTTCCCATAATTACCAAGACTCCTTGGGGAGAGATTTAAATGCTGGTGATTACTTTGTTTGATTACTTGTGTGAGTATGTATATTGTGTATATGTGTGTTGAATCAACTGCTGTGTGTGTGTGTGTGTGTGTGTGTGTGTGTTCTGTGTACTTGTGTGCACAAGGCTTTAACACTGTCTGTGTCTACCTGCACTGCACTGCTTCAACCTTGTTCACGGATACAGTGTGGACTATCTGACCTAAATCAGTTTGTTCAAGTTGACAGTGGTAAATTCGGGCATTAACGACAAAATATCTATCTGAAAACCCAAATAGTGGACCTAAATATCTCATCTGCAGAGAAAACAGCCCGGGGTGAGTTATTCAAAGACTGAGCAAGTTACCTTGTGAGATCTTCATTACCAAAACCCTCTAAAGCTGCTCCCCTGAAGGCAAGACTTGAAAACCTTTCCCTACAAGAAATGTTCACGGCAGTCGAGGTGATGTAATGCTCCCTAGTATAAGCCTTTCTAAGACCGGCCTGTTTAGTGTGAGTACAGAACGGATAAAAATTTAATGATTCTTGTGGCAGAAACCGGGTCAACCAACTTCTCTTTCATCAGACCACCAACTTTCGATCTCTTCGGACCACCTCATCTGTTCTCAAACCTTGAGAAAAACAAGCAGTGTTGCCTGTTTTTTTTTTTTTTTACATCTCTTTGAGAGGAGATAGTTCAAGCCCTCAGACTGGCTGAGGAGAATGTGGTAGGGGAAAGTAAAGAAGTAGTAATTTCCTCTGCTCAGCTCTGATAATGCAGCTGCTCCATGGCAGCCATCAGAAGAGAGAGAGAGGTTGCGCTGATTACTATGTAACTTTATGAATAAAGCAGAGAGTTGCTTAACTGGGTAACGAATGTCAGTATTTTCTCCCTTGATCATTAAAAATCAGTTGTGTGTGTTCAGATCCGTGCTGGTGGGTTCGAGTACTCCCCCGGGACTCTTCACATCTACTCGGACAGCCTGCTGACACTTCCTGCCATCATAGGCATCGGAGGGGGTGGCGGCCTGCTTCTGTTGGTCATCATCGCTGTGCTGATTGCCTATAAGAGGAAGTCGAGGGACGCTGACCGCACCTTGAAACGTCTGCAGCTCCAGATGGACAACCTGGAGTCCAGGGTGGCCCTGGAGTGTAAAGAAGGTATGCAATGAAATCAGAATCCAACATCTTTTTTTTTTTTCTTTTTCTTTGTTTGATTAGGTTTATTATGATTATGTTAAAAATAAAAGATAAATAAGAACATTTCAGTCCAAGTAAGAAAACCAACAAAACAAAATACTAACAAAATGCAAACATATTTTTCCAAATGATTGTAATGATTTCCATGTTCAAAAAAGAGTAGGAAGAAGTTAAAAAAACGTTTCTGGTCCTTCCCCCTTTTTCTACTTTTCTACTTTAGTTATATACAAACAATTTAATTCTTCACTTATTTATACATGTATAATTACACATGCATATATACCTACATATACAGGTGCATACCCATATACACATTCATACACACATGATACCATGGTCTGAGTGAATACTCTATTCTGATTGGCTGCAGGGTGTCCAATAAAAAGTGATATAGGACACCTACTGAGTAGTTCCAGTTCTACCGTTCTAACTTAATGCGCTACATTAAAATAACAACAATAATAATCGGAATATTTACAACGCATGAGTGTAGCCCTTCAGTGCCTCGTCCACTGAACACCACAGAATGGTGCTAACACACAAGCTATACGACCCCTTTGAACTTACTTTGTTTCACATTTAGCAATCATCTCACATCCCATCCGCTGTTCAACTCTCTACCTCAGGCTGCGGCCGACAGTACACATGGCTCATCATTTGTTCGTGAAAGTCTTGATATTGATTTGGGGGAAATGACTTTGCTGAAACTCTAGCTTGTCTTGCTGTTAAACACACTGTACTCTCAAAGAATATTTACTGGTTGTCAACCATACACAATGTTATTGACTTTGAATCTTGTTAGCATAACGTCAGCTGGCTCATGTCTCGTAGCTGAGCCAAAGGGTTCTATGACCCAAGCGGCTAGAAATATCTCACATTGCCAGGTCGTTCCTAAGATTCGTCCTACTGGAGCAGTGAAAACGTTTCAATTGCATAAGAACCTTAGGTTACACTTTACTTGAAGGTATCTACATAAGAGTGACATGACACTGTCATGAACGTGTCATAAACATTATAAACAAGTCATAAACGTTTATTAGTAAGTGTCATTCGGTTTTGTCATGGCAAGTTATGGTTAGGGTTAGAGTTAGGGTTCATGTGTCATGACTATGTCACTCTTATGTAGATACCTTCAAGTAAAGTGTTACCGACCCTTATGGTATGGGAATGATTGTTGCAGGTATTGGTCTAACCCTCAGGGGTTAACAGGGAAACAGACCTCTTGTTTGAAAAAAAACTTTAGATTTTGTTTGCAAAATGCATTCCAATATAAACTATTGGTCTTAAAAAAATCTTTGGCATGTGACCATGGTGTTAGCGGGTTAATGCCCTTCAAGGTGTCTATTATCGGGAATAAATGGATAACGGGGTTGCCTGAATTATTATTGCATAGAAATTGCAGAGGAAGGAATGTGTATTACCATTTGTTACACAACTGCCACACAAAACACTGCACTCTCTTCATGTAATAGCACCTCGATACAGTATTGCCCGAGTAAACTAGTTTAAAAATGAACCCCTGGCTATGACACTGATTGGGGTTGTGTGAGTCTACTATGTCGAGTGAGTGTGCAGTTATACAAAATGAGAAAGCAGGTTGAGGTTTCATGGTATACATGTGCAGACTGGGGTTGGGTACCGAAACGCGGTGCCAATAGGGCACCGGTGCCGATGTAAACGGTAGTAACGAGACCGAATAAGAACGAAAATTCCGGTGCCTCATTTCGGTGCCTGACTTTACGCTACACTCGACAGCAGATAACATTAGCCTACCGTTAGCTAGCAGCTGGATTAAACATGGTTAAAATGCTGACAGCTAACGTTAAACAGTAGAAAGTGTGACTGTATTTCACTGTAGAGGATTCCAACACCGGGACGCAACAGTCTGCTCTGCATCGCAGCAGCTGCCGTTGTCGGAATTAAACAACACAGACGGTGCGTTCACTTGAAACAGGTAGCCTCGCGGTGCATTCAAAGTTATTGTAAAATACCCTTTCCCCAATATGTGGTTGTTTTTTGTTGTTTACCAACAATTTACTTTATCGCTTTAGCACCGGTATCAGAAAAAAACCAAACGATACCCAACCCTAGTGCAGACTGAACAATGGTAGACTATAATTGAGAGAACTCTGAATGAAACTGCAGACAGAGATGCAATCAATAGCAGTTGGATGCTGCTGTCAGTTCATCACTGACAGCAAAGTTTCTGCAGGGTATGTTTACTGAAGCAACTGTGTCATAGCTGAGTCATAGCACATAGAAAAGTGTTTTATTTAAGAAAACACAGGGCTGATATAAAATGATGCACACAAAATAGTGACCCTTGTAGCTTCAACGTTCCTTTTCATAGATTTTTTTTTTAAGTGTGTTGAACTCTACTGGAGAGATGGACGCCAATCTGAGATTTTCCCCTTCATTTGCTGTTTTGAAGACGGTAATGGAGAGCACCATCTAACATGTCGATCAGAAGTCAGCACCTCCGAGTGAAAACACGCTACAGCAGCCAAAGAGTGTCAGAAAAGGATAGAGAGCATACAAAGCGTTGGGAGGGAGAGCGTGAGTGAGAGGCCATGTGAGGTCAAAGTAACAAGGGGGTTGTTTGCCAAGAAATGAGAATTAAAAATGAATTAAAAGTAAGTGAGAGGTAATTGGGAGCAAAACATTTGGACAAGAGAGAGCCTGGGCTGTGAGAGAGTTGATGAGGTCGGAGTGTACGTAGATGACTGATGTAAGGACAGCCCAGTTGTTTACGCTCCATATAATGACACAGGCACACACAGCCGCGGTACAAGGTTATGATATGATTACACTACAGCCACAACATAAAGCGCTATCAGCCGCAGAGGATCATTTGTTAAGCAAAAAACAACAGGTTTTAATTTAAAGTGATACAGTTTCAGGGTGATCGCTGCATGTTTTCTGACACTTTCAGAAAATGTGTTCTTACCTTGTCTCATTTTTAACATTTGTGTTTGTTTTTTTTTCAAGAAAAACACAACTAGAAAACTCCCGTTCTTTCTTCAAAGAGAAACCAGACTGTATTTGAGTCAATAGAAATCAAAGCACTCCGTTTTCCAGGAAATGAAGCATGGCCTTATTCCCACCCCGCCCCGCCTGCTGTACTCCCAGCTGGCCTATAGAGACGAGACAGTGTGTGTGGGCGGAGGAACAGATGAAGTGGGCGCCGCCGCGAGTGTGTGTGT
The DNA here is from genome assembly GCF_004354835.1 of Perca flavescens. Taxonomy (NCBI): domain Eukaryota; kingdom Metazoa; phylum Chordata; class Actinopteri; order Perciformes; family Percidae; genus Perca; species Perca flavescens. Next base: position 29,587,420 of record NC_041337.1, read on the forward strand.
GTGTGTGTGTGTGTGTGTGTGAAATCGGCTTCGCTCTAAGAGTCTTGAGGGGAAGAGATGGGGGACATTTGGTTCAGTCATCCGTGAGAAGCAGACATCGCAGTGTACACTATCATCCAAACTAGCATATTAGCAGTCATGGATGATTAGTTGCACATTAGAAATAACAACTGCTGACTGGCAAGTGTCACTTTTTGGGTTCAGGGGAGGTGATATGGATGTTTTCGAGATGTGATATGACTTAAACTCTGAAATTAAAGCAATAAAACACAATTGCAAATGGGTTTCCAAACAAATTATTAGGCAAGGCATTGTGCATGCAAATGTAAGCACACTGTATTTCAAATATTTGGGAAACTCTCCACTTCAGCGCATGTTTTTTTTTCGGGACATTAGAATGTTTCTTTGTCTTCCCTGGATCATTGGCTCTGCACACCTTTGCCATTCTGATTGCTATAGACAAATATGTGATACAAAAGGAAATGTATCACAGTCAGGGTTCATACGTTTTGAAAAAACCTGGAAAAGTTATGGAATTTGAAAAATGTAAATTCCAGGCCTGGAAAGGTTTTGGAAACATAAAAAGACCCAGAAGGTTTTGGAAAAGTCATGGAATATTTTTTAACACAGTATAATAATATGTGATTAATAAATGTAATTTCACGTCGTCTTAACCTCAACGTTCTATTCGGGGAGCAATATTATGAATCCCACTATGGACCACATAAATTGTCATTAATTTTATAGTTAAACCTCTGAGGGTAAACTTTAACACAGATTGTATTCTTATTGTATAATGTCGACTGACATTTTCAGGAACACATAGTCATGGAAATTTGCCGAAAAGTCATGAAGTATTGGTAATTGGTAAAGTATTGGTTAAAATGCGTATGAACCCTGCACAATAGAACTGTGATGGTAGTCCTAGCTTTTTCATGATAGTACAACAGCACACATTAAAAAGCTATGTTTAAGGCTGTGGCATCCCTTTTTAAGTTAGGTTCATCAGTAAAAGTTAACATACCACATCCGGTATGTTTGATAGTGATTGTATAGCTCTGTCTCCTAAAAATTACATTTCCATACAACAGAACTGCATAATCATTTACGTTTAGAGGGAAATGTATTTTGTCCCAGATTGCATTTGTCTTTGACATATGACAAATCCGTTTCTAAAAAAATGTCCGCATATGGATGGGGCTGGGGTGGAAAGGATGGGTCAAAGAAACACAGGACTTTTACCCAGGAGACTGCAGTTCGTGTCCACTGTGAAACCAAAAGTCAACGTTGATTTTTTTTTTTAATGTACGTAATGTTCTTAACTTACGTACTTACGTTCGTAATTTAAATTACGTAACAAACAAACAAAACACATTTATCTCGAAACATAATGGAGAATGCATTTTCGTTGTATGGGAACGTCATTTTCAAGAAGGCAGTGTTGAATTGTTATGTGTAGCTGAATATACCTTGTGCACTGATAGCAAGAAGTGGTGGAAGTCTTGACCCCAGAGACCATGTAACCTTTGAGAGAAGAAATACCATAATCTTCCTCTCCTTTATCTCCTATTCTTCTTCTTCTGCTCTGCCATATCATTTTTTTGTCCTCTTATTTCCACCTCATTACTCTACTTTCTACCTCTTCTTAGGTCTGACCTTTACCTGCTGATCTTTCGCTCTTCTTTCTTTTTGTCCTAGTCACTTATGTCCCTTTTGAATTTCCTTTCCCCTACCACCCTCACTTCTTTACCTTCTGAGCTTTCTTTCTCCTCCTCTCTCTTCCTTTCTTCCTTCCTTTATCTTCTTTGCTTCCTCCCCTCTCCATCTCTCTTGTGGACCAAACAGTCCAATAACAGCTGGGAGAAATTATGCATGAAAACTCATCCGTCGCTCTCTTAATAATTATCCACTCATGCAATTAATTGACTTTCCTTTCCAGGAACTTTGTTTTCTGTCTCCTGGTTCTGCTTCTCTCTCTCCCCAAGCTAGCTTTGCCTTTTTTTTTTTTTATTTCATTATGTTTGGCTCTTTTTTTTGGACAAGCAAAGATTGAATTTGTCGGGGCTGAGACGCCAAGGAACAAATTAAGTTCACTACATTTTTCAATTTCTCAGCCCTGTCTTTCTTCTCTTAAAGTGATGGTTCGGAGTAATTTCACCCTACGGTCCTTTGCACCATGACCTCGAGCCAAACACCCCCCCAGAAGCTTTTTTCACCTGGGTCGAACATTGGGAGAGTTAGCGTTATCAGCTGGATAGCTTAGTGCAGGGGCTAATGGATCCAGGTTTGTATCTCGTTATATCCCCTTTGTATCCCTGACTTATAAGTTACCCCACTAATAATGCCCGAAATGATACCAAACTTCTACACTAGTACAAATAGGTTATGCACTCATAAAACGTACACCAGGAGTTTATTTAAATAACACTTGCCTGTTGGCTTCTCGTCTCTGCTGCTGCTGCTGCTATTGAGTGCTTAGGGCCGTCTACAAATTACAACACCGAAAAGAGATACAACAAAAATATTTTTTTATTTAATGATTAAATAAGGTTATGTCTCCAAACTTACTTCAATTATAACTTGTCTCCTGCTAGTTATACTACAGCACTTACTTTAAAAAAAAGTTAAATTAATAAATATTTTTGTTGTATCTCTTTTTGGTGTTGTAATTTGTAGACGGCCCTAAGCACTCGTCTTACTGCTGTAGCAGCAGCAACAGCAGAGAGCAGAAGCCAACAGGCAAGTGTTATTTACATAAACTTCTGGTGTATTTACAAACTTTCCAATCCATCGTTTTATGAGTACATAACCTATTTGTACTAGTGTAGAAGTTTGTGACCATTTCGGGCATTATTAGTGGGGTCATTTACGAGATACAAACCTGGATCCATTAGCCCCTGCGCTAAGCTATTCAGCTGATAACACTAACTCGTCCAATGTTCGACCCAGGTGAAAAAAGTTTCTGGGGTGTTTGGCTCGAGGTCATGGTGCAAAGGACCCTAGGGTGAAATTACTCCAAACCATCACTTTAAGTGTTCATTTGCATATTTGTGATGTCATTATGCATTGGTTAGCATAAAGATTAGTGGATGTGTCAGCAGGGAGATAGAAAGAAATAGAAATCTTTAGCCAAATAATCACAAACTCACTTAAGGAATTTATATGAAATTTTTATTATTATTTCTTAGGTAGCCTATATTTGAAGTAAAAAAAAGGAAATTCTACAAAGGGAGGGAGAAAGATCGATAAAGAATTCTCAAAGCAGGCTGGCTTGCCCAGGGCCAAGCCAGCTCAGTGGCTTCTTTCTCCCGTCGCGTCCCGCTGTCTCTCCTACCTACACCGCCCCCGCACCCTGTCCCCTGTCCCCTGTCCCCTCTCCCCTTCTAACTGCCTGCTCAGTGCTGCTGCAAATGAGGAGAGAGCAGAGAGGGGTGGGGCTGCTCCTCAGTCACAGAACAGAAGAGAGAGGAGACTGTTTTGGCAGAGAGAAATACCTTTGTGTGCTCGCCGGACAATACTGGCATCTTTTCTAAAGAAAGTCACCAGATTTGTCGCTAGTCGCTTTTTTGAAAAAAAGTCGCTAAGGGGGTCTGAAAAGTCACTAAATCTAGCGACAAAGTCACTAAGTTGGCAACACTGAGCAAGCTCAGTTGCTAACAGGACACTCACGCTGTTAATTTAAAAGACATTTTTGTTCCATCAACACCTAGCTCCACGCCTCTTTTGTGGAGCAGTTTAAACTCTAATATAGGAGGGTTAAATCAAACTAGATGGCGAAACATAGCTATTTAGCTACATTCATTCATCCCTCTGAAGACAATTTTTTTTTTTTTTTACTGTTTATTGATCCCCAGTGGGGAAATTACAATTTGCTATTGGGAACGGTTTCCCCATTTTAAATGCTGGTGTGGTACAGCGTTTGGATGTAGACATGTTTAGTTAATTTGGTCAAAAATAAACTGCAATCTAGTCAAGAGTCTGCTAGCAGGGCTTTTAGACAAATTATGGAAATGACAAACTCACACATGATTAAAATCACAAGGCAGCACTCCATGATTATCGTCATTCCACACCCTGATACGATGTGTAATAGCAGCGCTGTTGCTACTGTACAGTATGCCTGCACACAAAAAAAAACCACTGATGACACTGTACAGATGATTAGCACCATCCCTCATCCCGGCGCATTCTCTATTTGTCCATTTTTCATAGCTTTCGCCGAGCTTCAGACAGACATCCACGAGCTGACCCAGGAGCTGGACGGAGCTGGGATTCCCTTCCTGGACTATCGGATTTACGCAATGAGGGTCCTCTTCCCAGGCATTGAGGACCACCCTGTGCTCAAGGAGATGGAGGTACGGGTCAGTACGCAACCAACCGAGCTTGAAACTGATATAAACTCGCTATAAATAATCAATTACAGTCGAACCAAGAACTTAAGCTTGATTTATGGTTCTGCGGAGGCTCCATGCAGAGCTTTCATCGTAGCCTAGGTAAGTGGCCTAAAGTTTATATTTGTGCGTTTGTGTGTGCATCGATCTCTTTAAAAGAATAGACGTGTAGTTACATTTTTTGAGAGGTGCACGTCGGGCTACAGCGTAGGGTCTGTGTCTCAACGCACCAACGTACGTAGTCATAGCGTCAATTTAACACAGACGCATATATCAGTCTTTAGCCTTTGCACTCATAGGGCCTTATCTTGCACCTGGCACAGCACAGCGCAAAGCCCGACACGTGTCTTTGCTAGTTTAAGACCATCCAGCGCCCACGTCGTTTGAATAGCAGATGCACCTACATATTAGTAAAATGCGCCTAGGCTTATGCACATTGGTGCACACTATGCTTGTTACACACACACAGGGAAGTTCAGCAGCACACAAACATGCAAAAGATTACAAATAGATTACAAATGGCAAATCCGGCATCATAACAGCAATGCGTCAAGGTACAAACTGGCCTGGCTTTTAAAGGGAATGGGAGATGGCACTCTGATTGTTTTATTGCATGTTACGCCTAGAACACACCCATGAATTAATGACAACACTAAGTACAACCGTTTGGAACCATGCACCCGGTGCACGGACCCTTTTTTCCGCCGTCAAACTAGCAAAAGTGGATTTGGACACGCCCTAAACGTTCCTGCGCCATGCGCTTCACGCCGTGCGCTTATATCGTTAAAATAGGGCCCATAAACTAACGTCAGAGGTAAAAAAAATAAATAAAAAGGTAACACACTTTGTATTTAATGGCATGAAAATGTCCTTCCGGCTTTACTGGTCAATCCCTTGTAGCCATTATCCCATTACAGGTTTCATCAAAAACAGGCCTCTCCAAATGACTGAGATGTGAGGCAAGAGGAACTCCAGACATGCTTCACCTTTAAGCAGTCATATAACTTATATTTGACCTACTTTGGGTTGACGTATCCAGCTTGTCTCAAGGAATGCAAAAGACCTTTCAAGTTCCTTATTATCATTAGTTTGATGTCATAGGACACACGCTCACCACATTCCCTTGACGTACGGAAGTAGAGTTTAAAAGTGAGGAGAAAATGACACAAAAGATAAAGGTATGTTAAAAAAAATGCAAGGCAAAAGATGAAGGGAAAGAGGATTAGAGCAGAGAGGGAGAAATTAGATGCAGGGTTACTAGGAGTCTTGCTTGCATTATACATCACTGTTGAGTTATTAATTAAGCCAGTACATGCATCCACCTTGCCAGCACAGCTGAAAGGAGATAGTGCACTCGATTTATAAAGATATTTTACCATTGAGACCAAGGGAAGTACAATTAATAGTGTGTCAACATAAACTACTCTCCTCCAAAGCTCGGAACCAGAGAGCCAAGTTTGTAATCAGCAGTATCATTAAGATGGAGAATCTGGTGCGGCTCCATTGCCGTTGATTGGACCACTGACTTTTTGGAGTCAAGGAATAATTTGTTTGACCTTTTATAGCTTTATTTAAATGTTCTAATCCAGAAAGTAGATTTATATTCATTGAAGAAGAAGAAAGCCCTCTGGGTGGTCTCATAGCTTCCTTTTTTTTTTTAAGATAATTTTTTGGGGCACTTCCGCCTTTAATGGACAGAACAGCTAGGTGAGAAAGGGGAGAGAGAGGTGGAAGACATACAACCCAGCAACATAGCTTCCTTTTTTTATTCATTTTAGTAATTCATCCTCTTTTACTTTTGGCTAGAAGGAACAGTAGTGATTACTTAAATACAACAGAATTATCCATGGATATAGAAAAAGCCCATTGTGGCTTCCAGCAGAGACTATAACGCTATAACTAATATAGTTCAAACTATTAAGCAAAATCTGAAAGAATAAAGTGTAGTTAGAAAAGTCTTGACCAACAGGAATGTAGCGGGAATGTAAATCCACTTAAACGTCATATTTCCCCTCTTCTATATTTGGTTAACCGCTTTTGCAGATCCGCATAAAGCTTTATGACATAATTCAATAGCATTTTATTTCATTAGGTTTGGCTTTCAAAATGTATAAAGTCATAAATAACAAAATCTCATTTAATAAGGTTCTGCAGTCACCTTTTATTGTCTGAGACCCCAGAAGCCCTGTTTTCATGTTTTCACTTTTAGCCTAATAAATGTTCGCAACCTGATCATGAGATAGCAGCATTACATATGAAATGTTGATTAAATGTGTAGCCAACTTTTTACATCTTATTTATATAACTTGTTCTGAATATTAAAGGTCCCATGACATGGTGCTTTTTGGATGCTTTTATATTAATGATATAAGGTGCGAGATTAATTGGGAAACTCCTGCAATTAATTTAATTGAAAGTGTTTTATTTGTAAGGACACATGTACAATATTAAACATAAATGTTACCATTTGATAGAGAGAGTTAGCCTAAATCAAATTTCCATCTGCTGTCTCCTGGCAGGTCACAATTAAACTATACACACAGTGACCAAACACATCTACGCAAAAACAAGACAGGACACATAATAAAAAAATATGAGTCCCAGCAATGCACCGTGAAATTGTGATTGGCATTTTTCCCTATTTTCTGATCGTTTATATACTAAACAATGAATCAAAAAAATAATCATCAACAAGTAACTGTAGCGGCCGCCCTAGTTTTACTGTCCTCAACAGCTTTAGAGAGGGGCACATGCTTTCTTAAACTCGGTGCTCGGTGGTAGCTTTTGCTCACTTCTTCGCAAAAGCAAGTCATGCTTGGTGTCTCGCATGAATATGCCCAGCCAGCAGGTTTCATCAACCGGTCAGCTTAAGAGATCCTAAAATATCATATTTTTGCACTTTTGGGCTTTTTTTTTAAATCAGCAAATCAAAATAAAGACTAGAAACGTGACACTGAGGTTAAGATGTCCCCTGATATGAATACAGTGCGCCTTTAATTTGAGGTGGCAGGAAGGCAGAGAAGTAAAGGGATCTTACGTATTTTATGTGTCTAGACTTCCTTCCCCTTCCTTCTGTATTTCCCCCAGGGGTTGCCGGTGTAATCCGATGGCCTGTGTAAACCAACGCTCCTAGCTTTATTGCTCTGTGTGACTGCTTTCTTCCCTAAGCTAGACAGCCACACCACACACCGGTTATGTTCACACACACACACACGCTCGCGCACACACACCCACACTACATGCAGTAAATGTACAGACGTACACCGTCTTGCAGTTAACTGGATGTACGTGTACCCTTCTTAACGCTCTCTTTGAAATTCGGTAAATACTCTGCATGTGCAGTACGTACATGCACCTCCATCTGTCTCTCTTTCTTCTTTTCTCTTGCTCTCACACTTCTTTTTACACACACACACACACACACATCACTCTCAGCATCTGCCCTGGAGGCCTGAGAATCTCATTTAGCACTTTACAGAGAGGCCCAGACACTTTATTATAGCACATCGAAAAGAAAAAAAAAAGAATAGATGTTACACTGGTACAAAAGGATGACGAGAGAGAGAGAGAGAGAGAGAGAGAGAGAGAGGGGAAACGATGTGTGTTTGTGTGTGTATGTGTTGGAGAGACACAAAGACAAAGAGCAGGAGAAATTAAAATGGGAGAAAACCCAATGATGTGAAACAGTCAACAATAAGTGCGAGGGAGAGAATTAGAACGGTGAGGAAGACAGAGCGAGTGAGCGACAGAGAGGCGTCTTCAGGGGGTTTAGTGTGTTGTTGATGAGTAGTGACAGGTGCCAGCCAGTGGAACAAGCAGGGTGCACCTCTGTCACCAAGCCTGACACACGCACGCACGCACACATACGCGCACACACACACATGCACACACACACACTCACACACACACACACACGCACACACACGCACACACACACACACACACATAAAATCCTGCTATGCCCTGACTCTTCTTCCCTCCTCTACAGCTCTTCCTCCCATCTCTGTGTGACAGAGGAATCTCTCTCATGCTGCGTTGGTTCAGGCCAGTCGGATTGGACTTTGGCTTTTTTATCTGTTCAGGGAACTTTCAAAAAATATCTCCAGTTCCAAGTGACAGCGGGTCCTTGAAGCGTTATTAAAATATTCAGTTAAAGGGCTTTCAAGGAATATAACTGATTCAGCAAAGTGGTGAATGTGGCTGGAAGAGTAGGAATTTTCTTTGAGGCCTGAGCGATCAGTATGGGACATTTACATGCATTATTGTAGAAGACCATATGACAAATATTAACAAACGAAAGATTAAAAGCTAAAGTCATAAACAAAAGACAATGCGTGAGTAAACAGGGAGCCCAGACTGCTAAAGTGCAGGTGCAACTCGGTCAGGACCGATGATTAAAATTCTTGTTGTATCAGTATTAAGCTGGAGGAGGCTTTGACCCATCCACCCCCTGATGTCAAGAAGACTATTAGGTCCAATTGTCTGCAAAAATGATTTGGAGAGCGACATCTGAGAAACACTTAGAAAGCAGCACACAGCAGTGCAGCTGGGGAGAGAGTAGCCAATCAGGCTTACCTTGCTGTTTACAAACCAATATCAGCTCATATGGTGAAAAAGAAACGTTCAGGGTTCAGAATCTCCTTCCCTCAGAGTAAGTCATAGTTTTATTTATCTACTGTTAACGGACATTCACTGTCACAGGGCAAAAAGTGAAGAAGACTTAAAGCCTCCCCAGTTTTATGACATTTACATTCCCTAAAATGCTTTAAATAATAAGTTGATAAGGCTTTTTGGCAAAAAAAGAGATGTACTTATCTGTAGAACAATATGTGACTAGTAAGTATTTTTCATTGAAACGTTTAACTACTGGACACAAGATGTCTCCTACTTCACTGAAAAGTCCATTCTCGGTGGATGTGACCTGGAAGTCTTCCACATCACACTTGCATGTTGCATACTGAACTATGATGCGCTTGCAAACTGCTTCACACTTTTACATAAACGTCTTAAAATCTGATTTTGGGTGAGTTATTTGTGGGGATTGTAAAAGGCATTTTTTTTCAACAATACAAAAATGCTCCTCAATAAAGAACAGACATATTTGTACACAGAAATGAATCTCTGTTGTAACTCGTCTGTCTCTGTGTCTTTTCTTCAGGTCCAGGCAAATGTTGAGAAGGCACTGACGCTGTTTGGCCAGCTGCTGACGAAGAAGCACTTCCTGTTGACGTTCATACGAACTCTGGAGGCACAGAGGTCTTTATATATTTATTGTTCAGATATACTGTACATTTTGTTATTGTTTTTAGTGAATTAGCGTTTTTTTCAAAAGGCGATTTCTACTATTTAATAAGCAATGTCTACTAGTTTAAAAAAAAACGTATAATATATAAAAGCAAAACTGAAGCTTGCAATATCATTTAAGAGCTTTAGCATTCCCGCACATGATCTTTCCAGCCATGGGAACAGGGTCATGTGAATACTGCATGCTTGATGCTTCATTTTGATCAAATAAAAAATGCATTTTTGTTTTTTTCTCGGCACCCGGCAGAGGGTGCGTCATGGTGTTTGGTGTTTTAAGCCCCCAAACTCGTCTTCCAGGCAGCGCTGCCTGGAAGGCGCAAGGGTTATGGTTAGGGTTAGGGTTAGGTGCCTTTAAGTCAACGGGTTGCAGCTCTGCCTTGAAGTCGACAGTGGGGGCTTAAATCACCATCGAGCATGCGCCCCAAAATGCATAAAAAAGGCCAACAAATAATCTTAAAGAGAAATTTCATGGTGGAAAAAAGGATTATTGGTCTTTGGAAATTGTGTTTTCATCACCTTTTTAATTTGACAAATATGATATGAAAAGCCGTGCTGTGCATTTGATTAGGACAGCAAAGGCAAGTTGAGTGAAAACATTTTTAGCAGCTTTAAAATTACCTTAAAGCGTGCGCCTGGGTAGCTCACCTGGTAAAGCGTGCGCCCATATGAAGAGGTTTACTCTTCGATGCAGCAGCCACAGGTTCGACTCCGACCTGCAGCCCTTTCCTTCGTGTCCTCAGCTGTCCTATAAATATAAAGGCCTAAATTGGCCAAAAAATAATCTTTAAAAAACAAAGTACTTTACCATAAAGCACTTTTCTAAATGGTTCATGGCAAAACCGAGATAGACACCATTTGGTTAGGATTAAATGTGCATTAATATTTAAGCGAGCTGTTACATATATTTTGAGGAACTGCTTCCAATGTGACTCAACAAAAGCTTGAAAAGCCATTCTTTAAATATTAATATTGAATTTTACTGTGCATGTTGCAATGTATTTCCAGATCATTCTCAATGCGGGACCGAGGCAATGTGGCCTCGCTGATCATGACGGCCTTGCAGGGGGAGATGGAGTACGCCACCGGAGTCCTGAAACAGCTGCTGTCCGACCTGATAGACAGAAACCTGGAGAGCAAAAACCATCCCAAGCTGCTGTTAAGGAGGTGAGGAAGATGTGGAGAGATGTGGAAGAAAATATAGACTACGCTGTCAAACACCAAACAGGAATTTAGCGGAATCAACCAATCTTTTATATTATTAACCCAATGTAAATATATTTAAGTTTTACTAAACGTTAGTTCATTTATCTTCAGAACTAAACATGTAGACGTATAAAAATATGAACAAGAGTTGTTCTAACTGGAAGTCTTTTTACTTAAAATGGGTTGAATGACCATACCGTTTACTGAACTCATCAAATTAGGAAAGAGGATTGGCATAACAGACTACTTCCCAGCATGCATTGTTTGTAGGTGAAACCTCTATTGCTCTAAGACCAGTGGTGTAGTCTACGTGATACGCAGGTCTACGCTGTATACCCACTAAGAAAGCTCCAGGATTTCCATATACCCACTTAAAAGTGCCTAATGACACGCAAAAAAATTCTTTCCATTATATTTTTGATATATTTTGAATCGTCATCTGTGTTTTTCTTCTTCCCATAGGCTAAATAAAGGTATTTCCACTGTGAATTGGTACATAAAAGTGTATATAAAATACAGGAAATGAAGTCGTTGATGCTCAAAACTTCCCTGGGGGAGGACACCCCCCCCTCCTCAAAAAAAAAAGAAGCAGATTATGGCCAATATATACTGTATATGCACTACAGTATACCCACTACAATACATTTGACTACACCACTGTCTAAGACTCTTTTTTTTGAGTTTGAAGAAAACACACATTATAGTATGGAAACCGTGTCTTCAATATGTGGTAAGATCTAGTTGTTTCCTCTGATAATAATATGTGAACTGCAACGTGGGTTAGCAAATGTAAAGTGCACAGCAGGTCAGCTAAACATGAACGTTCCAATAATAAATGAATTATGAATGAATATTTATTTGGGTCACTCCATTTTGCCTTTTTTTGTAAAAATAAATAAATTTAAATGATACTTTTACATCTAGAGGGGTGTAAAAAAAATCCATCAAATGCCACTGCTCACAGCTCATGACCACACTTAGGCCAAATAAATGTCTGTTAAGTCACTATCTATCGCCAAATAAGTTACCCATGGCCCGCTGATAAAAAGACAATATTGGCAATATTACCAACTGGGCGTCTGTAGCGACACACGCTTCCAACCCGTTCCTCACTCCGAACTCGTAAAAAACGTACGTTTGGACAGTGGCTGTCAGCGTCTGAAGCGACGCGCCAGGGAGAGCAGCAGCTACACGGGGTTTGACGATGACGTAACACTAAGAGCGACTACGGTAGCGAGTTTGCGAATTTGCGTAGGGAGGTTGGTTGGGGTGGTGGATGGGTCAAACACCACAGGACTTTCACCCAGGAGACCAGGGATTGTGTCCCGCGTGTCACATTTCCTAAACCCAACTGTCCCATTCTTCTTTTCCTAAACCCAACCGCCCTGTTCTTCCCACGTGTCATGGAAACGTAAGCCCACCCACAACCTTTTCTTTAACATAACTGCGTCAAAAGTGACTCTAAAGGAGACTTTTAGTGTCAATAACAACGACAAAGGCACCTGACCAAGCGTCGGTATTTTACACGATGGGAGTGAGAATCTGTCGGCTCTTCGGATCACTGGGAAGTGAGATCCAAAAAAACACACCTGCAATGACCGCTAATAGGTGTCGCCAAAACGAGGACGAAACAGAGATCTTCGAGGTTTTTTCAAATTGCGTTGTGTTTTTCAGAACGGAGTCTGTCGCTGAGAAGATGCTGACCAACTGGTTCACATTCCTCTTGTATAAGTTCCTCAAGGTAAGCCAAACCACGAGGCATGAGCCTCTAACATCTCTTATCCTCCAATCTGTTTATTCTTTCAAACACTGATAATAGTCTCTAAAGTGGATTTATACGTAAATCCACTTTAGATGACCCTGTAACATTTTAAATATGTTACAGGGTTTCATTAAACGCCCCTGGCTTATATTATTTCCCAGTTACAAATTTAATCTCACCGTGGTTATTAAAAGGGTTTTCCCTTTTTAGCTTTGTGTTCAGCGGAGTGTACAAACAGTAGATCATCAAATCTTCCCAGCACCGCGCGTTTCTTCTCTCCTCTGTTGTTTTATTGTCCTTCTTTTAGTCCACAGATCCTCTCCCCTCTCATAATTTCACTCTTGCAGCCGACACGTCCCCCTTCGCTGATCTCCATGACGTTCTTTTAGCTCACATCTTCTCTTCCTCGGATCTCTCTTTCATCTGTGTAGTTTCTGTTGCCGTCGTTCCTCTGTCAGTCTCCTCTCTGCCTTGAGGTCATTTGCCTCACCAGGGGGGGCGATGGGGCTCCCTCTTTTCTCCCATCCTAGCCGTCCCCCATCCCCTCTGCCTGTCCTCACAGTTACAGAGCCTGCTTTAAAGAAAGCCAAAGGCAGAAAATATTTTCTGGTGTTTTGCTCACTCTTCTCAGTTCCTCTCCTCTCCTCTCCTCTCCTCTCCCTTCCTCTCCTCTCCTCTCCTCTCCTCTCCTCTCCTCTCCTCTCCTCTCCTCTCCTCTCCTCTCAAACTACAATTACCTCCACCAGGGAGGTTATGTTTTCGATTAGGTTTTGTTTGTTTGTTGGTTGGTTTGTCTGTCTGTTAGCAGGGGTTACGGAAAAACTACAGGCCCGATTTCCATGAAACTTGGTGGAAGGGTGTAGCATGGGCCAGGGAAGAAGTCATTACATTGCTGGGAGCAGATTTGAATCGCAGGGCAGATACACAAAAATGATTTTTCACTTCCGTTAATATTTCGAGATAGGGCATTTGGCCTTTGGTGGAAGTCTGCGCTCTCAGTAGTTACAAATTGTAAAATTGTCATTACATGCCGTATTTAATCCTAATCACATTCTGACTGCAGTACGATATTACAGTCACATAGTCAGCCAAACATGTAGAGAGTTGAGTACTTTTAGGGGAAAACTGTGTAAAGGCGCTGACACACCAACCCCATAATCGGCCGTTGGACAGTCTGGCGAGGTCGGTGACTCGAGTCTGTTCGGTGTGTCCCGTGTCGTCGTCCGTCTGGGGAGCTGTCGCCGTTCATTTTGGCCGACGTGACGTGTTCAGTCGGAGACAGGGCAGTCGGGACTCACCCGGGAATGGCGAGCGGAATGAGCGTGACTAGAGTCTCTCAAAATCTGATGAAAATCTTTTAAACTGACCTTTGTCGATCTGAAATGAAGGCAGATTCAGCCGCTGTACGGCCTATTTCTCGCTTAAAATGTTTTCAGAAACACGTTTCAGTGAACTATTTTAGTACAATATGAGATCGTATTCTGAACGGCCGCCATGACAGTCTGGCTTTGAATTTCCGGAGAAAACAAACCCATGTGGCGCGTTCGTCCAATCAGCTGCCGGTTTTCATTTTTTGGGCAACAATACAGATTAGCGCCGCCTGTTGTTACGGAGACGTATTACGTCTCGTCTCTTTGGTGTGTTCTTTGGCACTTTTTGGACCAACTCCGGGAGACTGATCAGTCCAACTGGCTTTTCTGCCGATGGTTGGCCGGCTGGTTGGTTTGTAACTGCCATCAGATGGCATTAAATTGGATGTCATTCTTTCATTCTGATTATATATTGTATAGATAATTTGCTCATAGTGAATGCATGTATTTTGTGCTCAAAATGCACCTAAACCAGTTAACTTTTCTATTTCTTTAAAAAAAAACAATACCCCCACAATATCCCTGTGCATTGCTGTTTTTCCAGTGATAGCGATGAATCTGAGCCAACTGCTCTCTCAGTACAGCAAGAGACATCATTATATCCCTGAAGTGTAAATGTCGGCATGCAATTAGGGAGCTTTAATGAAGCCACTATGTGGAGTGAAGGCAAATATCGTGGACAAGCATGCAGCGGCCGAGCGAGGGAGGCGAAAGCCGAAGCGGAATCATAACGGCGTGATTGTGTGCTCGCTTTGTCTCGTTAGCAGCTGCCCACCTAATTGGCCCAGATGCTAACGAGGTTCTCGTTAAGCGGCGGAATGAGGAAGGGAAGAGAGAAAGGGGAATGGTTGGTGGGAGAGTCTGAGAGGAAGGGGTTAGATGTGGGAAGTAGAAAAGAGGGGGACATGACAATTAGGAGTTAAAAAAGGAAAGAAAGCGGAGGAGAGACAGGAAGGAGGTAAAAGATAAAGGGTAAAAGTTAGAGCACTACTCTAACTTTTACCCTTTATCTTTTACCTCCTCTACTTTAACGTAGGAGAGAGAAATGAGAAGGGGGGGGGGTTCAAGTAATGTTAGGGTGTAAATACATTTTTAAAACTGATAGAAAAGGGCGCCTGGGTAGCTCATCTGGTAGATCGCGCGCCCATATATAGAAGTTTACTCCTTGATTCAGCGGCTGCCGGTTTGACTCCGACCTGTGTCTCTTTGCTGCATGTCATTTCCCCATCTCTCTCCCCCCTTCTCCCCCCTTCATACTGTACAAAAATACCCCCAAAAAATTATGTAATTTGTCTCTTTTCAGATTGTTTAATTGCAATACTTTTAGGGACTTTAAGATTAAAAACTTAAGTGATTTTTTTTATGAATTATTTTTGGCCATTTGGAGGCCACAGAAACAATACTGACATTACTTGTTAGCAAACAGTTGCTTATGTAATCCAACTCCTGGAGGAAATGTCTGTCTCTTTAGCTGCTAAGTGCTTCACTGTGTTCACCAGCCGGTCACTAACTTTGTCCGTCTGCCAACTGGAGGAGGGCAAGTCACACACAGTCGGTTTTTAGAGCATTTAGCCAAAAACGACCCCTATAAGAGCGTTGAGATTAAACCCAAAACAGTATAGTTACGGCCTGGAAATCCAAAGTGTTCTGAAGGATGCCTCAAAGCCCCATAGAGCTGAGGGGAACTGCAAAGTTGAATGCTAATTATCTGTGAGTTTGATTGTTATTATTGTAATCTTAATTATAGCCTTTGTACATTTTTAGTAGGCTACTTTTTTTTTTTTTCAGTAATTGACGTGAAAAAAAAGAAAGAAGTAAAGACTAGCTAAGAGCGTTTCATGAATTCTTTGGAATCAGTGTATAATTTACTGGCTTAAGCTGTTTTAGCTCATTAAAACCAATAGTTTAGCATCATATACATCTTATACATTGGCAACATATACAGAATTAAAAGTACCGTAGCTACATGAAGAACATGAGAATATTGAATTTGCAAATGTGAAAGAGAGAGATTAAGAAATAGAGAAGGAAAATGCAACAACAGTAAGAGGTTAAGGATTGGTGTATTACAGGGGAGAGAAAGGGCGGAAAAAGGAAGGATTTGTGTGTGTTAGAAAGAAAGGGCGAGTGTGCTTGAAGGTGCAACAGATACATTAGTACTTTCCCCAGTTCTCTTCTGACCTCGTGCATTTTCAACACACACACATACACAGTCTGAAGTATCTCCCTGAGCACTGCACGGTCAATCATTAAACTCTCGTCAGGATGAGTATTGGTGATGTGTCCTCTCTCTCCCCTCTAAACTGCTGCTATTTCAGTCTGGAGTGTTTTCCTTGAAGTCAAGTGATGACTAATGACACTATTGATTGGCAAGTGTCTTTGATGGCGCGGAGTGTGGGAAACATATTTATAACATCTGTGTCTGGTGGTCGCATGAGCTCTGTAATGTAGACAATGGGAAAGAACTGAAAAGATTGATGTAGCGCTGCTTTAAGTCCGAGACCAAGATCACTTCACAAAATGCTTACGCTCAAATACCATCGCTGTACAGAAATTCCTTTTTTTGGCTGTACATATTCAAATCTGTCAATTTTTTTATAACGCTTTCCGTCTGCATCTTACAGGCTGGATTCTGACTCCCAGGGTCGGCCTGGAAATTTCCATATCTGCCTTTTAGGATCTGATAATAATATCAGCAATTTGTTTGACCTGTCGCTTCACCTGATAACCTGATGACACAACGGTTTCATGCTAATACCGCTGAGAGAGAGAGAGAGAGAGAGAGAGAGAGAGAGAGAGAGAGAGAGAGAGAGAGAATAATGAAAAATGTTATACCGGTGTGGGTGGATTTTGGGAATGGTCAGGAGATGGATCAGAAAATATCCAACCATGAGTAAAAGATAAGCAGGATAGAGAACTTTAAAGGTCCAGTGTGTAACATGTTTAGTTGTTCATTATCAAAATCAGTGTCATCCGTTCACAAACTTGTCCTTTTTCATGAATATTTACCTCCACCATCAATTCCAAGTATTCCTTTTGGCTTGAAATTTTACATTTGCATTTGCATGAACTGGGGTAGACGCTCCATATTCACGCGCCATCTTGAAATACGTTAGCCGGTAAGGGACATACAGGACATACTGCTCCGCCTTTTGGGTTTTCACTGTCACATGACAAACTCACAGGTGCTGCTAATGCTGCTAATGGGTATCGTCGCTTCCCGGCCCCGGAAAGTTTGAAGAAGGAAACATGGAGGACCACACGTATTCAAAATCCAAATTTCAGGAACCGGAGTCTTCTTCTTCGTCCGGAAAAAGAAAAAGGATATTGAAAAGAGCAAGAGACCGGCTTATTGAAGCGTGAAGGCTACTGTAGCTGTTATACGTACTTTGAACTGCATGGTGCGAAAGAGTTGATTGCGATATATGATCTCAACGCTAGATGGGAGAAGTTCCAACACATTGGACCTTTAAATTACGTTATCTCAATCAGTACTTTTCAAAGACTTAAAGTGTTCATATTATGCTCATTTTCAGGTTCATAATTGTATTTCGAGGTTGTACCAGAATAGGTTTACATGGTTTAATTTTCAAAAAACACCATATTTTTGTTGTACTGCATATTGCTGCAGCTCCTCTTTTCACCCCGTGTGTTGAGCTCTCTGTTTTAGCTACAGAGTGAGGCATCACACTTCTGTACCATCTTTGTTGGGAGTCGCACATGCGCAGCAAGTACTGCTAGCTAGTCAGTTGCAGAGCATGAGGGAGTGCCATGCTAGCAGCTAGGTGAAAATTATAACGTGTGTTTCAAAGTAACGCACGTTTGTCACGGAAGTAAAGGCTGGACTACAATAGAGCTGTTTGGGGCAGTTTGTGAACAGTGTTCTGTTGGAGATGGTAAGTCCCTTTGGGTGGACTTTGGGCTTTTTCACTTTGTAAATGTAAAACGTGCACAGAAAAGATATATAACACCATAAAGGAAAGGGAAGAAGCCAAAAAGCATAACATGGACACTTTAAATAATCCAATCTATAACTGCATTAACTTATATTAATCATTAGTCTCCATTTGCAGGTGTTGTGTCTGATTGGAATAGAAACCTGCTTACTTTTTGGACCATTAGTGAACTACTGCTCTGTGGTTTCGTTTTTTGCACGCCAAGAGAGAAAGTAGAATCTTGTCACCATGCATGTCAAACTACATTTTGCACACATAACTCACAGAAAGCATGTTATGAATTCCATTACTTATAGCTAGTTTGACTAAGTGGAACTTGCTGCCCCTAGACACAGATGGGTATATTTGGTGAGGATTCGTGGCCCTTCCTTAGGCTCTAAACAGTCAAATTGCATTTGTCATCTTTTAAGAAAGGACCGGTTTTGTGCCAGTAAAATGCAAGAGCACAGCTGAAGAGTGCATGTTTGGTCTCATGCAACATGTGCAATGTGATTGAAGCAGCCAGTAATGCTTTAAAGTGTAACTCTCGCCAAAATGCATCCTAGGGTCTTTTTGTGAATTTACCCGAGTCAAACTTTCGATTAAATGCATATTTAGGACGGAATTGCCACTTTTAAGATTTACCGTATTTTCAGAGTTTACTAAAAAAGAAAGGTATTGAACAACTTACCGCAGCTGTTGTTGTTTCCGGCCACTACCACCTTGGCAGTCAAAACGAGTTGATTTCTGAATGCGAATGAACGGACTCCATATGAGGCTCCTTTTTCAACTACAAGGTCAATATTGTTTTTCAATAATAACAAAACAAGAAATAATCATTGCATTAATATGTAACTAAGCTTTAGGAGCTTTCCATCTTTACTCTCCTCCCTGTTACGTTGCATTCGGAAATTGATTGTTTTGGACTGATAAAATGGCTGCGGCTGGAAACAACAAGAGCTACGGTGAGTTATTTAAAACTGTTGTTTTTAGTAAATCTGTGTACACAAACAATGTTGTCAATGCTTTCGTTAAGGTGTAGAGCCCCTGGTGATACTTTGAGCAAAGTTTCATGTTGTCGAGCCTTTTAAGTGTTTTAAAAACAGCTATTTTGAGGCTAGCATAAAAGTGCCCCTATCACTCCCATTCAAAAGGCCATTTGACCAAAAAACGAAAATACGGTAAATCTTAAAAGTGGCGATTCAGTTCTAAATATGCTTTTAAACAAATGTTTGACTCCGGTACATTCACAAAAAGACCCTAGGTTGCATTTTGGCGAGAGTTACGCTTTAAGTAAGCTGCTACATGTATATATTATTTGACTTGACATCATTTAGTCATTTATCTTTTTGGTTGCTATTTATATATATTTTTTCTCACATACAGCCTTCTTCTTGTGGGATAAATGCATGCCTGCAAAAAAGTTTCTCTTCAACCAATATTCCAAGTTCAGTAGCAGAAAGCACTTTTCTTCTCTGCTCTTCATTACTTTCCAGACACGCTCGACTTACGTCAAAACAGCCCCGTTATTAGCCCTTATTTAACGACACTCTTTGCACATCAGATGTACTGGGCTTTCAGCATTTACATCTGCTTCCAAATTCTACACTAAATTGAGAAATCTTGCGCCCCTGACACTAATTTGCAACATCCTTAGATATCCCCCAGAGCTGTCAGCAAAGCAGATATAAATGCTTTCATCAACTGGCTTTTGAGTTGAATCACTGTGTTACTAATTGGATGGCTGCACTGTATTTTAACCCCTCTTAGGGATTGTGTGATGATTCATGGGATAACAAAGGAAATTAATACCTGTGCAACATTGCGTTTTTTTCAGGATCTTCTCTCACTTTGCTTTTTTTTCACGAACTACTGGACACCTGTTCCCCCTTTAGGCCTCTAACAGTTATTCAAATGAAAGAATATGGGAAACGAAAATCACTCTTTGGTTGAACTGCTGGCAACTCCTCTCTTGTCTGTCTGCTCCCTCACCAGGAGTGTGCCGGGGAGCCTTTGTTCATGCTTTACTGTGCCATCAAGCAGCAGATGGAAAAGGGACCCATAGACGCCATCACAGGAGAGGCCCGCTACTCCCTCAGTGAGGATAAACTCATCAGGCAACAGATTGACTACAAAACACTGGTCAGTAAACACATTGTGTCTTGAGGCTTTCCTCTGAATCACTTGATGAGTTGTTAAGCTTCAGTCACTTTTGACGATGACAATTTTAAAGGAAGCTCTTAACTAATCAGCAGCTGAAATGTGGTGGCCAACAGTTGCTTAATTGGTCAGAAAGTCAACTGTGGGGAAGGATTACTTCCAGGGTAAACATGGCGCTTCAGCATCGGATGTGTTGGGAGGGAGAACGTGAACTAATTGCCCAGCGTTCTCTCTCCAAACAAAGCACTTCAGGTTTGGATTGGAAACATTCAGACTCGTCTGCTACAGTTGTTTTTGGTCTGCACCCATGTGCGAATGCTGAGTTATTATAGCCCTGAACAAACTGAACGGACTAGGAAAATGTCCAGGTTTTAAAAACAGCTGCTGCAAACAAACTAGGTGTGAAAACGCTGTCATGTACATTCAAATGCACCTAACCAATCATCCAAACATCTCACTAGTTGGCAACGTTTTTGCAGTGTCTCTGCCTAAAGGCTAAATTGTTGTGTCTGTTTTTCATTTCCCTTTGTTTCCACCTGTTTTTTTTTCCACCAGACGTTGCACTGTGTAAACCCAGAGAATGAGAACGCCCAAGAGGTGACGGTCAAGTGTCTGAACTGTGACACCATCACTCAGGTCAAAGAGAAGCTGCTCGATGCAGTGTACAAGGGCAGCCCCTATTCACAAAGGCCCAAGGCTTCTGATATGGACCTGGGTAAGACAACACAACACTGTACATGCATGCACGTTCTAACCGTATGAGACAGATGTAATTACTGGCCAAGATGGCGGTCCAAAGGCATGCTTATGTGAACTGCTCCATGCCGTAGATGTGTCTTGCAAACTTAGTTCCACACTGTACACTACAACTCCCCTAAAAATCTAATTACAACTCAAACTTCTCCGCCTCTACTCCTTACCTATTGAAGTGTACGTGACATTGTCTTGACATTGGCGATTTTTTTTTTTGCTTGTTTTGTTCTAGAAGGCACAATTATGTTAATTTATTGAGAAAAGGGGCAAACAACTGAAGCTGCAATAAACACTATAGACTGGGACCAGAATCAATTAATATTTGAAATAAGCACGCATTAATTAATTTTGGCTGTTGGCATGTTGGCTGTGTGGAGGCATCGCAAACAACCTGTAAACAGAACATTCACACATTATCCTCCTTTGCTCATTATACATATCCTGCAGACAAGGTGCAATAGAAGCATTAATTTGGAGTCGTGTTTGTATCCACCTGGTGAATGTACTGTACATCCAATATTTCCTCTCCTTTTAGCTCTGTTTTGGTCTCCGTCAGCTTCCAAGGGAAATATCTGGCTTTTTAGCTGCTAAATGCTCCACATGTTAGCTATCAAGTAGCTTCCTTTTCTGTGTGCCTTTTGGTGCTGGGCAGGTAGTGTACAGTGTTTTATTTTTTTTTTCTTCCAGAGCTTTAATAATTGTGATCATATTAGCTGGGGTTGACAGGAGTGTTGAGAGTGATCCCAAACAGTAAAGTTGTGGGCCCTAAAACCCAAACAATGAGCTGAAAGATTCTAAAACGCTCCGTAGAGCTGAGTGGAACAGCAGAGCTGGGTGATAACTATTTGTACGTTTGCCGATAAAAGAAAATATTGACATGTGCAGCTTTAAGTGACTACATATAATTTACTTTCTCAAAAAAGTGGAGAAGTAAAGTGGGAAACTCACTGACATCCCTGATCCCTACGCAGCATACAAGAAATGTGCTGCAAATAGACAAAACACAAGCCAGTACAGAAACATGGCAAGTTGTGCACAGTGCACGTTTCTGATATTTTCTTCAGTAACCTGAGCAAAGGTGTTTTTTTCCCCACAGGGATCAAGACTTAATTCATGAAAAGTGAGGGAACACGATTAGCATTTACAAACAACTAAAATGATATCTGACTGCACTGCAAGACCAAAAGAAACACCAACACACTCAGAGTACTTGTGTAGTGTTCTTTGCTCTAAACCTCTGTTCCCTCTTCCTGAAGAATGGCGTCAAGGCCGGATGGCCAGAATCATTCTACAGGATGAAGACGTCACAACTAAGATCGACAATGACTGGAAACGCCTCAACACACTGGCTCACTATCAGGTACACAAGCACCGACGTGCACACAAAACAAGCACAAGCAACAGCTGGGTTGGATTTACCCAGTGAATATTTTGGTGTGTGTCTTGGTGTGCAGGTAACAGATGGCTCGGTGATCGCCCTGGTGCCAAAGCAGAACTCTGCCTATAACATTTCCAACTCCTCCACCTTCACCAAGAGCCTCAGCAGATACGGTACGACTCCCATTCCCCTTTTGAATTGACCCTATTTAAATCATTCTGTCAATGATTCCCATCCCTCTAACTGCCTACACCCCCCCCCCCCCCCCCCCCAACACACATAAACACACACACACACACACACGCACGCACGCACGCACACACACACGCACACACCCTTTCACTCTTTCATTCCCTCTTTCTCTTGTTTATCGTGGCCATGATTGGGCTCCATTCTTTGTGAATGGCAATCCTTTTTATCCATTGCTATCTGCCCAGGCCAAGGCTATTCCACAGCTATTTCCAAACAGCTCGTGAATGACAGGCATTAAAGTAGACACCTCGATCCCCAGCTGACAGAGTGAAAGAGAGAGTGCACCTGGCAGTCAGCGATAGACAGAGGCCTGGCATCAATATGGTATACTTCACTGGAGAATTAAACTATTTAGAAGATAAATCACTCTGCAGTAAAAGACTGGACCCTTGTCCGATAACAAAAATGGGTAGTGACCCTCAGGCATGCATGGCTCGGGACTGATCTAGACTCACAGCAACCTGGATTTTCACTAAAAGCACCCATATAAATCGTATGAAATCCTGTTTGTGTGTGGATAATATGCAAATAGACATAACACTTTGGGGGTAGCATTGTTGCCTCTATTTGGCACTGTAGAGATAGAGAGGGAACATAGGTAGAGAGAGGGTATGACATGCATCACAAGCTTCTTCGGCTGTAAGAAAGTCATTTGGAATCATGTTGCAGTTATGCTTTGCCTACCTGATACCCACAACATAGACATGCCTCTTTATCAGAGTTTTTATACATTGATGGCAGATTCCAATAACAATTGTGTTACCTGAAATGAACAGGAGAGTGAGAGCTCTGCTACTAAATCTAACCCAGTCATCAAATATAGACGTGCTGGTCTACTATAAGTAGTGGTGCGTGGGTGCGTGGGTGCATGCTTGCGTGCGTGTGTATTTTGTGTTTCTACTATAACATGTTAATATGAGTTTTTCTAATACTGCCCATGGCTGCTGCACCTGTATTCACCCTCTGTTGGAGCGCCTGTCTCTTTAAGCAATTATAAATATTGGTTATAGCCACTCTCAAATACCTCGGATTTTGTAGTAAGAAGTTTAGTTTAGTATTGATTTAGAGGTGCCTGAATAAATGTATCACACAACACCTACAATGTTTGAGTGCTGGATTTGTGGAGAGAAATGTAACTGGGGAAAATTCTTTCTGAAATCAAAGTTTTTTTTTTTTTTTTTTTTTTGAGTCATCTCACTCTAAAAAAACGTGTCTTTCCATCTTCATATTTGCCTTTAATTGCGATCATGTGGATCTGTTTGTGCTCGTGCTTGTGTGTGTGCGTGTGCGTTTGTGTGTGTGTGTGTGTGTGTGTGTGTGTGTGTGTGTGTGTGGGTGGGTGGGTGTGTGTGTGTGTGTGGGTGTTTATGAGCACAGGTAAATGTTGGCCACCAGTGGCCATGATGGGTTTGAAATCAAACCCACTCAGCACCCCGCCGGCAAGAGCAACAACAGCACTAGACACCACCTCACTCAGCCTCTTTCACTTTTCTATCCCATGCTCTCCCATTACTCTCCATTTCACCCCTCTCTCTCCTGACCTTCTTTGACTATCTGTCCATTTCACCCACCCACCCACCCACCCACCCCCTTTTCCTGCCATCTCCTCTCCATCCTTTCACCAAACATAACGGGATTGCAACATGCATCAGCAACTCTCAACTATCTCTCCACTTCTTCTATTCATTCCATATGCCTTCTTCCCCAGGAGCAACAGCTAGTTAGGAGATAGTTCTCTCCTCCCCCATGTGCACATCACCTGCCTGGTTGCTTTTCCCCTCTCCATACTAAATGGAAAAGTCGTAGATATGCATCTTCTTGCTTCGCTCTAATCAACTTTGACACTCACGCCATGAATAATGAAGCAGACATAGATGCTGGGGAAAAGGGGAGGGGGAGTGTGAGTCACAGTCTGTAAAAGAGTTTTGGGTGTTTATTGGTCGATTACCTGTCAGGTAATGAGATTCTACATGTTTTTACATCTACTGTATAACCTGTGAGAAGGATAAGAATAGGCTGCAATATTTGCTGGTTTTTCAAACTCTAAAAATGGGCTCTAATAAGGGAAATCAGCCTTTTTTTATTTACTGAATCACAAAGTTTATAACAAAAGCTGACATAGTTCTTCCACATAATTCTTTTTTGTGTTTGTGGCTTTAGAGAGTATGCTGAGGACAGCCAGTAGTCCAGATAGCCTACGATCCCGAACACCCATGATCACCCCTGACCTGGAGAGTGGAACCAAATTGTGGCATCTGGTGAAGAACCACGACCACTCGGACCAAAGGGAGGGCGACCGAGGCAGCAAGATGGTCTCTGAGATCTACCTGACCAGGCTGCTAGCTACAAAAGTAAGACAAAAGGAGTAAACTACACACCAGTGTTTTAAGAGTTTATTCCAGTCATTGTGAAAAAATATCCAACACTGCACTTTGGGGACCATTGGGGAACAGTAAAACTCACCACTGAAACTCAGACTAATGGAATATTTACAACATTATTATCTCTTTAAGACAAAGGGATCCACCTTACCTATTTGATGGGAGAGGAAACTACTAGTACACAAAGTTTGCAGGTCTAAAGGAGTCATATACTGTATTGAATCACATCTTCACAATTCAAGGCATTTCTATGTCAAATAATGGTACAAACATTTTACATTTACATGTATTTATTATACTTTTGTCCAAAGTGATAAGGAGCACATAGGAGAATAGTTTGGATTGAGATTTCCTAAAACAAAATGAGTTGAAATTGCTGCCGTGCAAGTGGCCACTCTATAGTGACTTGAACTTGGAAGCAGCAAGAAGGAGCCAGTTTAGGGCGATGAAAAGTGAAGTGACACAAGCTGTTTTTGGCTGGTTAAAGACCAGATATGGTGCCGCATTTCAAACCATTTGCAGAGTTTTTAGTGTGCGTGTTGGCAGCCCTGCCAGCATGGCGTTACAGTAGACAGGACTGGCTGAGATCACAAGGAGTTCAGTCTTGAAAAGATTGATCAGAAGGGGATGTTTCATCATCCATATTGAGGTATCAGTGAGCCAGGCTGAGATCCACGCTAACATAGTGGGGTGGTCTGACAGCATGGACAGATAGAGCTGGGTATTAGCATCACAGCATTGGTAAAGAAAAAACATGTGAGCGGATAATCAGACCAAGGGTGGTGGCATATATTGAGAAGGGAAGAGGACCAAGCACTGATCCTTGCGGTACCCCTGTGGAAAGAAAGTGAAGCTTTGCCCTATCACTAACAGTTTGAATGGAATGACCACTCTTTAAATCATACTGGTTTAGTTTGTGGGAGGAAATCTGAGACTTGAACTAAACCTGCTTACTGTACAACTTCAGGATAGGAAAGGTATAAAAAGTATAAACAGACCCATAACATTTCCATACAACTTGGATCCTTGCCTATCATTCCTTTACGCCTTCAGTGTCTCTCAGTTCATCGTCTCTATCCTAGATGTAAGAGGGGGAGAGAAATATAGCAATGGGCAGCAGTTACAAGTGGGCCGGTTTTTCAATTTCCAGTAGTTATAAGAAAAAACTGATTAATAAAAGTTGGGCATGTGGTGCAGATACAGGAGGTGTCAGGAGACAGGTAATTTGTTGAGGGATTAAAGAGGCCATACATGATGAAAAAACAGAGGCAAATGCAATTGAGAAGCTCATCTTGTCCCTGTCTCTCCATGGCTGTCTTTCTGCGTCTGTCTGCCCGGCCGTCTCATCTATGCAGATTTCAGTACTTTGATCCGCGACTGGGAAAGAATTCATTCCTGTTCCTTTTCGCAATGGCTGACTAAATACCATCCCCATACATTTCCTCAGTAATAGATTCTGCCAGATGGAGAAGTCTCGGAAACAAATGTGTCGTTAAGGAAATTCATTTAGCTACATTTGATATGATTATGTTGAAGCATTGTCATTGGAGGAATGCGCCATCCAAATCCGAGAGCTGGGGTTCCTGTTTGTGATTCTGCAGATCGAGACAGTCACAAAGCGTGGGTTATAACTGTGATTCCCACTGGGGCCATTCATACTAAAAATGCACACACTTATGGCCCATTCAGGTGCTGCGGATACAAGTGGCTGGAAATTGTACATATATTCTGTCACAGTGGAACTATGTTTATTGCCATTCTCTAAAGTACCTTCTCTTTGAGATTTCATAAGATGTTCTTCTTCTACAGTAATTAACAGGTAGATTTAAACAATATTTTTCAAGTGTTTTTGAGGATGATCATGAGTACCAGCACAAGAATGCTTAACAAGAGTGATCCAAATCAATTTAAGGAATAAAACAATAAACCCTCTTAAAAAAAAAGGTCAAAGGGATTTGCCATAATAAGGCAATATCACTGGAAAAAAAATGGCAATAGGAATCAGAGACAAACAACTGTACCTGCAAAATGCTTGTCAGTCATAAGATTCCAACGTCTACAGTACTTCTATATAGCAATTTTAAATATTAAGACCACTAATGTGTGCACAAAAGTCAATTACATTGGTATGGTGTTACATACAGTGCAATGTATAATGACCATCTCATGCTGGTTATATAACATGTCAACTTGTATTCAAGGTTTAATTAATACATCCATAAAAACAAGTGCTGCCATCCAAACCAACCAAACTTGATCACCAAAACATAGCATATAAATGTCCATAGAATACATTCATAGATGAAAACAACACTAAACTCGTTTCCATGTTAAAACAGCTAAGAGAACCATTCACACAACAACATAAAAACCAACTAAAACTTAAATAAATCCTTACAAATGTCTTGTTTTCTCTCTATCCTCGTCTTTCCATTCAGGGTACGCTACAGAAGTTTGTGGATGACCTGTTTGAGACTATCTTCAGCACGGCCCACAGAGGTAGCGCACTGCCGCTGGCCATCAAGTACATGTTCGACTTCCTGGACGAGCAGGCCGACAAACACTCCATCACAGACTACGACGTACGACATACCTGGAAGAGCAACTGGTAAATGAGAGAGTTCAAGTAATTACCATGGATGTTATTGGAACTGGCTACTGTTCCAAGATGGCAACCCCGTTCAGTCCAATAAAAAATCCATCTCCAGCACATAAAGATCTTCAAGTTTGGCCTCATGACATTTGCATTAGAGTCTCTCCCTAAACATTGGTAGATATTTGGTGGCTTTTAAATATGTGTATTTTAGTCATTTATTTAAGCAAACACGTCAAACATTGCCTGGTTCAAGCTTCTCAAATGTGTGGAGGTGTTGGTTTACTTTGTCTTATGTAAAAGTTAATGAATATCTTTAGGTTTTGGAGTGTTTGTCAGAAATAAAGAGCATGTGATGACATTACTAATTTCTGACTTTTTTGAACAAACAAATAACTGATTGTTCAAGGAAAAACCAAGATACATGCCTATTTGCAGCCCTGAGAGAGTACATTTTGAATGTTTTTGATAATTTTTCTGATCCAGATAATGTTATATACTCTCTGGAAAGTGAATATCTTTGTGAACTACACTGCAGAAAAACGTATTGCATTAAATCAATAAATCCAGGTCTGCAAAATTCATAAATCATTTAAACAGTTGCTGTGTCTCATGCTTGGTCATAATTTACTGGATGATTTAATAACATCTTCAGACTGGCATTGCAATATTTTTTCCATAAATTATTTATTTGCGTTTATTTCATTAAAATTTTATATTTGCACAGAATTTAGGTGAACTTCTTTATAAAGTTGTGACCAATTTCACACTACCTGTAAGCTGCTACATTGCCTAAGGGGCCATGGGGCTTACTGAGCAAGATTACTATATAAACCATTAGGAAAAAATTTGTTTATAAAGTGTCTATTCTGTGTTCCGGCTACAGTCTTCCTCTGCGGTTCTGGGTGAACGTCATCAAGAACCCCCAGTTTGTATTTGACATCCATAAGAACAGTATCACGGACGCCTGTCTGTCTGTGGTGGCCCAGACCTTCATGGACTCCTGTTCAACGTCAGAACACAAACTAGGAAAAGACTCACCTTCAAATAAGCTACTCTACGCTAAAGACATCCCCAACTACAAGAACTGGGTGGAAAGGTAAGTCCAAGTTCAACGCAGACAAATTCAAATCAATATTAAACTAGAAAAAGAAAAAAAAGAAATAAATGCTAATTGGAAAAGATCCATATGAGTTGTTGGAAGCTGGGAAGATTGACTAATTAGTAAAGTTGTTGAAAAATGAGGTGGAGAGATTGAAGTTAATTACACTTATAAACTACTAAGCTAAAAGCAACTGTGAGATAGTGAGAACATAACAGGTTGAACTTTTCTTTTCTGCTACTAGCATTTGAAGCATTTTTTACTGGACTCAGAGTACACAGTTCGATTAAATGAGTGCAAAGAAAGCATATACTGTAATTACAGCTTGATCCAGGCTCATAAATATGAAATACAGTGTACACAAGATTACAGAATATCTGTAATACCATGTGACATTTTAAACTCGCCATGTGAATTCAGGTCCAAGAAAAAGGCTAGCTGAAAAAAATGTGCTCTGGTTCACCCTCATCTTTTATTGAGCTCCAGAATGTTTAACTAAACTCAAGATAAGTTATGCACCGCCGATGCTTGTCCACAATCATTGTTTCTGCTGAGTGTGGAAGAGTCCAATAGTCTCTAAGTAGCTTTGGCAATGTGAATTACAGCTCCTCCCGCAGCTTGTATTGATGTTTTAAGAGTTGATGAAAGAGGCAGGATTTTTGTCTCATACCCAGATTGCCATGAACAGACAATATAAACTGCTAGCGATAAAAATGATGTATAAAACTAAATTATTGGATTCAACTATGTTAGTTAAAAAGTCAATTATATGGCCGCTGTGCATTCTCCCCTCCCTCTGGCTGCTGCAGGACTCAGACAATTATCCTGGTCCAAGGCCCATTTCTTTATTTTGACACACTGTACATAAATGTGCTACAGTTAGTCCTAACGCTTGCCGGGAGTATTTGAAAGCAGTATGAGATAAGAATTTATAGGTGATGGTTAATTAGGTGCAGTTAAACCTTGTTTTCTATTATGCCTCCTAACGACACTCAACCCCATTATGATAGTTGAGATATGGATTCTGCAAACAGGTCTGGGTACAGCTCAATATTAGGAGATTTTCTTAATATACTGTATTGTTTTCTGCCTGCCTCGCTTTCCATGGACATTTTGCTCTGCTGCAGCGGCCAACACCACTGAGTCGATAATGTGAAGGTTGTTGTTGCTCTGGCCAGATGGCCCTCAATAAGTGCAAGTTAACGCTCAGTCATGATAAGGGACTGTACGAAAATGATTGGGATGGGGATGGGGGGCTGAATCTTCTCTCTCGATTCCCTCTATTTTTAAATAGAGAGCCTCAAAATAAACTGTTATTACAGCCAGTGAATGAGTGGAGTGGACACACACGGCAGCTCTGTCGCTGCTGATGGAGTTGAGCACAGTATTTTCACCCCACCCTATATTCCAAATAGTAAAAATGTATATGGATATATATAAGACAATGCTATAGCCTAATATGTAGGAGATCAGATGTGTGGTTGACTGCCATAACCAGTTTACCTGTATTTAAATAATAAACTCACAAGGCAATAAAATAAAATATAAATCAGGAGTGATGATGACAACGAATGTAACACGCCCTCCAACCCGGTCGTATGGGTCCTTTGTTTCTACCGGTTCCTAACCTCTAATACGACCCACAGGAGTGTTTCCTAAATTAGCTCCCCCCCTAACCCTAACCCTACTGGTGGCAACAGATCAACACATCTTCATACCTAAACATAACGGTCGCAGTTTTAAAGTTGTGGTTAACGTTGTGAAACGGTTAAAGTTTGGTTAGGTTTAGGCAACGATCATGGGTTGGGTTAAAATAGGTATGTTTAGTAAACATTCTTATTTTACATATGTACGTAACGTAACATAGTTATGTACTTAACTTACAAGTTAACGTACGTAAGTTAAAATAAGTCAACGCAATCTCAAAGTGTGTTTGACCCATCCATCTACACCGACCCCCTCCCAATGCAGACTTTGGCGCTCTTACTTACTACGCCCCTGAATCCTTTGCTCCCGTCATAATTACTACGGCCACAAGAGGTCGCAGCCACAATAAATGTAAATGTTGGTTGTAATAAGCTCCTTTTACAAACAACCTATAGGTTCTTTTGTTTGTGGGGGGGAGGACAGTCTCAGAAATGTACCTACCCCTTAGCAAATGCAAAAAAAAATACCCCTCCCTTTCCCTTTAAATAGTTTTGCTACAGTCCCTTAAAAACGAGTCAACCTGTATATGTTATTAAATGATACACAGTGCACTCCTCTTCAGCTGTGTTTGGCTATATTCGCCCTCACGTGTCCATTCCTCCCGTCAAAGTGTCACTGAGCAAGACACTGAAACATCAGCTAAATATTGAACCTCAAAATGTGAACTGTATCAATCCCCCGAGTGAGAAGGCTGCCACCGTTTGCATTCAGAATATTTAACAACCAGTCCAACAAGTTTAGCCGGTGAGTGAACTTTTGGACGGAATACCAGTGGTGCAGTAGGTAAATCTCTCTGTCTGACCTTTCCTCTAGGTATTACTCCGATATCTCCCGTATGCCAGCCATCAGTGATCAGGACATGAGTGCCTACCTGGCAGAGCAGTCCCGCCTACACCTCAGCCAGTTCAACAGTATGTCTGCGCTGCACGAGATCTACTCCTACATCATCAAATACAAAGATGAGGTGAGCTCCCACTGCACGTGGAAGAGAATCGAACAGAACGCAAAAGAGTGTTTTTTTTATGTAATTACTCGGTAGCAGGGTGTGTCTTCTCCCCTCTACTAATTTTGACTAATGCCATGAGGTCATTTTAATTCAATTACACTGGTAAGGGCTGGAAGGTATTATCACCATTAGGATGCACATTAAAGCATGAGCTTAACACATTATGAAGCTAATGGAGCTTCATTAGAAGAGACCTGCATGTACAGTATCCTACATCTGCTGCTGGTTGATTGAAACGCAACATTTATGTAGAAACCAGGACTGTGTGTGTGTGTGTGTGTGTGTGTGTGTGTGTGTGTGTGTGTGTGTGTGTGTGTGTGTGTGTGTGCATGTGCGTGCGTGTGTTCGACATTTTGAAAAATACGGTTATTTGCTTTCTTGGTGGAGAGTTAGATGAGATGATCAGTACCATGCTTCTTTCCCGTACACTAAATATGAAGATACAGCCAGAGAGTCTTGTCATCGCGTGAAGTTGCCAAGCAACTCTACATGTATGTTTATAATAATATGTAATGACTCTATCTATAAATATGAGCATTACAAGAGAAACAGTGTGTACTATAAAGGACATTTTCCTGTGTCACACACATTCACAACCCTGCTATTTGTATGCACACAATGTAAGCCACTGGATCATGTTAAAACATGTTTCTCTTGAGTCATTCAAATGTACAACATACAAAAGCAGTCGTTTCTCTGTAACTCTTACTCTGCATTTGCTCATATTTAACGAATGCTGCCAGTCTCATCAAGGCTTTTTGTTTATGCACGTTTTTGTTTGGTAGGACCATCATTGATTCATGTCATGTTCTTATTTCTACATTCTCTGAATAATTTAAACTAGGTCTGGTGTTGTGTTAAGTTGAATGTTGTTATGTCTCTGTTATTATTTTTGTGATCATTGTTTCTGTGATGTATTGAATGTTGTTTTGTTATTACGATTGTTGTTTAATGTAATTATGCATTGCAATGTATAGATGCACTAGTTCTGGGCGGACTCCAGGAAGAATAGCTGTGGCTACGGCCCCAGTTTATGGAGATCCCAATAAATCTTAATCTGTATAGTAGTTAGACATTTTGGGAAATGCATTTATTCTATCAAGAGTTAGTAAGAGGACCGATGCCACTTGTATGTCTGTCCTTTTAAAACCAAATTGGACAAACAACAATGTGTGGTTTTAATTTTCTTGGCCGGACACTTTGGCTTCCTGGAGTTTCAGCTGGTTGCCTGGCAACCTCACCGTGACGACAAGACTCGTGAAAGTCACTGCACTGGCCAAGAAAAAGGCCGGCAGATAAGTTTGAATGTTGTTTTTTTGTAAGGATTAAACAAACAAGATGTTACATGTTAATTAGTGAGTTTTAGAAGTGCTGGTTATTGGCCTCCTTCCTGCACAACCCTTTACATTCTGCTCCCACAATTCATTCATATCCCGCCCTTTACTTTTACCCTCCTTCTCCAGTCCCTTATAGATAACTATATGCCGCCTCATCCTCTTCTCTTCCCCTCCTTCCTCCTTCCCATCCCGCCATAGCAACAATATTACAATAGTTATGCTGGCTGGTTGCAGCTGGTTCCATTCAAACCAACTGCTCCCCTTCATTACAGCCTATTATCCAGATGTAGGCAGCTGCACAGCCCCCATCGCCTCTAACACATACCCTAACCTTAAACGCACAAAAACACAGACACACACACACAGGCATAAATACATAGGGACATGCTTAACATGCTCGCATACACATGCTAATGCACATACACACACGAATATGAAATAGAATGATGCAGCACAAACACAAATGCCCACATAAATAGTATTTTTTCCACACACTGCACCAGATCCTCCCTCCCTTGTCACACCTAATGGCCACTGGGAGTGTGTGTTGGTGTCTTATTAACATGCCATTATAGACATCCCACAGCCCTAACACCTGCCCCGACCACCGTGTCCACGTTGTCAGCATCAGTTTAAAATGCAATCACTAACAGGGAAACTGAAATTAGCATCAGAACGCTTTTTTTCGCAGAAAGAGTCGGCGTGTCTGAGCATCAATTAAACATTTAGGGTTGAGAAGGGAAACTGTGTGCTTTGCTGCATGCAAACAAGTGAAACGAGTGATTAAGGCGCAATGGTGTAGTGTAATCTTCCTCCATATTTGTGTCCAGATCCTGTCGGCGTTACAGAAGGACGAGCAGTCGCGCAGACAGCGGCTACGCGGCAAGCTGGAGCAGGTCATCGACACCATGGCGCTGGCCAGCTGAGGACCGGCAAATCGGACGCCTCGGCTAGGGGGGAGAACCGGCCAACCAACTCTCCTTCCCTGACAACCTTTGTCGCCCGTGAAATTTTGACCCTCGGCATTTGAAGTCATTATCACCCTCACAAACAACAACAAACGGCAGCGAAAAAAAAAAGAAAAGAAAAGACTGCAATGGACACAAGTACCCAGCAGCAGCAGCAGCAGCAGCACACTGGAGAGACAGCAGAGTTTGGAAACTACGGCCCTGCCGGCCGGGTTGGCTTTTTGTTTTCTCTGAGCCGCCAACACAAGCCCCTTAACAACCAAATGAAGCGCACCCTCGTTCTTCAGCCGATACGGACCTCAGCTCAGAAGAGCGTTTGTTTTCATCAAGGCCCTCATTACATCTGGAGTCCTACGGGTGCAGCAGTTGGGTACTTTGGCCACAATCAGGACCGGTACATGCACATTGGTTACCAAACACTCATCTTGCTGGATATAGAGCTGGAAAATGCTACAGAAAAGGAAAGGTATAAGCCACCAGCTAGTAGCTCGCCACAGCCAAGGCTACGGTTCAGACTGTGAGCCAATACAAATCCAGGATATATCATTGCGATACTTGATCCCTGTGAGGAATTTCTCTTTTCTGTTTGCCGTCCTCCACAGAGAGGTCAGGGGTCAGAGACAGCTTACAGAGCAGCAGCCGTGGAGCTGTTAATGGATTCACTGTGTTGCTCAAAGACACTACAGCAGGGTGGATGGCTGCTAGGCAACACGTAGGCCACAGCCACTGCAGGGCAACCAGGCGAAAGGGACTTTGCAGGGAAACTCTTCCACCAGTACTGACTCTCAAACTCTCTAAACAAGAACTCCACTATTAGTCCAACGAAGGACTTTTTCAGTTTCATAACTCTGCATTTGATTTGTCATTGCATTTGATTCCGTTTTCTTTTTCTCTCCCCCAACTGAACTGCCCACTCTCCCCAGTGCTGTGCCACTTGTGTTACTGCTGAATTTGCACAACAAAGTTGAATCAAAAGAGAGAAGAGGATATATGAATATATATAGATATATAAATACAAACCTTTTTTTTTTTTAACAAATGAAAAGTTGAAAAAAAAACACGTTTTTCCATTTTAATGTACAAAAGATTTGATATTTCCAAGATGAAAAATTATGAAAACACAAAGGAAAAAGTCGTCCTGTGCCATGTTTTACTTTGAATGTTGTTTAGTGCAAAGAGACTTCTTTTCGTTAGATGAAATGTGCTATGATGATAATGTTGTCATGCTTAGTGACTGAAAGTGAGAGTTTAAAAATAGGTAAATGGCAAAATATATATATATATATATATGTGTGTGTATATATATATATATATATATATATATATATATATATATATATATATATATATATATATATATATATATATACTACAGATAGTTTCTATATTTCATGAGGTCGTGGTCGTGTGTTACATCTTTGGCTCTGAAGGTAGTAAAAAGACAAGTGATGTCTGTGAGCCAACCGACCTACAGTGCTTTCGTGTTTGTTTTAGAGAAACCAAATACATGGAGGCCTGCTCAGCTGATTTAGGTGACACGAAAGTCATTCCCGTGGAAGCCAGCCTCGTGCTGTGGTAGCAGACTAGAGAGGCAGTAGGCAAACATTTGAACAGTTGAACCCTGGCACACGCCGTGCTCTACAACTTGTTGTTCTTATTTTCTGGACTTCTCTTGTCTGAAAAAAAATATTATGAGGTGGGCCCTCCTAAATGAAGGACAGTTCTGATGTGCAGAAAAAGGTGAAACAGTATTGTCTAATTTCTTTGCTTGTTTTTTAGTCTGCAGTAAAGACAGTAAAGCTAAAGGTTCCACTTTTGAAATGTGAATGTGGTTTTTGAAAAAGATAATGAAATGTAGCTTGATTTATGTAAGTGTTTTGTACCAGTTGAAGGCCTATCTATTTTTTTTTGTTTTATATGGGGTAAAAAAAAAACTTAAAATGTTTTTTTTTCCTGTACGTGCTGGTCCACATTAACTTGCAGTGCTTCAAAAAACATGCATTCATAAACAAGACATTCCTTTTTCTTATGAGTGTACAAATGGTACAAGGCTAATATTAATGGCTAGAAAATACGCAAACAGGGTTATATACAGTAAACCATGTGTTGTATTCCATTCTAGAAGAGCTTGTTATGAAATGTAGAGCACCAGACCAGGCATATCAACGACTTCCCGACTCTTCTCCGTATCCCTGTTTGATTGGTTTGAAATCAAATCGTTTTTTTCTTTCAAAAGGGTGAAAAAAAAGTAGGTTAAAATGCATCAAATGCACATTTTAGAACAATGTGACTTTAAAGGGAACAGTTTAAGATGCCTCAAACTGATTTTCTTTTTCTTCCTCTTCGACAGTGCTTCCCTCAGATTTTCCCACTGTGACAGAGTGGAAAGGACTTTTGTTTCAGTCCAGTTCAGATAGCACAGAGCTTTGCAGATGCATCAGGAACCTTGCAGGCCAGAGCTGTCGTGAAAGGCCGGGTAGGTTTCTCTCAAATCAAATTAAAAGTTACTATAACCCCTCTGAGTTATCTTTTTCGCTTGCCCAAGACCCTATACTTAGACAGTCTGAGCTACAGTTTGAGAAAAGGAAACTAAAAGATCCCAGTTATTTCCAACCTCTGTCTTACTTTCTCGAGTCATAGCCATACTGAGAAATACAGAGAGAGTTTTGTGGAGCTGATAGTCTTAATTAGCTTTGTATCAACTCATTTGGCACTAAAGCTTTAAAGGGATCAGTGTTTTTAACCAGTCATTTTGGTGCCTAAAACTAACTGTCACAACCGACATTGTGACCATCACCTAATGGTGACTGGTTGCCGTTTAACCTGTCACCTACGGTTGACCTGTTGCTGTAATTTCATAAGAAATCATAGAAACCCGTTGATGATACGTTGAATTGGTGGGACTGTGCAATTGGTGAGTTTTAGTTCCTTTGAATTGTCACTTTGAGCAGCAATCCCTCCAATCTTTTAAAATGGCAAATAATATAAGTTTTTATAAGAATGACTTTGAAATAACCTATATTATCATTAAATGTTACACTGTAAAAATGAGTCATTGCTAAAAGTACTAGCAATATGTTAGCTGCTAGTTGATGTTGGCTACTGTAGATGGGGCATTTACCTAGGTGATCAGAGTGCTAAATTCATTGAACTATATTTTTCCAGCTATCTGCCAGAAGTGAACAATATATCTTCTCTCCGTCGTTGCCCAAGCACTGAAGGCCTCTAACATGGCCGATATTGGGAAGGTCACTCTATGGAAGAAAAAAAAAAGCCAAACTTAGACTTAAGTAACAGAATTCTTTTGCAAATTTAAAGCCATCTCCTTTTTTCTGGACCTATCCTTATGCCACCAAACCAAACACATTGCTGCTGTCAAATAAAAACTCTAGAAAGGAGTACATTACCCTTGATATAGTTAGGATTATTATGAAAATCCAGATCGTTATATATATATATATATATATATAAGCGTGTAGTTCTCAGATGCTGTGTTTTTATCTGACAGCAAATATGTGTCTGAACAGAATGAAACGTGCTGTATGTGCTACAATACTTGAACCACTGATCTACACAGGGTAAACCAACATACAGGACGGCTGACCAAAGCTTTATTCATCTACATCAGGAGAACCGCTCTGGGACAAGAGCATGTCTCTGATCCATCTTCTTTTCAGTTCTTCCACAAAATGACTCAAGCACTCCGCTATAGTCATTTAAATACCCCGTTATCGAACTGTTTATCTTTATGCTCGATGAATAGTGAAATTGAGGCGACATTACTTCCGTGTACAGGCACTCATTTACACATTCCGTTCAATTTGAAAGAATGACTAAAACGGTCTGAGGATCTGGACCACTGTATTGATGTTTGACTGCTATTCACTGGCTTAATTTTTCTTTTGATGAAGATGTGTGAAGATGACTTTAGTGATGTTGAAATAGTAATGAGGCTTAGTTAGCGAAGTATGAAAAAAAAAAAAAGTGCTGCAGTACCAAGAAGGCCCACTTGGTCTTCTGTTACTTAGCTTCTCTTCTTGTTTTCTGCTTTACCACTTGTTGGGGTAAAAGATGAAAAGACTTGGGCAATGCAGAGGAAATGCTTTGAAGGCTATGGTACCATAGGGTTCATTTTAACATTCAGTTGCATCTGTGGTGTTCGACTTCCACATAAAAAAAGACAGTGATGAAGGACGAGGGTGGAGTTTGAGAAGGAAAGAGGTGGAGGGAGAGATTGACCAAACAGAACTGTTCACTGTGCCTTGTCAGCCCTTTTCCCATACTGAAAATGATGTACAATATTTTTCATTAAAATCAATATATTTAAATATACATTTTGACAACAATCATTTAAGATGTATTTGTAACTTATAAAATATTCATATATTTTGTGGAATATGCTCATTGGCTTTCTTCCCCAGACTGAGATGAGGAGATTGATACCAATCTCATGTCAGAACGTTTAGCCAAGCTAGCATGAAAAAGGAAAGAGCTAGCCTAGTTCAGTCGATATAGGGAAAACATATGTCAACCAACGCCTCTAAAGCTGGCTAAGTGAACAAATTGTATCTTATTTACATCATGTAAAATCATGTCGTGGTAGAAAGAGTGGGCCTAACTTAAAGTCATTACTTCAGTTTTTCACTTTCCTTTATGCTAAACTGAGCTAAGCTAACTATGTCCTGACTCCAGCTCTGTTCTTAACATACAGACATAAGATTGATATTGTATTATCTCACTCTCTAAAACAAAAAAAATGAAAGTGTGCTTATTCGCTTTCTTGCCAATTGACTTAGGTAGAAGATTAATACTTCTTATATCTGTCTGTAAAGTGTGAAGCTGGAGCCAGGATACAGTTAGCTTTCCATAGCATAAACACTGAAAGCAGGAAAAAACAGCTAGCTTAACTCTTTCCGAATGTAACTTTTTTTTTTTTAAATAACAAATAGTGCACCTACAAGCACCACTTAGCTAGCTATAACTTATATATTATTAAATTATATCGCATTTGCCAAAGCCCGGCTAACTGTTATGCCTGCATCTAGTCTTTCTGCTTAGCTAACCGTATCTTAGCTCTAGCTTAAAATTTAGCGGCAGATGTGGGAGTGGTATCAATTTTCTCATCTAACTGTGAATAAGAGCATTTCCCATTTCTATTAAAAAATAAATAGATAAATCAGGAACCCACAAACATTTTGGGATATTCTAAAAGCCATTTCTGAATCTATTCTAAGTGTTTGGAAACTGACTTATTTTTCAGTATGGGCTGCACCCTCCAACGTGACACCTCCTCAGACCCATATAGACAAACCAACGCACAACCTTAATACTTCCCCTCGTGTGCCATTTTTGATCACCCTCCAAACCGCAACACTCAAGTTACAGCAAGTTTCTCATCCCTCCAGTTCTCTCCAGCTTCCTCACCTGCGGAGTTCACTTTGATTAAAGTACATTTCAGAGAAGGCGCATAGGACATAAAAAAACAACCTTCACACAGATTAAAGAAGAGAGAGGTAGAAAGGAAAAAAAATTATCTTAAAGAGTTTTAATACTTTATGAATTCTGATACCTTTTTAAGAGTTTCAGACTTGAAGCTGCTGTGACAGGTTTTGGCTGTTTCACGCCCGTGTAAATATCCTGCTCTTTCCTATTTTGCAGATTTATTACCTGTAAATAGACACGCATCAAGGAGAGATTAAACATGTTTTTGCTAAATCTGTCTCGTCTGATGTTTTTATTCCCCTTCTCCATCCCTGTACAGTACACCCTTTTAAAGTTATGGATTTGAAAGTTGTAACAAGTTTTAGGTTTATCTCATGAACATGAGCATATATGAGGCTTAAATATTATTGTACTCTATGCATTCTGGTAAAGCAAAAACTACTGCTTGTGTTTGATTTCCTCTCTTTCTTTCTTTTTACTACGGTGATGTTGATTAAGACATTGACAAGGATAAGAAAGTGATAATAATGATAATAAGCCTTTACATTGCAGACTGTACTGCCAGAAATCGCGCCCTGAAGTGAGCCAGGAAGATTCAAAGCTGAGTTTTAAGAGTACAATCACAGTTCAATACAATCAAGAGACTGAAATTGTCCCAGTGAGTGCCAGGCCAGTGAATCCCTAAATGACACTGTCAGATATGAGTGCTCTGTCGCAGTAATGATGTGATAGAAAATGTGCTTCAGAATCTCTGTGTTCCATTGATTTGGCATATACTGTAAATCTTTCAAAACAGACAGATAATCATAAATCTAAAAAAGTACAATATGTGTATCACTGTGCTTCACTGGGTGGAGAAAATATAGCAAGATACAATGGATGGTGATGAAGTATATGCCTATATATGGCTGTACTTTGTCACATTTTCTGTTTCCTGTTCCATGTTCTTTTTAGCCACGCTGGCTTTAAGGTTCTGAGGTAGGAAATGCTTGTCTGTCAGTCAGTCCACCAACATTTTAATTCCTCCAGTACTTTGGTTTAGACCCAAATACCTGAAAATCTGACATCAGTATCAGCTGTACTTCATGTAATGCTAATGTAAGCATGCTAGAGTCCTAACCTAAGATGGTGAAAATACTACCTGCTAGACATCAACATGCTAACACACTGTTGTTAGTCTATATCCACGACGTTCCACTTCCGAAATTGCCCCGGTGCCATCAGAAATTCCGCCGGAGTTATACTGCTCCTCAGATCTTTGCAGGGAAATCCAGACAGCTAGCTAGACTATCTTTCCAATGTGAGTTTTCTGTTGCACAACTAAAACAACTTTTAAAATACACGTTCCACCAAAACAAGTTCCTTCTTGAGGCTATTTTGCAGAGGCACCGTGGCTCTGTCCGGCGCTCAGCGCCGTCCAAGATGATTGTGATTGGTTCAAAGCAGAGACTTCAACAGGGGTTCATGGACCCCTAGGGTGTCCTCAGAGTCACTGCAGTGGGGCCTCCAAATTATTGTTAATTTTTGAAAGTTTTTTCAAATTAAAATGTCTTAAAGGAATACGCCACCGTTTGTTGAAATAGGGCTTATCACGGTCTACCCTGGCTGTAGATAGGTGGGCCAATGCATTTTTTTGTCTCAGTGCAAGTAATTAGGTGGGGTTTTTTGTCTTTTGTTGGCCCACTTTTACTAACAACATGCTAACCGGCAACATAGGATTCCATTCACTACGTTAAGCTAACTAGCGGCGGCACTGCCGGTGTTGCACCGGACTAAAACGATGCATGCACAAAAAATGCGTGATAAGCCCTATTTCAACAAACGGTGGCGTATCCCTTTAACATGAATCTAACATTATTAGAAAATATAAATCTCCACCGATGATAGACTTTCCGGCCTATGAGTAAGGTATTCACTAACATAGCCATCCACAGATACAGTTAATATTAAGAAATCACTGTGCTACATGTATGTTTAACATTAAAAGATTTATAAAATCATGCCAACAATTATTTTGTTGATAGCTTAGTATTCTACGCACTAAAAAGGTACAATATGTATAAAGGCTTTAGGCTAACCTACACATTATTGTAGGCCCAGTTTAATATGCAACTTTATTTTATACAGTATATGTAGTAGGGGGTCCCTGCTCCGCCTCTCTTTCAGTTAAGGGGTCCTTGGTTTAAAAAAAATGTTGAAGACCCCAAATGCCAATAAACCAGAGCACATTTTTTCTTCCATCCAGGAATGCTGTGTGGACTAGCCCGACCCTAGGTGTTCCCTTAACATTCATGTCAAATTGGAGTTATTTTGAGTATGAAATTCATGCAATATATAGTTCCCTCAAACAATTCCACAGTATGAGATGGATTTTATAGATAGAAAAATGACTGTTGTGTGACTCTACTACACCTGTAAGCCAAGACGCAAAATGATGATTCAAAAGTGTCCGACATGTCTGTATACTGTTCACTGTAGAGCAAATGATGGAGTGTCAGACACTGCTTTGAGCTTGTCACTTATGTCTATTGCTCTTTCACTTCATCCTTCCTTCGCAGAGCAAATTATATAAAAACAGATAAAGTCCTGCTCTCCCCACACGTCCCTCAGACGGTCTATTACCAATTGGAAAATGTAATATTTAAAATGTGTTGAGCCCTCCCCCTCGGGAACAAAACGATTTGACAGGCAACCCATCAATCAAATTAAAAAGCCCATTACGAAAACATAAAGACAAGAGATTCAGACCTCCGGAGAGAACTGACCTGGATATCACAGACAACGCGTCTTTGTTCTGAATGGGATTGACCTCTCTTTATTGTCCTAAGTGCTTTTTTTTTTTTTTTTTTTGTATTCTTTCCTCCATCTGTGAGGTCCTTTTAGTCTCTGGCTTTTATTTCTTCCTCGTCATGGTGAGGTTTCAAGCTGAGGCATTTGTAATTATCTCTCTTTCCTACCCAGTTTCTTTTCTTTGCCCTAATCCTCCTCTTTCCTATCTCTGATCTTTTACTTTTCTCCTCTCTCTACCAACTGTGGTCCTTCAGAGAGGCAGACGGAGTGAGTTTTCACAGAAGTTTCTCTCCCACCCCTTTTCTTCTCTCCATCCTCTCCTTTAATTTGCCTCATGCTTATTATTTGGACTCCCTGCTATAACACTTGTCACAGTAGGTGGGGCCAAGCAGTGCTTAGATAAAGCTACGGGTTGCACACACTCTCACAGACAGCACAGCAGACGCCACCGCCCGAATCGCCTGCAGCTCATATGTCTGGTTATGTGTTCAAGTATCTCAGGGCATCAGATTACCATGTTTGAATTGTGTTTGTTGTGAAAAATCACTCTCCGTCTCTTTTATTTTCCTCTTCTCTCCTTTTTTTTTTTTTTTTTTTTTTTTTTTTTGCACGCCCAGAGGCTTTTCTGGCAATTCAATCAACCCGACCACTCTCAACACAAACACTCGGCCGTCCTCTAAGATGCCCCGGCACAGAATAAACGACAAAGTCACATTGGCTTGGGCCCCACGCCGCCAACTCTCAGCTGGAGATTAAACTGTGATAAGACTCCTCTGTTTCTCCAGAGTGGAGAAGAGCATAACAGAGGGAGGGAGACGGGGGAATAAGAGAAAAAGCAACATGGGGTAAGAAGGACAGAGAGGGGAGAAGGTTGTCTCGGGAGGTTAATACGGCTAATACTCCCTCATTCTGTCTTTATGAAGCCCCAATAAATGACGACCAGCAGGGGAAATAAGATGATAGAGCAGAATCAGGACAGCAGACAGAGTCACGTCTGATCCGGCTGATTTCTCTCAGTCGAAGAGACTGAATTAAATGCAGTGCTGAATTGAACGACTGTGTGAGTGCATGTCTGGCTGTGCTTTAGAACTAACAAAACGTAAGTGAGCTTGCGTGATTTTAACTAATCACTATAACAAACAAAAAACTCAAAACCTTGCTGTTCTGAACTTTTAATGTCCATCAGGTCTGTCAGGTGAAAGGGAAGAAATGGGTTTATATATACCTGATGTGTTTGGGAAAAAAAGGGAAGAAATACTGTGAGTGGGAACTTAGGCTTTAACAAAAAAATCAGAAGACTTCACATGTATTGTTTGATTAACATCTGGAGAGTGCAGCAACTTCGATCAAGCTTGCAGCATGAAAGCCAGCGTGAAAGTGACTAACTTTTAAGCCTTTGACTTAATGGAATTCAATGGAAACAAACTCCAACTTATCTCTAGAAATCTAAGGTCTCAATAACTAATTGCATTTGTCTTCGTATGTGAACTGGTAGCATTTTGAAAATTGTTGCTCCATTAAGAAGATATTTAGGTGCAAAAAGTGAGTGTTTTGGGACATCTTTGCTTGATTGACAGGTCTGTCCAAATTTCAACTTTCAATGCCAACATTTAAAAACATTTCTTCAATATCTGCAAGTGCCAAGTAGAGTGTGGTTAATGGTGAAGGTTGGGAAACTAAAACTGAAAAAGCCAACATTAATTGTAGGCCTGTGAAGGGATCATGAATTCTTCCCCACCTCCTAATTTATACTTCCCGCCTCGTTAGACAAAGGACACACCACTTCATGCCTTGGGGCTCATTGGAATTGGATTTAAGTCGTGCATTGCAGAATTGTCCACTACCAGCTCAAATTCTTCAATACTGGGCTGGTTTTGACCCATTTTAAATTTCACCAAATTCACACTTGACTATTAAATCAGCTGTGAATTGGGGTGACCTCTAGCTCACCCAGTAAGAGCTATCCTACCTGTGGCCCTTTGCTGCGTGTCATCCCCCATCTATCTCCCACCTTTCCTGTCTATCCACTGTCACTCTGAAAGAAAGGGAAAAAAGCCCCAAAAAAAAACAAAAAAAAAAAAAGTAGCCTAGTATAGACATCCCATGGGAAACAGAAAAAAGGTATGATTCTACTTTTTTAGCCAGCGTTGTGGCTCTAGGGATAAAAACATCTGTCAGTCTGTCGGTCGGTCCACCACTGGTCCACACAGAAATAGTTCAACAACTATTGGATGGATTGCCATGACATTTTGTACAGATGTCCATGGTGTCCAGAGGATACATTCTAATGACTTTGGTGATCTAATGACTTTTCATGTAGTGCCAGCATAAGGTATACACGAGTTTAGTGACATTGAGTGAAATGTCTCAACACCTATTGGATTGCAATGAAATGTGGTACAGACATTTATATTCCCCTCAGGAGGAATTTTAATAACTTTGGTGATCCTGAGACTTTTCTCATCAGGTCAATTCTTTTTTGAACTTGTCCAATACTTTGGTTTATGACCAAATACCTGTATAATATTCCCCTCAGCTTCAGCTGTAAGTACTGCTTCATACTGTAGAGCTGCTAGCATGGCTGTGGTTTCTTAGTCTTGTTTCTGTTGCAGTTGCTAGATCATTTATAGAACTAGTGTTTTGCTGCGTATGAGACTAAATATATAGGGACCTATCGCCCAACGCAACGCCCGACGCAAGTGTCTTTGCTAGTTTAAGACCGACGTAGTTGTCAATTTCTCGTCCAGTACCCGCGTTGTTTAAATAGAAAAATGCATCGGCGCCCATCTGT
Source organism: Perca flavescens (assembly GCF_004354835.1). NCBI lineage: Eukaryota > Metazoa > Chordata > Actinopteri > Perciformes > Percidae > Perca > Perca flavescens. The sequence continues at coordinate 29,632,045 of NC_041337.1, forward strand.
GCGCCCATGGGTGTGCTGGTCTTACAGGGAGGTGTGTTCAGGTGCATTTATGGCGTATTGCGATCTTGAGGCAGCGGAAAGTGAACGCGCCATTGACCAACAAAGACCTGGTCTAAAGTCAATAACGCAGCATTTCATTGTTAGTCGTCTAGGCAGAGCACGCGCACACTATGTGCGTAAATAAAATAAAATAACAAATATTACAATGGGTGGGGGGCCTAATGCCTTTAATACATACCTTTTTATTAAAATAATTGTTGGCATGATTTTATAAATCATGTTTTAATGTTAAACATACATGTGGCAGAGTGAGACCTTAGGATTAACTGTATCTGTGGATGGCTACCTTTTTTTTTTTAAACTTTCAAAAAAATGAGCAATAATATGTTGGCCTAACTAATTACAGACAGTTGCCTTGTCAGTTGCCTTGTTCATGGCGTAATATTTGGTAATTCAAAAAATAAATCAAACTTCTGGCATGTTGGGGGTTCCCTGGGAAACACTGTAAACTGTGTACATGCATGCAAATGCAGTTTTACCAAAGGACTCTCCACCAGCTACCCCAGTTACTTTCTGAAAGGAATACAAAAAAAGCTATTTTCTGACTTTCATTGCACCGGGCTATATCAATGGATTCCAGAATAGCACCCATAAGGGAGTTCCTATAATATTTGAGGACCATAAGTGCTTCGCTGGCAAGCGGCGAATGAGAGACCACTGGAGACAATGAAAGGCAAGTGTGGCACTAGGAATTCAGCTTGTAAGTTCAGTTCAGGCTATTTTTCACCATCTCTAACACCCCCCGCCTGCTTTGCTCCTCGCTGTCCCCGCAGGAGCTCACTTCACCTTTCCTCTCACTAGCCGCTGAAGTATCCTCACACTCTCTCTCTGCCTCAGCAGGATGGACGGATGCTCAAACAAACTAGTCATCTTAGACCACGACCCCCACTCTCGTGCCTCTCCATTCTCCTCTGTCACTCCTCCACTTCCCCTGTCATCCTTTTATCTCTTCCGACCTCTCATCTACCCCCTCCCTCCCTTGCCGTCTCTCCTCTCTCCTGTGCTTCTGCTCTCTCTCCCTGTATCACTTATACGGCTTGGCTGCAGGCAGTGCTGTGGTATTGGAAGCAGCATGGGGCTTGAGGAGTCATCTGGTACTAAGCAGAGCTAAGCCCGGCTTCCCAAAAGCATCTTAGCACTTTGGTTTGGAAAAGGTTTACAAAGAATATCAGATGATAGAGCAGTAAAGCTGAGCACTTGGCCTCAGACACCTCGAGTCCGGGATGAGTAGCCGAGCTAACACAAATTTGGTCTAAGATAATTGTAAAAATCTGATCTGTGACAATACAGCGCTCATGGACCTAGCAAGACACTCTCAAGCGATCCCTATGACATTTTTTTTTAAAGCATTACTACAATCATTCCATAAGCTATAACCACGTGTTTACTGTAATATTGTAGCTTAGAAATATAGGAAATATTGGATAGGATAGAACAACATAATGTAATTCTGCTAAATAAAACATCAAATTCATTATTCATTTAACTTTGTTTAATTTTAAACAAATTGTATATCCGAATACAATACACATTTTCTATAAGCTGGTTCCATGGTATCAGAATTTTGGATAGTCATCATGGAAACAGTAATTGGTCCTCTGATACAATGGAAATCTCAATTGTCAGATTGACAGCACTCTAGCCCTAGCCCCTCCCCTGACCATGACAATAAAGGTCCCCTAACCTTAAGGAAGTAGTCATTTTAACCTAAACGTCCTGCCAATAGGGTTGTCAGATCAAAATGACTAGTGTCGTTTTAGAGCAGTTACAATTGGCGTCTTTTGTCCTTTATTTTTGAGGACTTCTTCTAGGACTTCTAATTCCTACTGACGTCTTTATCATTAAAAAAAATTCAACTAATGAAACAACACAGTCAATGTGTCATTCTAGAGGGCAATATATATTTAGTCATTTAATTTGGAGAACTTCTTCTTTGAAGGCGTTCCTCCCACTAATGAGTAGGGTGCATATTTTAATTGGTTAGTTTTTGAATTGACAAGAGACTTTTAGCTGTTGAGCTGTTAATTACGCTTAATGTCATAACCTATGCAGGTGTGACTAAAGTGTGCAATAAATCGTTATGATGGCTATAATGTGCAGTTTTGGTTTAAACTATTTTGTTGCTATGAAATGAACCTCAAACATGGGGTTGAGAGAAGAAAAAAAAAAAGTGGAAAGCTAACAAGCAGAAAGTTGAAGACTGGTATTCTCCTGTGTTGCCTCAGCCCTTGATCTGCAATCCCAAATGCTCACATTAATATGAAACAGTGACTGGAAGTTATATATAATATAAGTTTCTGATTTCCTGTGGTATACCACGGTGTTTTCTTTCCGATTTTGTTCTAATTAGTTCCCTGTGTGCACCACAGTCTTGCAAGTTTCTTCCAACCTCCCCTTGCCTGAGGATGGGGCCCTCCTCTAATACATAAGGTCACACCAGCATCGTCTTTGACTTTACAGGCGTTCCACCAAGGAAGTGTAACGTGTGCTTGGCTTCATCGCTGCCCATGGCACAGGTCGAGTCGGGTGATTGTCAAAGGTCAAATAGTCTATATCGACGACATTCCACTTCCGGGATTGTTCAGGTGCAGCTGGAAATTCCGCCGGATGTATCTCATTTTAGGCCGGATGTCCGTCACCTTCCGCTTTGTTTGTGTTGGCATTTTAAACTCCAATCAATTTATGACCATATGACTATGGTTAACTGCTCCTCAGATCTCTGCAGGGTAAAACCAGACAGCTAGCTAGACTATCTGTCCAATCTGAGTTTTCTGTTGCACGACTAAAACAACCTTTGAACGTACACATGTCCCACCAAAACAAGTTCCTTCCCGAGGCTATTTTGCAGAGGCACCGTTGCTCCTGCAGCATGTAGCGCCGCCCAAGATGATTGTGATTGGTTGAAAGAAATGGCAATAAACCAGAGCATGTTTTTCTTCCATCCCGGAATGCTGTATGGACTAGCCAGACCCTCCTGTGCGGCGCTGTGGAGGAAGGTCTGGCAATGCGAAACTAAGGGTCAGAGAACCGCAGAGCATTATGTGTCACTATAATTAACATAATAACATTTTTAGGTTAGGGACCCCAAAAAGCGGCAATATCGTCAAGACTACTTTATCTGTTGTTCTTTACTAGGTAATACAGTTATAAGAGCCATATGGAGCTGAGGGCAGCAGACGGCTGGTGGAGAGCAACTTTCTCTGCATACAGAGCTGATTTGGTTTCCTCAGATAAGGTCAAGCCATTCAGACTGTTTGTGTCAATGTGATTACAATGCACTTCAACACCCCAGATTCAGACAGACAAGATGTCACCTAAATATATTGCCATGAATTTAGAGATAATTTATTTGACTAAAAAACTAAAATGTTATGCTTCATATTTCAATGATTCTATAGCAGTGTTACAATGTTTGCAAGCAAATATCAATAATATATGTGCAACATTATCTGTATATTATCTGCGTTATCCAACCCAGCATATAGGCAATAAGTCAAAGTTCCTACTGTCACTCCCCAATCTTTCCTGTGCCGAACGTGGTTTAAAGTGACGAGGTCATATCCTAGATGCCATATATCAACCCTGTATTGAATTCATGTCATAATATTTCTTAATGAGTGAGTTGGCTGACTAAACAAGTGTTAGGTGATAGCAATGAACAGGCCGCAACAGTTGTTGGCTTGCGGTACTCTGGCTATAGCCAAACTTCCAATCATCCTAATGAAAGTTAGGAATTGATAAATAAAGAATACTGGCAGATAACAAGTTCCAAATAGGCTATTTGTTATTTTTGTTAAGAGCCGTGTATATATATATATATATATATATATATATATATATATATATATATATATATATATATATATATATACACACACACACATTTGAAAAATAGGAAATTATCAGCCAAAAAAAACAATTACTGTCTCCACCTTCTTAAATGTGAGGAATTGCTGCTTTTCTTAGTTGTTTTTTAAATGAAAAATCTAATGAATGCATTTTTCAGTATTTTCTGACAATTTATAGGCTAAATGATTTAAATAATAAAAAAAAGTATTCGACAGATTGATGTAAAATGAACAGCATATCTTTTTTATTTTTTTTTACAAAATGAACAGCATAATTGCAGCTTTCATTACGAACGTCATATCCTCACGCTGTTCCTCTCGCCGCCACTGGGTGGCACTGCTGTACACACAGGGATTAACGTTAGTGGAAACGGGCTACAGGAATTACGCATTTGTATTGAAAAGAAAAAGAAGAGAAAACTACTGCAATGACACTGAGGAGGACGGTGAAGGCACAAACTTTTAAAACAAGTCGTGGAATGAAAACAGCGAGGCAGTGGGAGAAAAAGTTAAAGTGACCGTGGTTCTGGGCTGATGCTAGCTAGTGCCGCTGCTGACGGGTTAATTAACCTGCGCCACCAGCAAGCTAGCTAGCTAAAGTACTCCACTTCGCGCTCGTTTTACGTGGTCGGGTCTAACCTGAAGAATTAACTAATACCATCGTATGGCAGATAGCTATATCAGACCTGCTCACTGGCCTGGAATAAAGTCTGGCGGTGGATGCTTCTGCACAGAGGAGGAAAAAACACTTGATTAAAGGTAAGACGTCACGCTGTGTTATAGCGTGTCTATTGCTAGTATAATGAGCAGTGCTGCAGTGCTTAATACTTTGCTAATTGGTAAGTTAGTGCTTGAGGGACACATTGCAGTCTTTCAGTGTGTGACTTGCCGGTGATATTTAGTGTAAGTCAGGTTTGATAGAGGTGGCAGACTGATGGCTTTGGATGGAAAATAACGTTAGAGCATGTTGTCGTTATTTCTCGGATAGAAAGTGACTAACCGGTGTACCTATGGCGAGTGACTCTCTTGGTGCTGTGAGTCTTTGCAGCAGATTTACTCTTGTTGATGTTGCTGGTGAGGCCTGCTTTGACGTTGCGTTATGAGTGAAGGGTATACATGCAGTTTAGTGTCACACATTCCCCATACAATGTCCTTAATTAATTACGAACCTGCTAAATCACCTGTGCTACCCTACCTTCCACCCTCACCTTAACCTGTCTCAAATAAGACCCTCATCATTTGGGACACTCAGTTTTTGGAAAATAATGACACTAAACTGCACGTACGCTGAATATCTACTTTAGGCTGGTCTCCAGAAACACCTGTGCTTTTCCTAAGTCAAAATATATGCCGGGAAAATATCTTTTTGTAAATGTATCCATACATCCACATGGCTTATTTGAATCAGATTGATTATCAAACATAATTTGGTAACTGCTGAAAAGTGCCGTAAAAAGCGGTATGCTCTCTTGAAGATTATGGGTTAGTGGCATCATTCTAATTATTGTGATTTCTAATGTGTGTATTCAAGTCACTAGAGTACCACCTTTTAGTTATGCGTGGATTTTTTACTCCAATTCCCCCCAGTGACTAAATGAACACTGTAGATTTTATTTCTACTAAGCTCTCTAGTTAAAATGTGCTGTTGATACTGTACAAGCTTCTTTCTGTTTCACTAGCACTGTAAATAACCAAGTAGGCCATAACCAAACCCTTCCAGTGTTTCCTTTAGGATGTTTTTTAGCAGTGGGAGCAGGTCCGTGTCCCCCCCACCCCCCATGAAACGGAACTGACACTTCCCTGCGACACAACTATATTTATTCACCTCTATTCACACACACACACAATGAGGCATATTCTCAGTTGTGATTGAACTGTATTTTTTGAGTTACTATATAGGCCAACTTTGATCTTGACATATAGGCTAAGCATTCTGTAGCAAATAACAATAAACCCACTATTAATTACATTATCTTAATGCAGTGTCACTACTTCAGCATGTAAATAATGCACCTCAAGTACAAACGTTCGACATGCACTCTAACAATGCAGCCCTATTTCTGATACCGTGGGGGGCAGAAATGTTGCCGTGGGGGGCCGCCACTGTCAAATCAACATAGAGGAAACACTGCATTCAGAAAAAAGGAAAACTCCTGGTGCTGCCAATGTAGTTGTGTGGAGTTACAAGAAAGTATCTAGTCTTGTCCTTTTTTATCCTTTTATTGTAGAGGTAGCAGCCATGTTTTAGCTTTTTGGTTTAATAAATAATAACAGCATTTCTGGGAAATTTCTGTTATTGCAACCCAAAACACTACTTTTAAGACAGTTATGGCATTAAATGCAGATTTACATAAAATGTAAAAATTTCCATCTATATCTTAGCAGCTGCTCTTTTTAGCAAAAACATGGAACCCATGCTTATATTATTATAACGGTATGTTTCATTTGCTGTCCCTTAAAGTTTGATTCTAGGTCCTTAACTCGTCTCTATCTCCATGCTTTAGCTTTAGAAAACAGCTCCCACCTTGGTACAGTATATCATATGCAGGCGACTCAGGGCTAGCTCAGGTTACTTACTCTAGTAAAAGACCTTGCGCCTTACAGACATAAATTGACAATGAATCTGAGATTGAATGCAAATGGGAAGCCAAATAATACAATTACTCTTCTTTAGCCTTTGTAAAGTATGCTAAGTGTTAAGCCTGCCTCTAGGAATCTGGGTAATATTAGATCACATCTGGTTGCGACGTAATTTCTAGAAACCTATCCTGTTTGCTCTATTTTAGCCTGTCTGCACTTAGACATAATTTTGGAGAATAGCTTTGAGGCATGTGTTGGGCTAGCACCACATTACATCTGTGAGCTCTCAGTTCCCTATGAGCCCAATGGCAGACAGGAATCCTTGGTCAGCGTCCTTATTAGTATGTTAAACATCTTGGCTGTGAGCAAGGGTGATGAAACCTTTTGCAGCGCGGGCATCAGCACTGTTGAAAAGCACAGATTTCTTGCATGAAGAGTGCAACAGTAACTGTCACAGCCTTTTCTTTCTTTAAGCTGGTAGGGCAGAAATTAATCGTGTTGTCTTCCCTACAACCTGCTGCCATCGTCTTGCTGCATTGCTTTCAGCTTCTGAAAAGATAAGTGAATACACATTTTCCACAGAAATCCACTTGGTGTTTGAGTAAAAATAATGCATAATTTTTGGGACTTGTGTGGAAACAACTTTATTTCCTCTCCCATTGTTATATTTTTGCATGGAGTCACGAGTGGAGTCATTCATGTAATCATTTGCAAAGAGACTGAACAAGTAGCTTATGAACTGGATTGAGTTTGGTCATCTGTAATAGCCGGGGATAATTTTGACAGCATGTGATGTGAAAACCAATTATTCAAGTCTCTTTGACTTCAATTACCTTCTAGTTCTTCGAGAATCGAGACTTGCCTTTTGAGGCTTCTCTGTTGAATTAAACTAGTCCATATGTGCTCTGGAAATTTTGAATCTTTCATCTATAGTTCGGTGGACTCTGTGAGATTCGGGGGTGAAATTGCAACATTGTTGCATTTTTCATTTGGTTCGGTTTGCTTTCACGCTGCACTTTGTCAGACGCACCAAACACTGTCTAGACACGCCACGCCATTTAGACGGTTTATCGGACAGAACATTCGAAACTCGCCGACACTTCTGCTCTCAGAAATAATGGAGTAACACCAAATTTATAACATCTTGGGTTTTCTGGTTCTTCTTTAGTGTTTCTAATATTTTAGAAGATGGCGAACAATGTGAGCAGCTGACAGACAGCGAGTGAAGGAGAGAGAGATGATGACGTCACACAGACGACCAGCGATGTGTGCTCATAATAAGTTATAGACCTGAAAGTTATCATCCCTTAAATCATATATGCTCTGTTTTTGGTCCACTTCCTGTATTTGGGTCGGATCGCATTCTCACCTGAAGTGAGCCGAAATCTAGCTCACTTGGAAGCGAACCGAGAGCCCCATTTTTAAACGGACCAGAGTTTGATTGTTTGATCCACACCAGTGTTTTCGGATGAGCTTTCACACCAGCCCAAACGAACCCGACTATCTGACCACACCAAATGTCATTTTAAACGGACAAAACGAGGTAGGTGTAAAAGCAACCTTAGATCCCTTATCTACAGAGAGAGTGTGCGTTGACAAATACACAGCAGCAGAGCAGTACAGGCCCAGGCAGGGCAGAGGATAATGTCGATGGAGATGACTTCACTGCACCAGACAAGGTCAAGGCACTGAGGGTCTGTGTGTGTCGCATTGATTATCAGACACGGAGTGCAATGGCGCAGCTGACCAGCTGAACAGACTCGTAGACTGCAAACTACCCAAATACAGACAGACAGGAGAAACGCTGCTTAGTACTTAGCAGACAGGTGTCGCTGTCAAGTACCATGACAGTGATATACTAAGACAGTGAGTCTGGCAGACACAATGCAAGTCAGGCAAACTAAACATAGGACAGGTAGACAATCCTTCTTCGGAATAAAGAAAGTGCAGACAGAGACAGACGGAGAGAAAGGATGGAAAAAAAGACAGTCATGCTGACAGGTAGGTAGATGGCAGACTGCAGAGTACAAGGAATAAACGGCACATTGTTTGGAAATTGCCTCGGAGGGTTGGAGATAATAAGATGGGCTAGTCGGGCATAAAGCGAGAACATTCAGATTTTCGTGTGTGAGGTAGGAGTAAAGTGTTGGGAGAGTCTGGAGGGGAAAAGAGAAGTGGTGCTAGTGCAAAGATATTGTTTTTCACTAACTTGACTGAATATAGTTATTTTTTGTGTATTGAAGCACGTTTGCACGCAGAAGCTATCATTGTCCTTACAGATTAAATATATTAAGCAATTTATTTACTTAAAAAAAAATCTAAACCTTCCAACTTTACCACAAGCATGTTACCCTCAAGAAAGCAAACAATGCACTTTAAATCGAGGTTTCAAATTTTCTCATCAAGAAAATGTTTTTATCACACTTGGTGTTGGTATTGTTTTTATCACCCAGTCCTTCTATGTTGCACATAACTGACCAACCCGGTCTCACGGCAGTTCGTGAAATGGTCACGTTATTTAATCTACTGATTCGTGTTCACGGGGACGTTTTTTTCGTGGTGGCCAGCACAAAAATGTAAACTCATGTATTTAAATGGGAAGCATATGTCGTGATCACAGCACGACTTTGGTAGCGAGTAGTATGAAATGCCGAAAATCCGCGTAAGGAGGTTGGTTGGGGTGGTGGATGGGTCAAACAATACAGGACTTTCACCCCAGGCCGGGGATCACGTCCTGCGGCCGCAAGTTGGTCCAGGCCACACCCCCACCCTCCACCTTGCCCCCTCTCTCTCCTCAATAGCATTTAAAGCTACAGACACAGAAATGGCACATCCTAAGGATAGCTCATTGTGGGACTGGCTCTAGTGGCTGTAATTCTGCACCAAGGCTGAATTTTGGGAAAGAGACTTCAATACAGTATTAGGGGACCACTAAGGCCTATATAAAAGCATCCAAAAAGCAGCATGTTGTAGGACCTTCTAAAAATAAAAAATAAAATAAAAAAAAATCCTTGACCAAATATTTTGTAAAAGTAGGGCAGGAACTATACAGTCAACTCCACTTTCTCATGCATCCATTAGTCTTCTGAGCATACAGATAGGAAAAGCAGACACACCCACACTAGATTAAAATAATATCTAAAAATAAAGATGTTTGAGCTGCAAACACACAGGATATGCATATGTATAAAGCATAAAGCTTTCCCTATGACATATGCAGTGCATGTGGAGAGCCACTGACTCACTGCTGGGCTCCTCTCTTGCCTGGAGTCAAATATCGTATGCTGGCAGCATACAGTATACAAACAGTATAGCAGTGTGGGAATCAAACAAGGGTGGCAGCCAGTAAAGACGATTCTACCACAGGTGGGATACCAAAGACTAGCATTGATGGTTCTCTGTTGATGCAAAGGATACTTACAATCATTTCTCTTGCCAGATCTCGACGGAAAGACTGTGATTTTAGCTTTCAGAAGCACGGGCCTATCGTACATGACAATGGTTGAATAAACGAAAGCATACAGCAGTGCAGTTAATTATTCATTGCGCTGCACCATTCATTGATGATGTTTTACACACAAAGTCCATTAAGAGAGGCTGTCTCAACAAGCGTGTAAAAGCCATCCTAATATACTGAGTTGCCAAATACAGAAACGGCTTGTTGTTTTTCTTTCTCTTCTGCTCATTCTCAGGAGGTGGATGCAGCCTTGGTTGACTGTATGTTGCAGTGTTTTGGAATTTGATAATTAATAAGATTGTAGTAAAAAGGAAAACTTCTGAAGAGTGTAATTTTGCAGCAAAACAATATTAGATGTCTAATAGATTGTAGGGGCATGGCAAATGAGGAGAAAGCCTTTTCATTTCATTTTGTTATTGTTATCAGCAGGGAAATCTGCATCTTTGTGTTGCCCCAGAGATTATCTGGCAAGGCATTCTGGGACCTCTAGGGTCGGGGATGAAAAATCAGTTCTGAATTGGAACCAGTTCCAGAATTATAAAACCCAAACATTTGGTTAATTTGCCTATGCATTAATCAATATGTTGTACAATGGATATGTACAGTAAAAATGAACCTTCTTTTTTTTTAGTACTGCATAGTGTTTGGTTTCTTTTTGTCCATTATTTGATTAGTATTTGTTTTTGCTGAAAAAACAATGGCAGAGAGAAACTTTCGTTTGCTAGCTGTGTTGTAGTCTTGCACTGCCAGATCTCCGTAGCGCTGTGGAGTAAGGTCTCGTTACACAACACATCAATTCTTGGATAAGAGAGAAAAAAAAATCTCTGGGTTGTAAGCATTTCTTTTAAACCAATTACAATCGTCTTGGGTGGCGCTAATTTCTGGACGCAGTGACAGTAGCTGCTAGGGCTGTGCAATTAATCGAAATTTAAATGTGATTATGATTTTGGCTCCCAATGATCACAAAAAACTGAATAATTGATAAAAACTATAATTTAGTTCATTACGTTTTGCAAGTAAACTCTTATTTTCTCTTGTGTTCTGAATTTAAAAAATTAAGTTTAAATAGGAAAAGTATTAAGGCAAATTTCACAGTTGTATGTGTTTTTTTTTTACTGTAGATTTAACTTTTTCCACTGTTTTTTAAGTTCAATAATTGCAACATCTTTCCAGAAGTCAATGAATAATCGTGTTAAATTATTGTGATTTCAAAATTGACCGAAATAATCGGGATTATATATTTTTTTTTCCATAATCGAGCAGCCCTAGTAGCTGCATCTCATGTCCCTTAAATTGCATCCCTGGCTCCTCCACTTGCCTCCCTTCCTTGCGTCATAGTCCCTCCCACCGAGGAAGCACGGGAGAGACGCATGGGAGGAAATCATGGGAGGAGAGAGGCAACGAGAAAATGTGTTTAAGAGGGATGAGACATCCTTTCCTCTGAAGCGTCTAATGAATTTGTCACCTGTATGGGCGGAGTTAGCAAATTTTTCAGTTGCACGGCTTCCGGAAAAGCTGCTCTCATGTTTTCCTCGCCTATCGCCCCTCGGCTTTGATTTCAGGGTCAGGGTCACATGCATGCTCGCTCTCGTTGGGACCGTTGAATAGATCGGAGCCAACGTTAGTGTTATCAGTAACACCTGTGCCTTTCCTACTATGACAAGTCAACATGTCTGCTGTGAGAAAAGCCTATTGTATTTCGGTTTTTTGTGCAGTGACTATGGTTGTTTTCTTGTAGTTTCATCCCTACAATGAACAAATGTGTTTTCTCTCTGGGTTATAGAGGATGTATGTATGGGGACCTTACCATAAAGATCTCATATGGGAGATATGGTGTATTTGTACAATCACTGCCAACAGCAAAGTGAAACCTAAAGAAAGCACATGTAAAGTACAACTCAGGAGTGGCGAGCAGGACTAATGAAGTGTGTAGCGCATGAAAGGCACAGGCTGGCCAGGTGAGTGAGAGTGCAGGCAACGAGAGTTGCAGAGTTCAGAACACCCTGTCTGTGCTCTTTCTCTGCAGCTTTCGCTCCAGCAAACTGACACCACAACCTCTATGCATTTTTCATGACCCGTGTTGGCTGACAAGCTCTCTCTCTCACTTTCTCTCCTCTTCGCCTCTTACCTTTGCAACACACACACACACACACACACACACACACACAGAGAGAGAGAGAATCGAACACGCACCATCACACATTCTTTTACTCTCAACTAAGCTATCTCCCGAAACCCTCAAAAACCATCAGTCTCACCAATTCACTCCCTAATGCAGAATGGCATTTCATTCTGAGACGACAGCAAGAGAAGAAAGACACTAAAGTGGATGAAAGAAAGTAGAAAATGAGGGTGAATGAATTTAAAGAGAATCTCCTCAAAGCATGACATTCTGCCTTTAGCTTATCGATAATAGTTGCTTCTCTACCATTGGGGCTAAGAGAGTAACATGGGACATGTAATGGGATTACAGTCATCTGAATCCAAAAGAATCAGATCACAGATACTTTTCAGCCTTATTGAAAAGTGTCTGTAATCTGATACGTCTTTGCGATTGGATATTGTCTTAAATAAGGCATGTTGGAAGGGGAAAATGGTTCATAATGGTTTATTAATGAACTATAAAAAAAAAAACTTTCTTAAATTGAAATAAATTATCTCTCCCACACAATAGATAGCTGTGGCAAAGTGATTTTGAAACAAAAAACAGAAATGAGACTCAGATTACTGAGTGATGATCCACTCTATTATTGATTGCAGCTGCATTGCAGGTAATCAGTCCTATTAATTGGATTAGCCTACATTTGAAAGCGCATCCCAAAAGCCTGATGCTGGCTTGTTATTGTCGTCCACAGCATTGGTCATGGCAACACACCGAGGACAAACTCAGTCCATTCAAATTAATCTGTAAACAAATGTCCAGCAGCATATTAAGGTCTAATTCAGTCCCACGATAATTAGTTTGTTATGAGGACTGTGTTTACCGTTTGCTTCTCAATGCTCTGCTGCACCCACATTACCACGGATATTGTTAACTTTTTAGGATCACTTGCCTGTTGTGCCTGGTTTGATTTATGTGCATACTGTAGTGCTATTGTTTTGTTGCCTTCTACACAACTTTTTTTGTGTTACAACTTTGTTTTCCGGGTTGACAACTTCCTAGAGGGGATTAGATTTGTAACTGTTAATTTATGACGATGTTTTTTTTTCCGTGAAGAACTGTGACCGTAAGCATTTTTTTTTTTTTTTCGTCCTATCTTCACATAATAGCACAGTCGAAGCAAAACATTCATGCCCCCTGGAGAGCTATAAATAAAACCATAATTTCTTGTTTTAGTATGAATTCTAAGTACGAATTTGATCAAATAATTATAAAAGTCAAAACACACAAGGGATTTACTGTATATGTATATTTCTTAGCAAAAATGAATGCAGATTGCTATTTGTCTTTTAAATTGAATGAATGTTTGGTAAGTTGCAGCTCACACATTTCCAATGTTTGCTCATCGGAAAACCCAGCCAAAGTATGTTTGTGGTCGCTGTTAAAGACAAAGGTTCTCAATATCTTACAGCAACCCTAAGTATCGCAGTGCTAGACATTGGCAGTATGGAAGACATAAGTGCTAACAAACCGCAGAACAAGATAAATAAGATAAAATGCCTTGACGCAAGATGTGACCCACACACCATCAAACTGAACTTGAGATGTGCTGCAAAGTGAGCAGCAGCTCCACTCATTCTGTAACGGAGCTGCAAGTGTCTGTGGCGATATCAAGGTTAATGTGTCTGATGTTGTTACAGCTTTCTATTATTGCCAATGAAAAGTCTGAAACACAAACTCAGAAGCGCCTACTGTGCTCCTGGAGGTGTGCCATGTTCTCCGAGGAGACACTTGTTTTCAAAAGATTTTTTTTGTATTTGTACCTTTTTGTTGCTCTAATGTACTAGTCTACCAATTGTACTGACTAATTGTACCGAATCATTTCATCCATTGTATAATTATTATAGACAATCTATGAATCACTGTAACAATGGTGTAAGATACCAGCTCATATTATAGGTCTGGGGTCTCATTTATAAAACGTTTGTGCGTAGGATCCTTAGTAAAAGTGTATGAACGCCCAAAAGCCAAAAATGGCGTATGGCAAAAAAGAAATCTGATTTATAAAACCGTGCATATGCACATTTGTAAGCAATGTTCCCTTTTATTAATGACAGATTACCCACAAGTGTGCGTATGTGAATCAGCCTCTTATCTCGCCCTGTACACACCAATTTTTAACCATAAATAGTCGATGCAAAGCACCCCATGAATGCTGATCAGTACGTTAATGACCCTGGCAATTGTTCTTTCGTTACGCCAAATCATGACGACTGGCGGGGGAAAAAGCAAATGACTTCTCAGATGCTCGGGAATTCCTGCAAATTAAATTATAATTTCGGCCTGTTCTCGCACAGTGTATGGAAATCTGATCTATAGACCTACCTATACAAGCATTACTAAGATAGAGTAATCTATCGTTATTCAAACTAAATGAAACAGCAAAGTGTGTGACTGGAGTAGAAAACTTAACAATTGTGTTAGGCCAGATAGAAACTGATAGAAAACATGCTGTACATCAACATCAACAACTAATTGTCCGCAAAACGTGTAAACCGTCGCATCGTGTGGTCGCAAGAAGTGTTGTCGCAAGACGTGTTGCAAAAGTCGAGGCGTAGATTCGCCACTTTGTGATGAGAGAGAGCACATGTGTGAAGTTGCAGTGACAGATTCGAGAGGTTGTAATCACTGAGTTGTGGTTGTGAAGGAAAGTGAACCCAAATAAATAAAATAAAAAAGTACACGAGTAAATGTTGCTCTACAAGTCATTGTGTTCATGCAAATATCAATCTACACATTTGTGAATATTTTTTTTCTTTGACTTCACATTCAGAATACAGGTGTGTGAATATTTTCTACAAGTGCAAATTTCAATTTACAAGTTAAGATTTTTTTACAAGCTCTCATGTGTTTCTTTTTCTTTTCTTTGTGTGACTTCATATTCAGTTAACGTGTGTGAATATTTTTTACAAGTGCAAATTGTAACGTAGAAGTTCAGATTTTTTTGTTCCGCAAATTCTCACGTTGTATTCTACAAGCTCTCACCTTTGCACCATATTTACCTTCATAGAAACCCAGCGTTATACACACACATGCGCTTATTATTGTTATTCTTCACAAGAGTTGGCTACTTGTTGTAGAATACATTTTAGTCAAAACTTTCCCCGATGCTTAGAGCTTATTGATGTTTCGGTACTGACCAGTCAGGAACCAGTACCAATATAGTACCAGTTCATGATACCGATCACTACTCTCACTCAAACCTGCTTTACTCTGAGCTGCCAGTCTCTCTTTCTGTATTGTC
This sequence comes from Perca flavescens, assembly GCF_004354835.1. NCBI lineage: Eukaryota > Metazoa > Chordata > Actinopteri > Perciformes > Percidae > Perca > Perca flavescens. The sequence continues at coordinate 29,647,395 of NC_041337.1, forward strand.
TCTTCTTCTGTGTCAGTGAATAGAACCTTCTTTTTTCTGTTATCACTGCAGGGGCTCTGACACAGCTAAGATACCTGCACTCAACTCTCTTAAAACACACTTTGGAACAAACATTACCTCATCTCTTAAACACACACACCTTCCACCCCACTTCTAAGCCTCAGTCTGCTTCACCTCATTCATCGCACGTCCTTTCCTCCACCCCCTCTCCCCTCCACCCTCCCTGCCCTCTCTTTTCTCGCTGCTCTCCACTGATCAGGGGTCAGCCCGCAGTGTCTCCATTAGTCACGTCTCATTTCTTCCTGGCTCTCTGACTCTGATCCAGGGTCAGGGACTGCCCAGCAGCCATTTCCCCTCCCTACCGGAGCGCGGGTGTTCTGGCTAACCCTACCTCTTATCTCTGTTAAGTCAGACACTCGCTGGCGGTGGTCCTCTCATCGCCTTTCTCCCCCAGTGCGTGCGTGCGCACACACACACACACACACACACACACTCTCTCTACCGGCACACAAAGTGTACTAACATTACACACACATACACAGGTGCACATACATGCATGAAAAGAAGCATGCATGTTAGAGATGGTCCGATACCATTTTTTGCTTCCCGATACCAATTCCGATACCTGAACTTGCGTATCGGCCGATACAGAGTACCGATCCGATACCAGTGTGTCATATATTTTATTATGTTTTAACAGCTGTATACTACTACCCCTGTATGGATGTGATATGATTTCTATCTTTGTTGTCGGTCTGGCTCAGGTTAAACTCTTTGTGAAACATGAACAAACACAGAACTTTCTTTTATTTTCCAGTTTGACAATGAGTTATAACGGAAAAAGAACATAAATAAACTACTTTAACGTAGATTTTCTTTAGGGCTTTTTTACGTGTATCGGATCGGTGCATAAAGTCCAGTACTTCCCAATACCGATACCAGCGTTTAAGGCAGTATCGGAGCCGATACCGATACTGGTATCGGTATCGGAACATCTCTAATGCATGTCTCCTTTCAAATCAATTGGATGAAATTGATGCCGTCACTGTGAAATAAGTAACATAAAATAGAAGAATATATATATATATATATATATATATATATATATATATATATATATATATATATATATATATCTATCTCCTTAGTTCTCCTTTGTGACAGTGAACTAAATGGGTTTTGACTATTGTTGAGACAAAGCAAGACATTTGAAAAGATTACCCAACGGCTTTCGGAAACTGTGATGGATATTGTTTACTATTTTCTGACATTTTATGGATTAAATGATTCATTGATAAATTGACAAAATAATCCATATAGATTGATCAATAATGAAAATAAGCGTTTAGTTGCAGCATAAGTGTCTGGTCAATGGTTTCCATAAAACAATCTAAAAGTATTTTAGGGTTTGTAGATAAGAGTTTATGTGTTAAACCACAGTTCTTTATTGCTCCCACTCCTCACTCGCACCTGGTTCTCCTCCAACCTGACCCTCTCAGCTGGACCTCCACCGGGCCAACCAGGGTCGCTGGTGGGTAAACTTATTTTGCACAGCTCAATACACCCCTGTGCGTGTTCTACTGGGTGTTCTGGGTGGATGTGTACTGTATGTCTATGAGTTTGCATCCCTGACTCTCCGCTCGTCAATCCATCGCTCTTACTTTCCCTGTTGGCCCTGAACTGGCTGACCTGTCGGGGTAAACTAAGGTTGTACTAGTTACAAACTTACTTAGTTTAGCTTAGTTGCAGACTGGAGCAAATGAGCTCACATCCTCATCGATATCACAGTCTGTCAGGCAGTGAAATTTAATGTATTTTTATTTTTTATTGTTTGTCATTATTTTCAACTTTCCTTCATTGCTTTTTTGAAGTATAGTTAAAGATGGAAAGATAACAATAGAGAGTACAGGATGGAAGTAAGGAAATTAAGCGAGAACAGTGCCTGTCGGGGGACATTATACAGTACATACAAGCAATATTTAACACTTATGTCTCTTTTTTTGCCAAGTACATTAGCCATTTATCCAAACCTTTAGAAAATGAGTCTTCCATAGTCTTTAATCTATATGTGAGTTTCTCCATCATTTGAATTAGGGCTGAACGATTTTTGAAAATAATCTAATTGCGATTTTTTCAACCAATATTGCGATTGCGATTCGATATTCGATTATTTTTTTAAGCTCTTTGTCTTGTGATTTATTGTTTGTCTTTGTTGAATAATACATTGTATAGTATGAACAACACACAATTACACACTAGACAGTTAAATAAGTAAAAACCCATACATACATATATACACATATATGTATGTATGTATGTGTGTGTGTGTGTGTGTGTGTGTGTGTGTGTGTGTGTATATATATATATATATATATATATATATATATATATATATATATATATATATATACACACACATACATACATACATACATTTTTTTTACAGTGCACAGAGAGGAGCTGCCTCCAGCCCCTCCCCCTCGTGAAGTTGTGTGCCGACACCGTCAACACTGCACTAGCTCAGAGAGGCTATCGTTACGTTAGCTGCTGCTGGTCTTGCCGTGGGATTAACTGTACTAATAACACTGTTGAAACCCCGCGGCCACGCTGCTGTGAAAGCTCCCCAAACGTCATTTATCAGTTTGGTTGTTACCCCTCTCAGTGGCAGCTCCTCCACTCATATCTTTATAACGGCGCTAACCGCTAACCGGAGCTAACCGCTAATCAGAGCTAGCTCGTTGCCAACCGAGCCTTCAGTTCTGCGTGCCTGTATCCATTAACTGCATGTATGGACTCGAGCCCGAACAAAACCCTTCATTTTATTAAACTGGCTGTAAAAGATTTAAACTTCAACTCAGAATTGTTTGAATGACAGAGATCAGCTCAAGGTACGGTGTAGCGTTAGCGTGCTAAGTTGATGCTTTCTCTGCGGAGTGCATACTGATTTGCTCTCGCGAGTCATCAAATCGAGACCAAATCGCAGCCTTTGCGATTAGGAAATCGCGTTTTAACATATCGCGATATTATCGCAAATGCAATTAATCGTTCAGCCCTAATTTGAATGTCAGTGATAATGAGCAGCCATTGTCTCTGTTCAGGTGCATCAGTCTGGAGCCAGTTCTTAGTGATGGCCTTTTTTTTTGCAGCAAGAAGAATCTTGACCAAATATCCCAGGTATAGAACAAGACCGGTTTGGGATGTTGTAACCTAGAACCTCACACAGCACCAAGTGTTTATTGTTTGTCATTGATTGACATTATGTAAATCGTTGTTCGCGGAAACGTCAACACATAACACCAATTTCCACTCGAATGACGCATAACTAAATTGCTCCCCTTGATTGGCAATTTGAAAGACTGTTCTATCAAATCTCGTCTCCCTGTGACATGCCTTTCTGGGTATTTTTGATGGACTGTAATGTCTCCTCATCGCACTTTGTCTTTTTTTTAAATGATTTGTCGTCTACGTGGCTGATTTGCACCAACGTAATTATAATAATCTTTTATCAACCACTGCTCCCGATGGCAATTTCAGCACAGCCACTGACTTTTCTTTTTTTTTTTTTTTTTTTTTTTTTTTTACGGCTGGTTAACGAGCTGCTCCCATTTTATCATTTTTTGCATTTTGTAAATTTTGTATCATGCCTTGAGAGATGTGCTGTGAGTGGGTTTTGTGCATGCCTGCTCAAAGGTATGTACCCTATGGGGCAAAACAAAGCTAAATCTATAAACACATCTGAAGCTTACACAGTGTTTTGAGCTTCCTGATTTCAATCGATAGCCCAACCTTTGTTCATTTTTTAATCATTCATAGTCTAACCTTGAATGTAATAGTGGCTTAAGGGCGTGATAAGCCGAGCACCTGGTCTATAAATGATGGCGCGGCATTAGCCGTAGGCTGCAGAATGACATGGAATCGATGAAGTGGGCCCGGTTTTGAATGCAAAAGAATATTTACCTGTATCACTTTAAATTAATTAGAGTATAAGCCCGTCTTACATGATTTATGAAATTCAATCCCAAAGATATTTTGTCCATCTGTTATAATTAAGACTTTGGTACTGACCACCGGCATCAGCCTGCTATCAAGTTCTCCCTCTGTTCTCTTTCAACTTTATTCATATGCAGACGCTCCGCACTGTACAGACTGTACAGCAGTGTGGTTACAGAGCCCCCGTTGTGAAGATCACTACAAGCGAGGCAGAGACAACCAATGTGAAACTGCAACCTTGGAATAACTCTGTAACTATTCCCCCATCAGCTATCCTCTGCTGTAATGTATAGTGCATGTGGAGGGAACATCTGAGAGACTTTCTATTTATTATGGAACAAAGCTGGCTGCTATCGTGCTATTGTACAGTAAAAAAAAACGTGGTGTGTGTTTGCCTGTAGTTGCTTGTGTGGACGTACTGTATGCCCAAAGCTCCTGATGCATCTATCAGGATGTGTGCTGTGTTTTTGTCTGAGAGCAGAAATTGGGTTATTAAGCTCTACTCCCAAGCTATACACACACACACACACACTTTTTTAGACCAGTATGTCATCAGTGATACTCAACAGTTTCTCTCACTAATTAGTCTCTGGATAGGTTCACATTGCACAGAGAAAAACGAAAAACAAAAGTGTGAAAGAGACAACTGTAATGGGATTACTTTTGCAGGGGGAAATGGGATAACTTAATAATAACCAGTTGTTGGGGACCAAGAAGCTGGTTAAACATTGATCTTAACCAAAAATGGCTCAGACTGAGCTGACTGCAGAGACAAAGGATCTTGGCCTACATGTGAATCCCAAAGCCAGTTTCACCAAACTCCTACAGGCAGAGTTGCCAAAATGGAGAATCTACCTTCAACACGTGTGGGACAAGGCAGACTGGTGGTGAGACAAAGAACTGCTTCACACCTGTGACAAAGTTGCAGTTTTCCCATTGGCTGTTGGGCCTTTGAATGCACCACCCCGCCATTAGGAGGCGGAGGAAGGATTAAAGCTGTCCGCGTTTGTGTTTCTTGGCTTTTTCCACGGTGACTCAGGTTACTACAGGAGGCACTCTAGTCCGGGCTAGCTAGCCAGCATCACCTCGCTGGTCGAGTTTGGAGCTGGGACAACTTTATATCGGTCTGATATACAAAGGGGATCCGAGGAAATACTGGCCGAGTATTCCCTCATCTGCAGCGGGTTTAATCAGCCTGGATTCAAGAAAAGGACGGCGTTCTGTTTCTTGCTTGTCGACCTGGATCACGTATCGTCCCCTGCTCTGGACGAAACAGATCGTTAACCTCTGGCAGGAGATTAACTGACAAACAACGCACAGTAAGGCTGTACACAGTTCTGGGCAGACGTTAGAACTAGTGTGTTTTGGTTTGTTTATTAATGAGCAAAGGGTTCGCTACCGCTTGTGCCATTAATGTGATCTGATTGTAATCATGTAATGGTCCATATATGATTATTAATCTGTTTTCTGTGAATGTATCAATAGATCACGATACCGTTGATTATGTTGTGTTAAGTAGCTGGGTATAACTCTAATCGCCACCTGCTAAATCACTCCTTTCACGGAGTTTAGTTACTGTCCGCGAGACATTCGCGGTAAATCAGCTGTTAGCCACTGGAGTGGTTATCGATAACTAAGATCAGAGTGCCTCTTTTCTTTACTCCTCTTTCTTCTTTTACTAACACAAACACACACACGACACAGGCTAGCCGCGTAGCTCCCGAGCTAACGCTGTAGTTTAGCCACGTGGAATCGGCTTACGTTTGTACAGAGCTAACACAGGAACTAGCTACCATACCGGCTAAGCGTGTGCGTTGCCTAGCAACCCCCCGGCTTCTTCAGCCCCTCCTCGTGCACCCAGCACCACTACCGCCCTCTTCAGGCTAAATAGTTTTGTGCAGCTCACAGGTGTAGCCATTTTTGGAGTTGTTTTTGTGTTAGAACTATTTCAACACCGCCCCTCCTTTTTCACTCACTCTCTCTCACACACACACTCTCACACACACAGACACAGACGTGTCCATGCTGCTTTGTTTTTGCTTTGTTTTTGGTTGTGATATTGTAAAAAGGTATATAAGTTTATTATTGAAGGATTATTGATTAACTACTGATAATTGTGATGTTAATGAATCTTATTATACTTAATTAGCAGTTGCTTGTGATTATTTGTGTACTTGTTGTAGTAATTGCTGGCTGAACGGGTCCGTGCTCGAAATCACTCCTTCCTTTATTTCCTTTCAAAGGATTTTCACAGAAATGAGACTGTTCCACAGTTTGATTATTGGTCCCTGACTTGCAGGGTGGTGCCCTGTTTTGATTGTTTGTCGTTTTGATACAGTTATTAATAACCATATTCATAACTTTTATTAATATTGATAAAACATCTTTTGATAATTTGACAATACTCAAATCTGTACCCTACGGGAATCCAACATTTTTACAAATGTTTGATTCCCTTAGGGTACAGATAATCAACGGTATCGTGATCTATTGATACATTCACAGAAAACAGATTAATAATCATATATGGACCATTACATGATTACAATCAGATCACATTAATGGCACAAGCGGTAGCGAACCCTTTGCTCATTAATAAACAAACCAAAACACACTAGTTCTAACGTCTGCCCAGAACTGTGTACAGCCTTACTGTGCGTTGTTTGTCAGTTAATCTCCTGCCAGAGGTTAACGATCTGTTTCGTCCAGAGCAGGGGACGATACGTGATCCAGGTCGACAAGCAAGAAACAGAACGCCGTCCTTTTCTTGAATCCAGGCTGATTAAACCCGCTGCAGATGAGGGAATACTCGGCCAGTATTTCCTCGGATCCCCTTTGTATATCAGACCGATATAAAGTTGTCCCAGCTCCAAACTCGACCAGCGAGGTGATGCTGGCTAGCTAGCCGGACTAGAGTGCCTCCTGTAGTAACCTGAGTCACCGTGGAAAAAGCCAAGAAACACAAACGCGACAGCTTTAATCCTTCCTCCGCCTCCTAATGGCGGGGTGGTGCATTCAAAGGCCCAACAGCCAATGGGAAAACTGCAACTTTGTCACAGGTGTGAAGCAGTTCTTTGTCTCACCACCAGTCTGCCTTGTCCCACACGTGTTGAAGGTAGATTCTCCATTTTGGCAACTCTGCCTGTAGGAGTTTGGTGAAACTGGCTTTGGGATTCACATGTAGGCCAAGATCCTTTGTCTCTGCAGTCAGCTCAGTCTGAGCCATTTTTGGTTTGGTCAATGTTTAACCAGCTTCTTGGTCCCCAACACAGTACATGCTTGACATTGTAGTCATGTCCATATCTGTCAAGATCTTTTTTACAGACAGAAGTGCCGGCAAAACTCCTGGCCAGTTTTTCTTCCTCTAATATGCCTAGTAGAAAAAAATAACCTCTGGTAAAACCTGTCCCTCAGAGTTGTTGGTCTTGTTCTTAACAAAAAGTTGTTTGGACTGTTGACACCAAACAACAGCTGAGGTGCTTAAATCAGACCAGACCAACTGTTTTCATTAACCCATGTTATTACGGCAACTCTTCGTAAATTCTGATGTAGACAGACCTCATCACTTATTTTGGAGGCTTACATCTCCTCCTATCTTTTATTCTAATAAAGTAATAATCATGCAACTATTAACATTAATGTGAGTTCTATTGCATTGAGGTGTGTCACTAACCCATGGCAGTGAGCCAGCATGTGTGATGGAAGGGCCCTAACACTGTAACACCTACAAAGAATGAAACATTATGAAAGTCATTACACCTGTTAGATATGTTGATATGCCCTCTGTTCACACGGACATGGAAAATATGAGTGTTTTAAATGTTACAAGTGTACATTATATCAACTAATAACTAATAAATAATGATGAAATTCATATAAATAAATAAATGCTAATTTTATCGATACAGTAGCATCTGCATCGATTTGCGTTTCAAGAAGGAGTAGGTCGCAATATATTGCTGTATCGATATTTTGAGCACAGCCTTAGTCTAATTATTTACAATTCATTCTGAAGTTTTTGGATGGGGTTGAAGTCAGTGCTAGGGCTGGGCGATATGACAATTTAAAAATGTCTTTTATATGAAGTTTATAATTGCCATAACGGGAGTCCACGGTCTCTTTTAACTCACCACTGAACTTGGCACACAGGAGGCTTTAGTGGATGAGGCAATGCAGAGATCTCACCTGCGGAGCCGCATCTGCCATCCTCCCCGGCGAGCTCCTGAACCCTGCCCGCCAAAGAGGGCGCACCATCCGTCACCAACATGTTGATGTGTGCCAAATCCAAGTTGTTCTCCTCAAAGAATGAAGCAATTTTGGTGAAGAGAATCTCACCAGTAGTGTGCCAAAGACGTCACCTCGGCCTTCCTCAGCTTGTCCAAAGGCGTCTCGAAAATGTCTGATGCAAGGGACTTGACTCTCCTCATATTTGACTTGTCAGAAATTGGAATTTGCTTGATCGAATCGATAATGTTTTTTGGGGTTTTCTCATCTGTTACCACCTCCTCAATGGATGCTAGCATACACTCCTTGACTGTCTCGGAGTCTGTAAATGGCTTTTTCTTTTTGCCCAATATCCATGCCACTCGTAATGATTGATCTGTACAGGCTAGGGGTGGGCGATATGGACAAAAAATAATATCTCGATATTTTTTCAGATTTTGACGATAACGATAATTAGACAATATCCTTTTAAAAATGTGTTTTTTAAAAGTCTGAGTTACTTAATCACTGATGATGATAATAATGGGCACAATGTTGAATGAAAACCGTTTTTTTTTTGTTTTTTTTTAATCTTTAAATTTAAGTATTCAAGTAAAAACAATTCAAAGACAAAATACTAATACTATACTAATTGAACTAGTATAGGAACATTGAACTCTGAGTACACATTCAGTTGTTCACCTCTGCTGTAATGTAAATTGTGCAGCATACAAGCAAGATGAAATCATAACAATAAACAAAGGGCTCTGTTCTCTAACATATTGGGCCTCATTCACCAACCGTTCTTACGAAAAAAATGTGTTCTTAAACCCTTCTTACGCACTTTTTTACGAAGATTCTGGCATTCACTAATGTTTTCTTAACTTGGATTTGTTCTTAGCTAAGAACAAAATCTACGAACACTGAAAAGCACTCTTACGCACATTTGAGTGATGACAATTTGCTCCAAATGATTGCTTACTGCATTTTATTTAATTCTACAGTCGTTTACAATGATAGTATTGTACTGTAATGTATTTCTGATCATTTGTTGATAAAAAATCATATTATTCAAAAAAGACACTAACACTGCAATTTACATCAGCAATTAAACTGATTAAATCCTGCGTCATTTGGTGATTGATCGCTATTTATAGGGCCGAAATGCAGTGGTAGAATGTAACAAAGTACAAATTCTTTGTAACTGTACTTAAGTACATTTTTCATGTATCTGTACTTTAAGTAGACTCAATAGTGCATAGCCCACTTTTGACTTTTACTTTGTTACATTTTGCAGCAATTATCTATACTTTTTACTCCACTACATTTCTACAATGTTCCGTTACATTTTCTGATCAGTTTCCCCCCCTGCCAAAACGTCTTCCTGACCGTCACCCGTTTGTCTCACCAGTAAAGTTTGGTTGCCGTAGATACTGTATATATGGAGCACCGCTGATCCAAGCCGGTTCTGGTGCTCCAGAGCCCGGGCGCAGCGCCGCTGACCCTCGGTAATACAGCCCCGGTAAAAGTGAAAATGAAAACGTTTTTTTTTTTTTTATTATTCCCGTTTTTAAATCAAAGTTGCCATCTACTTCTCTCCACAGCGTCGTTTACTCCTCCGCCAGGCTGTGTAAGATGCGTTCATATCTTATTTATTTGGCTGGACCTGTTCACATCTCCCCATTTGCGCTGCTTCACACACTTTATTTGCTTACTTGCATAGTTAAAGAAAATGAAATACATCCATGAATAAAACCAACCGCATTCCGATTCTAACAACATATTTCTGTTTCATGGTTAGGATAGGAACTTTTCTTAAAAGCCAGGCCTTGTTTGTGGTTGTGGACACCTTCTACTTTTACTAAAGTAAATACGTCTCTGGTTATTTGTATTTTTATTTAAGTACTGAGATTCAGTACTTCCTCCACCGCGGCTCCGACAAGCTCCGACAAGCTCCGACAACCTGTCTCCCAGGAGGTGCACAGGAAGCATCATGTCCTTATATGGTAATTTGCGGGGCGTTTTCTTATGCTAATTAGGAACAACTGGCACGCGTTTTCAGTTACAAAGACGTGGGATTCATCAATCCTAAGAACACAGGTGCGAACAAATCTGCTGTTTAAGAACATGTCATGAATCTGGCGTAAACTTTTCTTAGAAACCTTCTTAAGAATATATTTAAGAGAAAACTTAGGAAGATATTGGTGAATGAGGCCCATTGTACACAACCAGTCCTGGAGATGAGACAGGGCAGTGTCAGGTCAGGTTCTGATAGTCCTTCTACTTGGCTGTATAGTCCTGACTGGGATTTGTGCTGGGATCAGGATTAGTTTATGTGAGCTGACTGGCCCAGGTGAGGGAGAGGTGCAGTTCTGTGTGCTTTCTTGATGTTAGTGTATACATGGTCTAGTGTGTTCTTCCCTCTAGTAACACAATCTACATTCTGGAAAAAGCATGGGGAGTATAGACTTTAAGGATGCCTTGTAAAAGTCCCCTCCAGGTGATCGCGCTGCAGTTTGTTCACTATGGTTAGCTGTGAGCCAAACTTGTGCTAACGTTAGCATCGGGTGCTATGTGGACGGCAGTGTGCTGTTTTCGTAGTAAATAAAATGGCCTGTATATTACCGACAGGGCTCCAGGTCAGGTGAGACGTGCTGGGCAACGATCCTGCGGTCGGTACTCCATTCATTGTGCACAAAAATGCAGTCCTCCGCTCCGCCTCTGGGGTTATTTTCTCATCCTGCCAGTAGCTAGCTCGGCGTGCTAGCTCGGCGTGCTAGCGCCGACAACAAGCTGGAGCGGCCGGTCTGACTATGTCCTACGGGATGTTATGAGCCACCTGGAAGGCTCTCGTAATGGCTGTGTTGTATCGTGGTCCTGTATTGATTATTTCAACTTGGCTGTACTTGTATAAATATACACCGACAGGAGAGCTAGCAGCCGCTGCACAATCGCGCGCCGCCATCTTTGTTGACATGAGTGAATGTGTAGCGTTCCAATCTGTTCCAATGCGTGTTTTGAAGTGTTTTTTTCTAAGTAATTTAAATACTCGATAATGTCAATTTGCACATCGTTAACACAACAATGACGATATTATCATAAACGATATATATCGCCCACCCCTAGTACAGGGGTTAATTTAATTCATGTGCTTTCAACAGAATAACTGCAGCAACACAAACTATACACAAGCTATTATCAGCCAGTTATCATAGGTATTTCAGTTAAAACGTCCACTGACTACTATAAAAAGTAAGAAGATAAATCTGTGAGCTCTATTATGAAACCTTGTTTGACTAAAGAGAACTGAGAAAGGGAGATAAAGGACAATATCAGGAACTTAACAAGTTGAGATAGTCAATGCAGCACGCAGTAATATTAGGGTGCGAATAGATGAGTGCGCTGTACTTTAGCAGCCTGATCTCAACATCAAAGAGATTTGTCTGAAAATGAACCCACCCTAATGTGGATAATTAAATTATGGCCGTGTCCTGTTAGGATTCAACAGTGGCTGTTACACAGCTCCAGGTAATGTGGAAGTTGTATAGGTCAAATTGTAAATTAAGCAAATAAATTCTTACAGCTATAATGACACAATTTTTATTTCCCTTGTAGCACATGAAACGGGAGAAATTAGATGCATTGTGAAGACATTGCCCAAGTACCTATTTTCACTTCCCAACACAAGGAGGTAAGCAATTACCAAGATCTTTATCACTTATCGTTTATCCCTATTGAGAAAAAAAAAAAAACCTGCTCTGTTTTGGCACCTCCATAATCACATCAAGTCAAGGCTGATCTTTAGAGCAGCTTTCATTCCAGGCAGATTGAAATGATGGTGTGCGGCTGTTGTATAGGCCAAGGCTAGAGAAACTTCTGCAATCAAGCTGTCAACACTCCCATTCCTGTCTCAGGATGTGTACGAGCTTGGACCCTTTTAATGTTACATTTGATATTCAGGATGCACTTAATGTTAAGCCTAAGCATACCAGAGTACCATCAGTAAACAACGTGTCATCTCTCCAGGAAATGAATGAATGAATGAATGAATGAAGGTCATATGAGACACAGCTGTCTTCTAACTATGTACAAACTGGGAACTATATTCTCAGAAAGGCGAAGCACTGCTACTTCTGCTACTTGGGCGGAGTGATTTGCTAGCAGCACCTGAAGCCCTGTGGTGAGGAGCAGAGAGGTCGCTCAGAATTGGAGTAATAGAGTCAACAATTACTAGATAGTAAAAGCATAGTGACCTTGTTATTTGTACACCCTGTGACTATACAAATCACAACATGTAAACTGGAACATGTTGGCATTATTTTGGCACTTATTCGGAGCAATAGGCTAGTTGGAACCGGTTACCTCCAGGATCTGTGCTAGGCTTAGCTAGCGCTGGGGTCATCAGAGTTACAACACGCACGGGGATTAGAAGGGTATGTATTGACTTGTCTAACTCTGGGGGTTACGGTGAATAAGCTAAAGTCTCAATAAGTCGGCGTATTCCTTTTAAAAATAATGTCAAAGTAGCTAATGTTCTATCCATGGAATAAAAATCAGCAGATACCTTAAGGCCGTTTTATGCTTCTGCGTCGAATCAACGGTGTACCCCCGCAGACCCATCTTCGTCTACGCCGGACCCTATGCCGTAGCCTGATGTGCACCTCTCGAAACATTTAACTACACGTCGCAGCGATGCACATTGCTCGGCTGTGGCTTGGTAGCGTTGCAGTTCCCCTGACTCATTTCCTGGTTCTCCTTTTCCATAAACAACATGAAATCAAGGAGAGGGTTAACTTTTCCTGCTAAAGATTTCCCACCTTGATCAGAAAACACAGGAGACACTTTGTTTCTCTCACTACGACTCGCTCCAAAGCTAATCGCGTCACTCTCTCACTTCTCCCTCGCTCTAACACACTCCCAACACACACACACACATGCCGGCTTGACGCACACACCAGCGCACAAGTATAAACATCAGTCCACTTATGTATGTCGGGCGAAAGCTCTGCGTGGAGCCTCCGCAGAACCATAAAACGTCCTTTAGTTCCAATATGATTAAGCTAGAAAAGCAGCTTTTTGTTTATTTGTGGTAGTCATTCAGTTTGAAATATCCCACTATCTCTCGATGGGAAAATATTTTTTTCCCCGCAAATGGAGGGTGACAACATTTTTGACCGCACGTGAAGGCAGCGGAGAGAAAAGAAAAGAGATGAAGCGACTGCTTCAGTGTTGCAGGACACAGTCATCTATTGTTACACACATGGGCAGTTCATTGCTGCTTGTTTTTTTTTTTTTTTTTTTATGTTTTTATAGGTTAATTTAAAGCCATGGTTTTTACTTTACTGTCCAGGGTATTGGAATCCTTTCCAATGAAATACAGTCACACTACACGATTAGCTGTCTGCATTTTAAACGTGTTTAAGCCAGCTAACGTTACTAGCTAACGGTAAGCTAACGTTACCAGCTGTGTAATGTTAAAGTTAGCCTCACGCCCTAGGCTGTTCAAAGATTGCTTCGCAATTCATTTTTTTATCTCAACCTGTTGTCATCTTTACACATTTAAACAAATTTTGAAGCTAGTCACATTGCATCGTTACATTATAATAAAGTTCATTTTTGAAAACTTTCAGAAACTAAATAACGAGCCAGTGCTTTTGTTCTGCTGCAAAATAACTGTCTTAGAAGAACAGGGCGGGAGGTTTTCCCGTTGACTTTAAGATAATTACTTTTCAAAAGTGAGCGAATCAATCCTGGCTGATGTGATGGACAATGTAGTCTGACAGGGAAAGAATATTTGAATCAGAACTTTTGCAGGCGGTGGGGTTTAAAGGTCAAATGTGTAACATTTTAAGTTACTTATCAAAATCTGTGTTGCCCGTTCACAAAATTGTCCTTTTTCATGAATATTTACCACCACCATCAATTCCAAGTATTCCTATTGGCTTGAAATTTTACATTTGCGTTTACATGAACTGGGGTAGACGCTGCATATTCATGCGCCATCTTTAAATACGTTAGCTGGTAAGGGACATACAGGATATACTGCTCCGCCTTTTGTGTTTTCGCTGTCACATGATAAACACACAGGTGCTGTTAATGCTGCTAATGGCTATCGTCGCTTCTAGGCCCCGGCAAGTTTGAAGAACGAAACGTGGAGGACCACACGTATTCAAAATCCAAATTTCAGGAACAGGAGTCTTCTTCTTCGCCCAGAAAAAGAAAAGGGATATTGAAAAGAGCAAAAGACTGGCATCGTCAGAAAAAACTGTGAAGGCTACCGTAGCTGTAATACGTACTTTGAACTGCGTGGCGCGAGAGATTTGATTGCAATATATGATCTCATTGCTAGATGGGAGAAATTCCCACACATTGGACCTTTTTAAAGGGATAATTCACCTATTTAACATTAAGCTTTGTATTTGTAGAAACACTGTAGTATTTTCGAATGACCGTGCTTCCCTCCCTCATGTCCCCCTGAGACGAGAGATCTCTGTATTGTGGGTCTGGAAAAAATCTTGGTTTTCCGTCATCGGAAGATTTTGTTGCCCAGAGGCAATGGACTACAGCCAGTAGTAGGAGCTGCTTCCAAATGTTTTCAACCCACCCATAGGGGGTTGGACTGTCGTCTTTACTCGAAACTTGCCGAAGCAAAACGAGTTGTTTATACTCTCTGTTTACAGCCCACCAAGCGCTAATGCTAGTATGCGTTAGCTGAACTTTACGGAGCCTATAATGTGTGTGCACTAAATGTAGTGTGGCAAGCCCAGGGGTGTGGGTGTCCACGTCACCAGTTCAAGAAGATAAGCCGGCACCAGGAGTACAGTTGGAAAACAGTTGAAAAGTTTATTGCAGACAATGAGGGGAATTTCCACAACACTTCACCATCTACTGCTGCAATGTCCATAATCCATTCACGTTGTCTTTAATCCACAGGTCATCCACAAACGGGTCCTCGTCCAGAACAGTTAGGTACACAGGGGGGTAGTCAGCCAGTCCAGGTCACAGCTCTTAATCACACATTTTAGTTCAGTTCACTCCTCAGTAATTTCCACTCTGTCTCACTCAGCTCTCCTCCTTTCTTCTCTCTACTCCTTTTGTTCCCAGTTCAAACCTGCTTTCCTTTTTTTTCCCCTCCAAAACCCCAATCACCTAATTAATCCCAGCCTCTCCTTGTTGGAAGAGGAAGTCCATAAAAGGCTCGGGGGTGGAGCCAACGGGCCGCAATATACCTCCCTTCGATTACCACTCCCCTCACCTCTCCCTGCAATCTACCACAGTAGCCTGTTTTGTATGTTGTTTTTATATAATGTCGTTTTTATATTTGTTATAAAGCTGATTTCACTAATTAGTAGTGAAATCAGCTGGCTGAGTTCATTGGTGGAATAAACACATGGCAGGACTTTTACTTTCTGGACCTGGAATTGACACCTCTGGAAATTACAATAAAACACACTTAAATTGAGTTGACCGTCTCACTGTCTGTCTGTCTGTCTGTCTGTAAACGGTAGGCGTGGCTTGGGAGTGGACTCTAAAGCAGCGAAGCAAGTGCATTCTGGGACTTGGTGTCTTTCATCCACATGAGCCAAAAAAAACAAATTTTCTGGCTTTTCTCGGCCTAGAAGCCACCAATTTCTAAAAAACAGATTTCTACTACATAAGTGACCCAATTTAAAGATATATTATTCTTTCCAACGGTGAAATATCCCTTTAAGGACCTTCCGGGGGATTATACTGGTTGACACTGTAGAGTCCCACTGCGGGTAGCTCACATTTCTACCCCGGACTTGGAAACTAAAACTAAAACATGCAGCTTCTTTCAACGACTCATGCATTTCACACCTCAAAAAAAAAAGAAAAAATGAACTAAAGAATATCATTTAAAAAGCAGATTAGATTCATGTGGGATTACAGTATTTATAAATAATACAGAAAACATTTAATTATCAAAGTATTGCTATGACAAGTCAAAAGGAGGCGTTTGATTCAAATATCTCTTTTCCTCCTCCCACTCGTCTGTCCCATTTTTCATCTGCATTGTAATGGCCATCCTCTACTCAGTCAGAGTACATCGCTTGCTTTTAATTACAGCATCTGTGTTGACAGAAGAAAAAAAGGATGTTATTAATGTCTGGTCTAAAGTGGGGTAGATCCCAGGGCACAAACGTTTCTCATGTGTGTTTTTATAATTAATGCACAGTAGAAGCCAGGCAACAAGTCAGTTTGAGCTTTTGAAGTGACACAATAATGTACAGCGGTATGAATTACAGTCCACCCAGAGCTCTTGTTTATGCTAGGGATGTAAATCACAAGTTTTATCACGATACAATAATATATTGATTCTTTGGACAATGATAGCATATTTGTTATCTTAAAGTCTGTCACTGTACGATTTCAATTCATTTCAGGGGCCTGCGACTGATATGAGTCACATGAGATTAAAGGTCCAATATGTAATAAATGTACTGTAATAAATCCAAAAATGACACCAATGCCTCATCAGATATTAAGGAAACATGTTAAGCTGAAATACTATCTTTTCTGACAACAATGCTAATGTCGGTATTTTTTCTTTTTGAAATTTACATTCCGTGACGGAATTTGTTTGTTTTGATCTGTGTGTTGTTATCAACGGCCCAGTTTGACAGGCAGGCCGGGTTGCCAGATATACCTGTAAAAACGTAAACCCAGAACACTACAGCTGTAACGTTAGTACAGCCATGAAAGCAGCAAACAAACAAACAGGATCAACGGAGGTAGATTCTACCTGACCTAAAAAAAAAAAAAAAAAAAAAACAGTTGTGTGACCAGAGACGTAACAAACCCCTGGTAAATATTGGAGATGTATTTGAAAGATGGAGACAGCTTAGAGCCCAAAAGGACTCAGAGTTGGCTTATTTCCTCCTGAACAGGTAAGCATTAGCTTCAGGCTAATTTATCATAGCTACTAGGGACGGGCATGTTATGTCATTTCAACATTTGTGTTCTCACATTGAATGATATAGCTTGATTACCAGAGTTGGTTACTTGCAAAAACAATTGAGACACAGCCATTAAAGTGATCTCTACTGGTCCTGGCTGGTCCTGGCTAGTCTTGGCTAACACTGCCAAGCTAACCCTGCTAACTGCTAACGTTACCGGGGGACCAGGCAAGCAGCCCATGGCTGTTTACAACATGTAGTTCTATTTTGTATAGGCTTTGCCCTCTAAGCCACGCTATGGGTTTATCCCTTCGCGCATGCGCAGTCGTGAAGATTTTCTTTCCCGCCCTTGCGTGCCGCACGGGCTTCAACTACGTCCGCAATTACTGTATAAAAACAGGGCGGACCCGTTGCTCTGCTCCCACTTTTTCTTCAAGCAAGTTCAAGTTCCACTTTATTTATCCTTAGAAAAGGAAATTTGATTTGCAGCAGGATATTCAAAAACACACACATACATGTGTAAGCAACATTATAAACACAGCACAGGACACACATCAACACCTTCAATAGAGACACCTTCCCCAAAACCAGTGACAAGATCCAATTGGACAGTACACAGGTCAATATGTCATAATGAACAGTAATGAAAATAAGATAATAAATAAGAACATTTCTATATAAAAAAATTCAATGATGTCACTCAAGTGAATTCAGGTTCCTAATAGCCACAGAAATAAAAGAATCCCTGGCACGTTTAGTTCTTAACATAGGCAGCCTAAAACGGCGACCTGAGGGGAGCAAATTAAACTCCCCAAAGAGTGGGTGATCAGGGCAGTTTAAAATTTGGTTAGCCTTACCCCTGACCCGTCTATCATATATGTGTTGCAGCTGTGATAACTGTACCCCAACCAACTTAGACGCTACATTTACCAGCTTTGTTAGCTTACGCTTATTGGTCATTGGAAGACCACTGTACCACACCACGATACAAAATTTCAAGACTGATTCAATAAAACACTGGTAAAACAAAGTCATCAGAGTCCTGCACACGCTAAATGATTTCATCTTCCTCAAGAAGAAAAGTCTCTGTTGGGCCTTTTTACAGGCTGCATCTGTGTTGCTCTCAAAGGATAATTTACTGTCAATGAAGGTTCCTAAATATTTATATTCATCTACTGTCTCAATGTTCATGTTCAGGATAACAGTTTGTGAAACATTATGCTGTGATCTACGGAAATCAATAATCATATCCTTTGTCTTAGAAACGTTAATAGACAAATAGGAGTTTTCACACCACGCAATGAAACCATCAACTACAGGGCCATGCCCCACCTCATCATTATTCGAAAGGCTCACTATAACAGTGTCATCTGCAAATTTCACACAGTGCCTTTTCTCATACTTACTCCTACAGTCATTTGTGTATAAAATGAAAAGCAATGGAGAAAGAACACAGCCCTGAGGAGAGCCTGTGGAAGTAAGGACTTTTGAGGATAAAACACCATTGACCCTTACACACTGCGACCTGTTCAACAAAAAATTCATTATCCAGCCATTTAAGTTAGGGTTCAAGTTAAAAATAGACTGAAGTTTCTAAGCCAACAAGTACGGCTGAATAGTATTGAATGCTGAAGAGAAGTCTATAAAAAGGAGCCTAGCATGAGTCTTTGAGGTTTCCAGATGTTGATAAAGGGAATTTAGCAATGTCAGTATTGCATCCTCAACACCTCTGCTAGCCCTATAAGCAAACTGAAGAGGGTCTAGCTGTTCTTCCACCTGCTTCAGTACCTCCTGCTTAACCAGCTTCTCAAAAGTCTTCATCACCAATGAGGTGAGATCAACAGGCCGAAAGTCATTTAAGACCTTTGGATTCTTACACTTAGCCACAGGAATGATAGTAGAATGTTTCCAAATCTTTGGCACTGTTTGCGTCTGGAGTGATTGAGTAAAAATCACTTTAAAAATCTCACTTAACTGACCAGCACAAGACTTAAGGACTCGACCACTGATGTTGTCAGGGCCAGGACTTTTCCTAACCTTAGTTTGTTTAAATAATGTTTTGACCTTAGATACATCAAAATCAAAAACAGAGGAATCACTGACCAAATTCTCTCTCATGTGACTGATTTCCGCACTAAAATCATTATTAGAAAATCTCATATAAAAACTATTTAATTCATTTGCTAACTGCTCATCAGTTATCAAGAGCAGTGATGAAGAAGGTAATGAAGACTACCAGCTCCAGCGGCGTCCGCATCTGCCCCTCCTGCGAGGCCGGCTACATCTTCTCGCCGGACCTCCATCCCCGCTGCGAGACCTGCCTCGGCGCCTCTCATGCCGGCAAGGCTCTCACCTCCGACGCCTCCTGCCCGTTCAGCGCCCGCCTGCCTTCTAAAGAGCTTCAACAGCGGGCAGACGCTTTTCTGGCCTTTGAGGTCGACGGAGAGGGGGACGGCAGCTGGGCGGACCGACGCGACACCGTCGACGCCCTGGAACCACTGGAAGAGGGCGTCTTCGACGAACACGAGTCCGATGACTCGTCTCCCCCGAACGACTGCTCTCTCACCGGGTTTCCTTCCTCCCCACTGGGAGGACTGGATCTGGAGACAGGGATCGATGCCTTTCCGCTACGGCTCTCCCAGTCTCCAGAACGGCCAGGGGCACCGCCTCAGCGGTCTTCCCCTCTGCCGCAGGTGGCTCCACCCTCCACCACCAAGGCTCTTTTTATGGACCTGCCGGAGATCATAAAAAGGGCGGCGGATCAGAGGGGCATAGCGCTTCCAGCGGAGCCTCCAGCCCCCTCTCGCGGAGGTCAGGCGCAAGCTTCTGTACGGTCCCATAGCTCCCGATGGACTATTTGGACCTCGTCTACAGACAGCCGCATCCCACCTCCACCAGGCAGCCGAAGAAGTGGAGCGGCTACGGTGGCTTGGCTCCTGGAAGGCGGCGCCTCAACAACCGCCATAAGAGGAAACGCCCCACAGCCTCTGCTGCGGCTGCGCCCTCCCAGGCTTCGACATCCGCCCCTCCGCCTGCCCCACTGCAGCGACAGCTGCCCCCCGACCGGCAGGCTTCACGGGGTCGAAGGATCATGAAGGCAGCTCCCACCTGGCCCCCGAAGCCACCCACCAAGCAGCGGCGACTGTGGCAATGACGGGGCGCTGGGAACTTCTGTCCCTCCACGGTTGAAAATCGGAAACACAACGGCCCTTTTAAGGGCCACTCAAGTCTTTCTAAAGAGCAGTTTCCCCTCAACCTAGCAGCACTTTTTCCAAGTGCATGGAGACGGCACTTCAG
Organism: Perca flavescens; assembly: GCF_004354835.1. Classification (NCBI taxonomy): domain Eukaryota; kingdom Metazoa; phylum Chordata; class Actinopteri; order Perciformes; family Percidae; genus Perca; species Perca flavescens. The sequence goes on from NC_041337.1 coordinate 29,667,803, forward strand.
CCGTTGCGGAAAAAAGGCGTCAGAGTCCTGTTTTATCTGGACGATTTGCTCATCCTGGCTCCCTCTCGGAAAAGGCGGCGCTACACACCGTGTCAGTCCTGCAGCACCTGCAGACACTCGGTTTCGCCATAAACTGGCAGAAAAGCGCATTGGTTCCCTCACAATCGATAGTTTATCTGGCCGTAGTGCTAAACTCGATTGTTATGAGGGCCAGGCTGTCAACACCGAGGCAAGATGCGCTGCTTTCTCTCCTGTTGCGCACCCCGCCCCGCGCAAAGGTGTCAGCGCTGTCTATCATGCGCCTTCTGGGCTGGATGTCCGCGGGCTACATGGTAGTACCCCTGGGGTTTCTCCACATGAGGAAAATCCAGAGGTGGTTCCTTTGTCAGCACATCGACCCCATACGCCACATGTGGCGAATGCTGACTATCCCTCCCTCTCTGCAGTAAGACCTGTCATACTGGGGAAACCCCCAGACCCTGTCAGCTGGGGTTCCCTTGGGCAGAGTGACGTCATACGTGACGGTGTACACGGATGCGTCCCTCACTGGCTGGGGAGGAATGTGCAAATCACAGGTGGTGGGAGGGGAATGGCCTCCTCCTCCCCTCCCACACATAAACTGCCTGGAGCTGTCCACGGTGCTGAAAGTCTTGAAGCACTTCGCCCCGAAGGTAGCAGGGAGACATGTTGTGGTGCAGACCGACAATGTCTCAGCAGCGGCGTTCATAAATCGCCAGGGCGGCGTACGCTCGGCCCGGCTATTGGTAATAGCCAGGAGCCTCCTGCTGTGGTCTCACAGTCATCTGCTGTTCCCAACGCTGGTCCATCTGCTGGCGGCTCCCCCCTGGCAATTGCAGTGGCACAAGGACGCCCTGTCACAGCTGGACGGCGCGATAGCCAACCCCCCGGTGATAACCCAGCGACTGTGGGGCTGGCTGCTGAGCGGGAATGCTTGCAGAGGTTAGGCTTGCCACCTGCCGTGGTGCGCACCATTCAGAGCGCGAGAGCTCCCTCTACAACAGCGTGTTACGCAGAGAGGGAGTCAGACCCATATCGTGCCCCCTGCCCGTCGTACTGACTTATCTCCAAACACTGGTAGATAACCTGCCACGGTCAAAGCCTACGCGGCGGCCATTTCATCTTGCCACGAAGGCTATGGAGAGAGAATGGTTTTTGCGCACCCCCTAGTTAAACGTTTTTTGAAAGGGGTCCAATGGCAGAAACCCGCCGTGTGTTCTCTCACGCCCCAATGGGATCTGACCCTGGTACTCCGAGCTCTGGGGAAGCCCCCTTTTGAGCCCCTGGCACAAGCCCCTCTCAGGTTGCTGTCTCTAAAAACCGCGCTCCTCCTTGCACTGACATCAGCCAAGCGAGTGAGCGACTTATGTGCGCTGTCAGTCTCGCCGTCATGTCTCTCAATCAGAGGCGACGGGAGTGCAGCCACCCTACAGCCCAACCCTTCCTTCACACCAAAAATTTTAACAAATTCCTTTCGGTCAAGGGTTTTTTCCCTCCAGGGTTTTTTCCCCCCGCCTCATAACAACGACGCGGAGGAGGCTTCCCACAGATTTTGCCCGGTGCGTGCGTTTTACGCACGGTGGACATAAGGCGGACAGAGCAGCTGTTTGTTCACTACAGGGAACACTCCCAATGGGCGGCCCTGTCGAAACAACGCCTGTCCCACTGGCTGTGCGAGGCTATCACCCAGGCCTATAACACGGAGGGGGCGGTGCCCCCCCAGGGCATTCGGGCACTTTCTACACGGGCTCTGTCTGCATTGACAGCCCTGTTCAGAGGCATGTCAGTGGCCGAAATCTGTGCTGCGGCCTCTTGGGCATCTCCATGCCCTTTCATCCGCTTCTATTTGCGGGATGTGTCTGAACCCTCCCTGACTCACTCGGTCCTCTCTTCTCACAATGACGAATGAGGCCCCGTCGTATGTATAATTGTATATATTATGTACATATGTATATGTTTTTGTCACTATTATACAATCGCGACACACCCCGCTTTATGTTTTCTTCTGCCCCCTCCCCTCCCCCCCTACTCTGGGTGTCTGGGAGGAACTCGGGTGTCCCATAATTATCAATCATGTATTTCCCTCATCAATCATGCACGCCTGCATTCTCGGCTTGGGCTTTCAGCCAGCTAACAGGTCATTGCCATGGCGGCACATGAGAGATAAAGTGACAGTAAGGGAAAATAGTTAGTCTATGTTCCACTTGTGGGATCTGTCGCAGGTGACATTGACTACATCAGCTTCGCCTTAACCCATAGCGTGGCTTAGAGGGCGAAGCCTATACGAAATGGAACGATAGTTACGTTATTGTAACTCCAGATTCTATGAGTATAGGCGTAGCCCTCTAAGATTCGGGCCACCTGCTCCTATTGCATTAGCTGAAGAAAAAGCTGATATTGGGAGCAGAGCAACTGGTCCGCTCTGTACATATACAGTAATTGCGGACGTAGTTGAAGCCCGTGCGGCACGTAAGGGCGGGAAAGAAAATCTTCACGACTGCGCATGCGCGAAGGGATAAACCCATAGCGTGGCTTAGAGGGCTACGCCTATACTCATAGAATCTGGAGTTACAATAACGTAACTATCGTTCAGCGGCCAGAGACGACAACGGTGAGTTATTTTAAGCCAAGGGGGGGGGGGCCTGGGCCTGTGAGTTTGCAGTGTGTTTAGCGATTGTTGCCGTAATTCTAAGCCAATGAAGTGTGTTCAGTCTCTAAGGTAGTGGTATTTTTAGCGGCTCCTATTGTAATTCTAAGCCGAGGAAGTGTACCTGTCTGGCATGTGGAGAGGACGGCAAGGTTGTAGAGTTTTTGGCGGTTCCTGCTGTAATTCTAAGGCTAAAAAGTGTGTCCGTTAATTGGGTACAGAGCTCCGCGTGAGCACGGGCTTTTATGACTGTCAATATAGCCAGCATCTAACGTTAGCTACTACGCTGTGCTGTGAAGTAATGTCTGGCTATGTGAGACAATCGTCTAGCAACATTGTTGTGGATGCTGCGATCTCAGCCTGGCAACCAACGTGAACTTCGAGTCTGGGGACGAGGGGGCAGGGGTTGCTGAACTGGTACTTTTAAAACAATTCAGATTCCTAAACAGATTTTTGAAAACTGAAAAATGACATCAAAGATGTAATATGTTTACTAGCGATCACATGCGGTGAATGGTTAATATGCTTTTACCTCTGTTTTGGTGAGCCCAGAGGGAAAATATAGCATTTTAAAAGTAGCCTACATTTACGGTAGCTGGCTAACGGTAGACTACAGAGAAAGTGTGATATTTTTCCGTCCGTTTCGAAGCGACAGAGGCAAACTATTTCAGTCGACACATTAAGTGGAACCAAAATGAGGAACCAAAATTTGCGTTCTAATCCGATCCGATTCCTACCGGTTGCGTAGGAACCGGTTCCATAGTGGAACCGGGTTTCGGTACCCAACCCTACATGAGATACATAAGCCCATTTGACTCCGTTCCATTTATATCAACTCAGAAAACCTGAAACATGATTTGACAATTTAAATTAAAAACAAACTATTCTTTTTAATAAAAAGAATAAATATAAAGTGGGATTTTGAAAATAAAGGGACATCTTAAAGACGATATGTATAGATATTTTCTTTTTTGCATTGATAATATTGGATTGTGGATCACTGATTCGATACATCGTTCCAGAACAACGTATCGTCACACTGTGACGTGATTTTACGTTTTATTTGTCCTTTTCGTGTTATCTGATGTTTCTTTTAGTTTTAGAGATGATTGACTCTTAAAGTTTCTACGTGTTGTTGTATAATTATAGTGCTTGAGATATCATCCGTAGAGTGGTAGATGAGTGCTAGGCTGTTTTGCCTTGTCCAAATGGAATTTTTTGTGGTTTTCTTTTGCTGGCTGTCGTGTTAAATTTATACATCATAATGACATTTAAAATAGTTATTAAGCTGTAAGAAATAATTATTGGTCTTTGCATTAATGAAAGAAATATAGCCTAGTTGAACACACATATAAAGCGATACGTATGTTATATGAAACAAGAACTAGTATAGCTTTAACTTTATAGATTATCTTATATAGTATATATTTACATGTGTTTCTTCCTCTTTTATTTCCTATTTAAATTATAATCCATAAGAAACAGCTGTTTGCATTGATCATTACATTCTTTTAGGGATGAGCATACCAAATTAAGAAAAACACACTGAACTGATCTGAGTCTGTTTGTTGACTCTTACTACTAGGGTTGGGTACCGAAACCTGGTGCTAAAATGGCACCGGTGCCTAAACAACCGGTATGTACCGGAAGGAATAACAACGCAGATTTTGGTGCCTTATTTGGATGCCACTGAAATGCCTGTGCTTCTCTCTGATGCTCCGAAACGGACGTTACAGGCAACGGAAACATTGCTTCACGTGACGCTAGTTAACACTACACTTGACAGCAGGTAATGTTAGCCTACCGTTAGTAGCTGGATCAAACACTGTTAAAATGCTGACAGCAAACTCTAAACGGTGTAAAATTTCGGTCTTTCGGTCGTACAACAGTCTGCAGCTGCCGTTGTTGGTAAAACAACACAGACGGTGCGTTCACTTGAAACTGGTAGCCTTGTGGTGTATTCATTGCACCATCTGGTGGTTGTTTTTTGTCATTTAACAGCAATTTACTGGTAAAGTAAGTAATTGTTATAAGTTATTGTTATCACATTATTAATAAATCTTTTAATTTTGACCACATGGCCTTAGCAATAAACAAGCCATTTTGTAATGTCGCCGACTGTCGTTTTTTTTTTTACTTATTTCAAAAGTACCAAGAAACAGAAACGCAGCAGGAGCAGATGAATAAGTGTTCATACATTTTTGATCTATCTGTGTTGAAACGGATTACTAAAAGTAGATGCCAGTGCTTTGTTTAGGTAAAGCATATGTGATGACCCACGTTTTGAAATATGACAGCCTTGCAAGTGGTGCAGGTCCTTTTGATAATGTTTGCTCAAGTGTCCTGCACATAAAGACCTACATTATGCCGTTTCAATCCTTGCTGCATTTTGTGAAATGAATTTCCATATTTCCATATCAATTTTTTTGCCCTGCTTTTTTCAAGTTCCGAGTTAGATATCATTACTGAGATATGAACCACTGTTCCACCGTGTTGCACATATCTTACCTCCGGGTGTCTGCAGTAGTTCAAAATCCCTCTTTAGCCTTCTGCCCTTCACAGGTAATGGTGATTTAAATCGAATTCTGTCAAGGATCAAACCTCACCCTTCTCCGTCTATTGCAGAGAAAGATCAGGTGTTTCTAATATTTCAGTCTCCAGCTTGCTGTGTATCAGTTGTCAATACATACTTCCAACAAGGACAAAAAAGAGACAACCTACACCATATTATAGTGTGTGTGTGTGTGTGTTTTGCCTACCCATGTCCTTCACCCTTTGCCTCCTCCCCCCTGTTCTGGTGGATAGTGCTTGTTTAGACTTTGTTATTGTTTCTTCATGTAACACTGCTGAGGCAGAGAAAGAATGGGCCCGGTGTACACCGCAACAATACTGTGATGGATGAGTGTGGCTGCGGTAATTATATGAGGACCAACAGGTAACGGAGCAGAGACAGAGAGCAGCGGCCTGCCTGGGGATGATAGGGCAGATCTGCTCTGCTTTGTTTTGTTTTGTTCTATGAGGCCGGCACAGATACAGTAGTGCACGCACACACACACACACAAAGTTGCTAAAAGTCGCCAGAGTGCTTGTGCAGACGCAGCATCCAGGCACACACACACGAACACACGCACACACATTTGCTCACATATGTGTCAATGCTAAAATATACAACCTATGTGTCTGTACTCTGTTACACACGCCGCTCCCGTTACTTGTTTTGAACACACTTTCTCACATAGACCTGTTGTACATGCTAAAATGTACAACATATCATGTATCTGTACTCTGTTACACACGCTCCCGTTGCTTGTTTTGAATTCTGCTTCGGTGATATCGTTTCAGATAAACAGTCCGGCCAGTGAAGTCTGTGAAATGACTGGGAGAGAAGAGGGAAGACGCCACTTCAAGGTTTTCCCCACTTGAGTGTATTACGGAATTATTGTCGCAGACAATAGCTAACAGAGACAGACAGATTGAGGTCGTTACACGAGAGAGGCAGATGAGAGAGAGAAACAGAGTGAAGATGAAAAGGCTTCGGGGGTGTGCCTCCCTGCTGTTTCAATACAGTGTTGCACTAAGAAAAAAAATATCCAGGAAGAAGAAAGAGGAGATGGAAAGGGAGGGGAAGAGAGGAGTGTATGTGTGTAGGGGGACAAACTGCTGTAAAATGTCTCGGACCAAAAAGTGGTGGTTTGACGAGAGAAATGAAACATGAAAAAGTGAAAGAACGAGACGAATCGGAGTAAATGTGCAAGAGGTGGTTATATTTGTCTGATTGAAATAAGAGAAGGAATAACGAAAAGTACTTGTGTCCCAGCAAAATACCCCAAGTACAAGTCTAGTACACTATTCCACGAGAACACCCAGGTCTATGTGAAGATCTGGCTCTGCTTTGTATGCGAATGTAGTTCTTCAGAGTGAGGCTGTGCTCTGCAGGAACACCTCCTCCACTCAACAACTGACAACTGATTGTGGCTGCTACATCAAAACACACCTCTTCAGATTAGCTTTCCACATACAATAGGCTTACATTCCTCACCTGATAGTTACTGGTTTTATTGTTTTAAATTGCTTTTAATGTGCTTGTTTTATGTGTTGGTTTCATCGCTTATCTGTTTTTAATGTGCTACATGTGCTGTTTTTTACTGTAAAGTGTCTTTGAGTATAGGGCTGAACGATTAATTGCATTTGCAGTAATATCGCAATATGTTAAAACGCGATTTCCTAATCACAAAGGCTGCGATTTGGTCACGTGACTCTCAAGAGCAAATCAGTCTGCTCTCCGCAGAGAAAGCATCAACGTAGCACGCTAACGCTATGCTGTACCTTGAGCAGATTTCTGTCATTCCAACAACTCTTGAGTTGTAGTTTAAAACTTTTACAGCCATTTTAATAAAATGAAGGGTTGTATTCAGGCTCGAGTCCATAAATGCAGTTAATGGATACAGGCACGCAGAACTGAAGGCTCGGTTGGCAACAATTAGCTCTTATTAGCGGTTAGCTCCAGTTAGCTAGCTCTGTTATAAAGATATGGAGCGGAGGAGACTGCCGTGGAGAGGGGTAACAACCAGACTCTGATAAATTACGTTCGGGGAGCTTTCACAGCAGCGTGGCCGCGGTGTTTCAACAGCTTTATTAGTACAGTTGAGCACAATCCCACGGGAAGACCAGCAGCATGCTACTACTAACGTAACGATAGCATCTCTGTCTCTGAGTGCAACGTTGACGCTGTCATGCACGCGGCACGCAACTTCATGAGGGGAGGGAGGGGCTGGAGGCAGCTCCTCTCTGTGCCCTGTAAAAAAAAATAAAAATACACCGTTGTATATACTATATTTTTACTTATTTAACGGTCTGGTAAAGTTCAAAGACAGTGTTTTAAAAGTGCAATCCACATGTTTACATATGTTTATTACAGTAAATAATAATTAAATAATCTAAATACTAAGTGTGGTAAAGCCACATATTTGTTTTTTATATTTCTGCAATTTTTTTCATTTGTTAAAAAGTACATCACATGTATTTTCAACTTTCAGTCTGCTTTGCTGGAAACGGAATTAATGTAGTAGTCATAGGAGGTACCGTTTAAACAGAAAATATGTAGGTGAATAATAGTGGAAAATAAAGAAATTCAAAAATATCTATTCTAGGGGGAATAATCTTTTTTTTTTTTTTTTTTTCCTCGCAAAAAAAATCACAATACCTACGATTTTTTTTTAATCCCCTACCCGACCCCTACTGACCATCCACCATGTGTTCCTTCCCCATACTGATATATGGGCCTTAACTCAAGTTAAGTGCCTATGCCGAGCACCCATCCTGTGCCAGTGCTCTTTTTTCCCCCCCAAATTTAGACTACTCAAAATGCAACAGGAAGGATGCAACCTACAGTCCTTAAGCCTAAGAAAAAAAGGAAGCCCACATGATCTCCCCATAGCCCGGCCTCCCATTCACCACTGTACCCCAGCTTCCTCTCACCCCAAAGTAATTGAAGTTCAGTTCATTGTCGTTTATTAGCACATCTTTCTCTCCATGTGTGACTTTGTGGTCCTACAGAACAAGGTTGTCGCTCTGGTGCAGTGCAGTTCATCATCATGCATATGTTCATACGCTAATCTAACTGCAACATAACAAATGAGCTGATTATCTACATCTTGTCTCTCTGTATGTGTGTGTGTGTGTGTGTGTGTGTGTGTGTGTGTGTGTGTGTGTGTGTTTTTTTTTGTGTGGGGCAAAGACTGAATAGGCAACAGGAACAGGTGTATATGGGGGTATGAACACCCCATATATCATGCTGTAGCAGGTATGCACACTCTCCCTCACCCCCTACAACACCACCACTCACTGGAGAGCAGCATGTACACCCCCCCCACCCCGTGCCTTGACACACGCACACACGCACGCACATCCAGTAGACGACAACCCCTGGAGGTCGACCTACATTGTGCGTCCTCCTGCCTCTGATCTGACTATTCATCACCACATGGCACCAGTCCCCCACTGGGAACGAGGTAGGGGTAGTTTTGTGGAGGAGAGCGAGTGAGAAGGGGAAACTGAGGGGCGACAGAGTGCGGTATACTACATAGCGTAGGACAGGTCGTCCTTTACACCTCCAGAACAATGGGACCTTCCTTCAACAGTAGTGCTGCCAGGTGAAACTATTTATGGGAAGAAGAAAAAAACAGAGTGACAAACTGAGTCATGAGTGATTTACATGGACAAAAAGCTGCACAAGCTAATTCAAGGGATAGTATATAGAGCCCAAGTCCCCAATGTTGTTTGTGGGCTAGCCGCTGTTCCAACAGCTTTCAACACTCATTGAGGTTTTAATTCAATACGTTTTATTAAAAAAAATTCAAACGTGTTCCTGGGGATTGTCCATGCAATGCATGTCCGTCCAAGTCACTGCACCCGGCCCACTGTTCATCAAGATAAAGTTGTAGCACATAACTCCTCATAAGACCATCATTTTTAGCAATGTCTGTCTGTCTGTCGCTCCACGTCCAGACTGAACAACTATTGGATGGATTGCCATGCAATTTGGTACAGCCATTCATGGCCCACAGAGGATAAATTCTTAAGTGATCCCCTGACTTTTCGTGTAGTGCCACCAGCAGTCCATGTTACATATCCAGTGAACATTTACCTGACTGATTGGAACAAAACTTTAAACATTCATGGTTTGTAAATGGACAAATGTAACAACTGTTGGGATCTTTTTTTTTTTTTTTTATAAAGAACTGTGTAGAACATTTTTTTTTTCTTAATTGTCCTCAAACATTTTTGCTGATCATACAGAGCAAGTGATTTTCCTCTGCCTTGTGTCTTGGATTCAATACGTGGTCTATTCATTGTCACCCAAAGCTGTTCATGGAACAACTTTACAGCTGAAGTCACTGAATCCCCACTGGACTCTGCAACAAAGTTTAGGTCTAATTCATTTAATTTCAAGTTATTACCATTGTATTAGGGCTGGACCCGAATATTCGAATATTTGTTCGGTGGGTTGGTATTAGATTTTAAAATTTGACATTCGAATATTCTTTTTTTTATTTTTATTTTTTTTATTTTGGTTTATTTATTTTCTGCATTTATCTCTCGTTAACAGTCCAGTTGGTGTTGGTAATGCACATTTAAGTTGGTTTGCCAACCGCCAATAAACTACAAAGAAGAAGAAGAAGAAACTGTCGGTACACGATGACGCCCACTTTGAGCATTTAGCAAGCTGGGCAGAGAAGCTAGCGGTGATAACAAGTGCGGAAATGGAAAACTGTTTTGCGTTTTTTCCATTGTGATTCGGCCAGAAACTTCAACATTGTGAGGCGAAGAGATCGTTTTGGAATATAAAGCTTGGATATTACATTTCCTTGGACTCTTGGGGATTTATGAAAATCAAGTTTTGGTCAAAATACCACTTTGTTGCTGAAAGGACAACTAAAACAGGTATGCATGCACTCTCGGCGGCGCAGATTACGGCTGAATTGTTTTATTTTGTTACTTTGTAACAGTTGTGTACATGGCTGTATATTTTAAAGATTTAATGCTTTAAAGTTATAAAAACGCTCATGAGTGGAAGTTTTATTGAGGTTACAGCGACGCCCCAGTCACAAAGTGTCCCGTTGACGGGACGGTGATCCTTGAGAGGTTAAAAGTTTATTAATTCGGAACGCGTCTGGCCTGTCTATCTATATTGCACCAAATATGACGCTGCACTCCCTTGTGAAGTCGTTTGGATGAAAGGTTCTCAAAATAATCAAAATGCAAACAAACAGACAGACACATAGATATTCCTGCCTTTATTAGAGATAATAATATGTTCAGCCCACTCTCTCCGAAGCTTCGAATATTCGATGCTCATTACTTCCGAAGCTTCGAAGCTCAAAAAATGGTATCTGGACCAGCCCTAGTATTCATGTTTCGGATCCTGACATATAACAAGGTCTGGGAGACTTATTGGTAATGGTGTGAAAGTAGTCCGTCCACTCAGCCACCGTAACAAACTGTGATCCCAGCCCGGCTTGACTGCATTGATTTGGGAATTTTAATGTAAGTGGACAAGAACAAACAACCAGAGTCCCAAAAAAGAAAAAACTGTGTATCTTTGAAACAAAAAGCATAATGCATCTTAAGCATATTACTTTTCCTTGAGAAATCTGCCTCCGTCACTGTGAGTTGGGGAAAAAAAAAGTTGAGATGTAGCATTCTTTGTAGGACACTGACAATCATTTTAGCTCTATTTGTTGGGCACAGTGATTGCACCGGTCTTGACTGATTGCACTGATTGGAGAGTTTGAAGACGATGGGATGGTAGGAGGACGAGGCCAGATACGCATTCTACAAGAAAGGGCTGATCCCGCCAGTTTAAAAAAAAAAAAAAAAATGTAAATCTTATGTAAATCCCAGCACAAGTACTTTGTTTATCTCATATGATTTCAGCATTTGGATATTAGCTATTTCACTTAAAAATGGCACACCGAGTGATCGTAAACCTTGATGAGCTTTTTGAATGGCAAAGCCAAATGGCACATTTTAATTAATCTACTTTGTCTCAGACCACAACATGGCATCATGACTTTGCGTAAATATACACGCCACTTTCATAAAGCAAAATACAGCTGTATACAGCTGATGTAAACATACCCACCACGTGGCCTCGCCACGTTGCGTGTTATTGTGAGAACGCGACGTACTATCGCGAGAACAATGTCACACGCCTGTAAAAAAAAAAAAAAAAAAAAAAAAAAAGGTTGGGTTTAGGAAAAGAACACAGGGAAAGGCTTTAGTAACAAAACAGTGACAAAAACACGGAAAAGAAACCTTGGGTAAGGCTTATTAAAACAAACAAACAAACAAAAAAAACTGCTGAAACGGCTGAAAAATCGCCGCACGCGGGTCGCGAACCCGGCTCTCCCGGCTCTCCCGGGTGAAAGTCCTGTGCTCACTTAAGCTATATGACTTATAGTTTTTGAATTATCTGCCTCAGAGCGACAAGACTGTCGGTGGATCTTTCGTTGACGATGATGTTATTTATCTTCATCCACTCTTAAGCCACAAACGCAAACTTTGAAACTCCGATTTCAGAGTCATTTTTAATTTTTATCTACACAAATTATATACCAATACGTTCACAAAGGCCTTCCGGCGCTAACGATGAGGTCTTTTATACTTATACCACCTATAGTTCAGGCTGTCTGAGGCTTCTTTTCACAGGTCGCTCTCTGTGTCCCTAATGGCCGCAGTCTGACACGGGTGACACGGCGTCGTTAGCTGATTACAGAGATCAAAGCGATCTCCTCTGGGTGTACAAACATGGCCGCTGATTAGTAAGCATGATACAGCATTTTCGCCAGAAAGTCAAATTGCAACTACAGACCGTAAAATGAATATTAACACAACATTAAAGTTAAACTACACACACACACACACACACACACACACACACACACACACACACACACATGTTTTCATTTACTATTGTGCACAGGTGTGTCTTAATTTACTTAAAAGAAACTCAGTCACTCGATGTCTGCATCAGAGCGTATCACACAGCGTGGCACAAACGTTGTCTGATCAGGGTTCAAGTCTCCTTTTGGAGATTCAAACCAAGCCAGTCTAGATGGGTATATCCCTGGTATGACAATGCAGAGATCACCTGGGTCAACCTGGGAGCACAGCATAACAATTACCTTAAGTTCTAGAAATGGGCAGGGCTTTACACGTCCTATTCAGTGAACCGCTAACATCACATACTCCCGTCCAGCTGTATACCAGCAGAACTGTTTTGTAGCTACTTGAAATTGTCATTGTACAGCTGAGAGAGAGAGAAATAAAGCTATTTGATGATTTCTCCGCAGTGACTACATTCTAATTCCTCCTCCTCTGCATATTTATTGCAGGAGCTGGACAAGGGAGTAGGTTACTAGTATTGATTTTTGACCATTTTAAGACCAGAGTAGAACATTTCTCTTTGTTTGAATTCATTTAGAGTAAAGATGGGCTGTGCTGTTGTCTTCACGACTCATTTTAAAATTGACAGACAGAAAGAAAGCGAGAGATTCGCGCTACGCAGCTGCCGCCGTGGTGCCGCGGTGTGCCGAACGGATGTCGCTCGCTTGCCTGCTGTGCCACTGTTGTAACACCGACAACTTTCATACAATATGGCTATTAATACACTTTTAAAGATATCATATTATTAGAACAATTATCACTTTTCCACATTTCTTACAACTTTACCTTTTTCTTACACATTTTAACCAGAAATCCAGTTTAGCTTTAGCATTAGCTTTTCAAAAAAAATAACTACTTTAATAAGGTCACATCTTTTTTACATTAGTGGTGTTATTCAATTTTTAAATGAAATTCATACTTATTAAAAACCATTCCCACTTTTACAACTATTCTCACTACTTCAACTTCTTCTTACGGATTTAAGCTAATAATCCAGTTTAGATTTAGCTATTCAGCATTCACACACATTTTCTGCAGGAAATGTATTTTCTAGTATACTTTGAAAACCTTAATGATTTTTGATCAGGCGTTTATAAATGCTGTGTGTGCGTGCGCGTGCGTGCGTGTGTGTGACAAGAAACTCCACTTCTGGAAACCAGAAATCCAGTATGTTTTGTTGATCCTTGTTGATTCTGTGGCCTTTTCTTTTGTGGTTTATGGGTTTGTTTCCCTCTCTTTATTGCAGCTCCATTCATAGCAGCCATTGTGAATTTATTCAGGCCACTCAGCAGGGGTGAGAGCAGTGGTTTCATAAGAAAAAGTTACATCAATGCATACCCTGGATTCAACAGCCTCATGCATTGCCTTGCACCGAATAAAGCACAGTATGGGTCTGCTCTCTACATGGGTGGGAATATTGATTATGTTGTAAATTCATCTAATTTTTCATTGCATTTTAAATGTTTCAACACGTATACATTCTGTAGATATACACAAGTAGATTCATGAAACATAATGCATCCCCATAACGCATTATTTAAGAATCTTCTTCCATATAACGAGTGCACCATAGGGCCCGAAAACTCAGATCAGATTTTCCGTATGTGCTCCATTTAGTCTGTGCCAGTGTTTTGGCCTCAATTGGCCTAAATGGCCTTGATTCTGCATGTGAGTGGTCCCATATAAAGCCAGTGGTTCTTTTGTCTTTATTCAGCCTTCAAAATAGGTTTGTCTGATTGAGATGAGATAGATTTCTTTTCCTTCTTTTTGTGCCAGACACAATCTCCGTCTCCCCGTTTTCCCTCTGGATCTGGAGAGAAAAAGAGAGCAGAGGAGATTTTAATTGCTCTCCTCTCATCCACATCTGCCCCACCACATTCATCAGCTCATCTTCCCCTCTGCAGAAAGGGGCTGGAGGGTAGCGGGGAGTGAGGCGGCAGGATTTTATTATTTTGGGGCGAGGAGGGATTCTCTCATGGGATGGGGCACATCTGGGAAAGGGATGGTGATTGAGGATAAAGGGATGAGGCACAGAGATTGGGGTTTGTGTGTGCATATGAAGCTGTCTGGGCCTGAGTGTGAGTGTGTGTGTGTGTGTGTGTGTGTGTCTCATGGGGGGAGGATGACTGTAGAGGGCCTCAAATCCTTGGGGAGTCTGTGATTGGGAGGGAAATGGGGAATTGGGACTCTGGGAGTATGAAGTAGAGGTGGAGGAGGGAGAAAAAGACAAGCTGGAGGATGGTAGGGCAGAAAGGTTTGAGGAGGAGGAATGAAAAGGGCAAATTAATGCTCGGGTGCAGCAAAAATTCACAATTAAACGATGTGAGAAAAGACAAGTACACTTTACAAAGTTCTTGGCAGGGACCTCCGCCTCCAGCAAATAGAACAGTCCTTAAAAGAAGCGAAAAGGGGCTCTCCGTTGGTCAAAATCATTACTTGAAAATCATCACACTAAACCTGTACTTTCACTTTCTTTTATAATGAAAAGAGAATGTGGCCACAACATGCTGACACATGTCTCTCTAATAACAGGTTTCAGCACAGTATAGTCAATGAGTGATGCTTTTTCTATCTTTCCAAGAACTTTTCCTCTAAAACGCCAAACGCATTCATTGCTGCCAACTTCCAAACTGCATAATGATACACATGGCTTCAACTCACAACAGCAGCAAGGTTTTTTCAGGTGGCCAGACCCTCGAGATGCTATAGTTGAAAATCTTCCGCTGTTGAACAACAGCAGTTTGAGAACAGCCAATTGTGTTTTTTGACACAATTGATTGGACACAACAGATCATTCCATCACTAAAAATGTCTGATTTTCAGTTTCTTTCAGTTAGTTAGCTGTGTGGATAGCACACTGTAACATAACTGGAATTTGTAGGCGTAATACTGTATGTAGAAATGGTAGAAACTTAGCCAGCCATTATTTAGATCTCCTTTTAAATACAGCAGTTTGATTTCCACCACCAATCTGAGAACCGAGATAAGAACACAATGATATAACATGCATTTTTTTGATTTCCTAGTGAAGATTTATTTTCAGGAGGACAGCATATCGGTCAGTATTTAAAGCTGTAATAGTTCTTAGTCAATTTTTATAGTTATAGATCATGATTCAAGGCATAAGCTGCCCTTAAAAGCTCTCTCTGGGATGTATAAGAAAGAGGAGGGCAGAGAGAGACAGACAGGGGGAGACAGAAAAGAGGGGGAGAAAGGAGCAGTGGTAAAGGAGACGGACTCCCAAAGGTGGCGTCCCGAATGCTGGGAGGCCTCAGAGGACCATGGGATGATTGTCTGTGACTTTCCTGCTCTCCTTGCACTATTCAAGGGCATTGGGGGTGTGTGTGTGCGCGCGCAAAAAACTGACACAAAAACCATATTGCAAAAAAAAAAGCTTTTTTTAGTGTTGCCTTTTATATTCAATTCAATTTGTCCAATAAAAGAATGTTGTAAATGATTTCCTTTCATTCAACAAGCAATACGTCGTATTTTAGCAGCATGCTGAAAGCAGCAGAAAGGCAGAACTTAGCACACGTTAATATCTGTTTTAGGGCTGGGCAATAATTCAATATGATAATTTATCGTCTGTCAATGGAATCGTATCGTGATGAAATCATATATCGAGATATCGTGATATACAATTACGTTGTCTAAATTGATAATATCGAGCACATACTAACTCAATTTTCTCAGAAAATCTGTTGTCAAACAATTGCAGGGAATATCATTTGAAGAATTGCGGATTTGTTTTTAACATCACACTATTTTTGTGCCTGCATGTAAACATAGTCAGTATATAGCTGGAAAAACAAATATTTATTTTTTCTTCGCAATTTCACTTGAAACTGTTTACCATAATATTGATGATTATTTATCTAAAGTGTCATTGTAAAAAACCTAAAATATTGTCGCAATATAGTCATCGATGTATTTGGTCAAGAATATCGCGATATCTGATTTTCTCCATATGGCCCAGCCCCAATCTGTTTTATCGCAAAGAATAATGTTATCGCGATATTCAACAACGTTATCGCATAGTAGAGCCCGACCAATATTAGGCATTTTCAAAACTATCGGTATCGGCATTTATAATGGCCGATAAATTATTTGTTTGTTTAGGTGTGGTAGTGTGCTAAGGTGACACGGCAGTTTTTTTTTGTCACCAGTCAATTTTGAGATTTTGGACTATTTGTCTTCAATATCATGTCTTATTTCAGACTTGTGGTCCAAAATACACATTTAGGTCTTAATTTTACTACACTTGGTCTGTTTGCGTCTGTAGATTTCTCCTAAATTCAACAAAAGTTGGCGTTCTAAATCAACATGCTGCTCCGCGATCGCTGTCTGCACCCTGTCATGACATATACCGTTAGAAAGCTCTCGCTCTCCTGTGCAATGCTGTCGGATCCAAATATGGTCATTTCCTTTTTATCAGCAACTCATTGTGTAGTAAAATACAATGGGGGATGTAACTCTAAAAGCGACATTTCTGCGGGAGTTCAAAAATGTTGAAAGAAGTGCGTCGAAAATCATCTCGGAGAAGACGAAAACAGTTGTCATTAGCAAGAAGACACAGGGGATTACAAACTAAGACAGCAGGTGATGAAATGCCTTCACATCGTCGTACGTCGACGAGTGTTCAGACAGCGGAGGTAATCAGAGCGCTGCACAGCAGTGGCTGATAATTCATGTAGCGCGTTTGAATGAACTGATCTGTGGTTTAATTTGTCCTAATTGCGCAGGGACAGGGCTTAAAGTTAGCATCGATCCACAGAATCATGGGTTCTGTAGCAGTTTACTACTAGAGTGCAGTCTTTGCAAAGAAGATAGGTACAGGCAAAGTGTCTATACATCTACGCGTCTTCAAGACGTATCCAGGAACAATGTGGTGTTGTGACTGATGTGACTGTGCGAATGGGGCTGTTAGCGCACGAGTTGGGCTTGGGATATGCGGCTCTCAGCAAAGTGTTGGGGATTCCTGGCCTTCATGTTAAAACGTATGAGAGACACCAAAGGAGAGTAACAGGTATGGAAACTCTCTCTCTCTCTCTCTCTCTTTCTCTCTCTCTGTAATTTTGGGATGGCTGTGATGGAGAAATTGTGGCTTCAGAGCACAGTCGTGACTGCCAATGCAAGGAAGGATGACGACATGGTTAGGATCTCAAAAGCCAATAGTGTCCATTCCGCCAGTGCAAAGCGGAGCCGTAAAAGTGTAAGCACAGCCAAAAAAGTGAAAAGACACCAGCAGGAGAATGTAGGAGGGCCCTACATATGGTGCTGGCATGGATATGTAGACTGTAAACTGACTTGGGGGAAGTAGGCTGTGTAATGGTTGTGTTCTGTCAGATGAGCAAATGAGCGCATATTTAATTAGATATAGCCTAATTAGCATATTTAAACAGAAAGCTTGCGATTAATAATTGTTTTCCTATTCATGTGAGTAATCAACTGGTAAAGTTTCATGGTGATATCTAGCCTGGATGCCAGCCG
Source organism: Perca flavescens (assembly GCF_004354835.1). Classification (NCBI taxonomy): domain Eukaryota; kingdom Metazoa; phylum Chordata; class Actinopteri; order Perciformes; family Percidae; genus Perca; species Perca flavescens. Next base: position 29,685,405 of record NC_041337.1, read on the forward strand.
AACTTAGCCCCGGCCACAACATTTGAGGTCGGGAAGTTCGGTCTGGACTTCGATCCGTTGTGGAGCAACTATGCTCCAACCAGAGCTGTTCAGACCAATCAGATTGTCAGGGCGGGCTTTATATACGATGATGGACAGATGATCAACAGTAATGTAATCAATAAGGCTGAGCAATTTTATCGATTCTGCGATATAAATTGATATTTTTTTCCCCCAAGAAAGTATCGATTTTTATGCCGCGAGTATCGATTCATAAGTCCCATTCAAATCCCCCGTGTTTACCCCCGTTCACGTTGCAGGAAGAGCGATTTGGTCAGCCAGCCGCTAGTGTTGCTGTAGAGCAGCCAACGTCAACTGGCGGCCCGCCGCCAAAGCTTTTAGTCTGGCCCCCAGAGTAATCATGAATTCACAAAATGTGATATTTCATTTCAAGCATTTAGAGCAAAAACCCAGCCCCCTGTATTTACATCTCTATTCACATGCCGGGATTCTGTAGCCTAATGTTTCCATAATCACAGACTTTAACCATCACTCCTCAGTGAACTGCTTCCTAGTCTGAGATCTTTTTCTAGTTAAAGAGCCAGTTATCATTAGGGAGTTTCCATGTTTTTTAGGAGTTTGCTCACACTAATACATGTTAAAAAATAGTAGCATTAATTCAGTAAGAAAGTGAAAATTTCGAACAAGAATAGGCGTATTAGGTATAAATTCCTTTTATTTTCTTTATTTGAAAGTCCGGCCGCCAGAGTGCTTAGAAAAATTCTGAAAAAAATGTAGTTGATGATCCCTGCTGTAGACTCTCTGTCCAGTCAGAGACATATATTGTGTAATTGATGTTTTCAGTTCAATTAATTAATGGAACACTCACAAGATGTCACCAAAATCACTCGGTCCCCTTTAAATCTTTCAGTAAATGATGTAAGTGTATCGAAATATATCGAATCGTATCGTTGGCTGAATATCGTGATATATATCGTATCGTGAGCAGAATATCGTGTATCGTATCGTATCGTGAGATTAGTGTATCGCCACAGCCCTAGTAATCAAGCACTTCACCGGCCCGTCTCAGCTCGACTCAAACCAGCTGATGGTGTCGCTGCGACTCAGCTGTTCAAGCCCGCATGGTAACGTTATATGGTTGCGCGAGATAGAGAGAGAGTGAGTGAATTGAGTGCAGAGGCATTTTCTTTCCTGGTTCGGTTGAAACACGCCCCAAAATCACAGCCCAATGGAGCAGTATCATACTCCCGACGTCAGGCTAGGTGATATCTATAAGTTAAACATTTGACCCTATTCACCTGTAGTGTCTCGCCTAAAAGGTGCTGTAGGTACGATTGTGAAGATCCAGGACTTAGGCAAAGAATTTGAACATCAACAACCTCTCAGTCCCCCCCAAGGCCAAATGGTCTCCTAAGCCCCTCCCCCCACAAGGTAAAATTAATGTGTGTGCATGAGCAGTTAGCAATTAGCCTGTGCCCATGTTATCTCTTACATATACCTACACTCTCCGTCTCTGTAAGATTGGGAATGATTGAGATTTCTCTTGGCACAGCTACCAGAAGACTTACAACTTTCAGACACGTTGTTCACGTCACATTTACGTTGTCTCTGTCAGTTGGAGGCTGCGCAATAAAGCAAGAGATCAGCGGAAAAGTGCTTCTAATAGCCTTCACTGGTCTCCGTCCAGAGCAACGGGGTCTGTTGGTCCATTATATATATGTGAATGATCGCACTAGAGGAGCTAGATTTTTTTTTTTTTTTATTAATTGCTTTATGTAGTTCTACTGGAACATAGGGTCAGTTTCAGCAAATATGACAGAAAGTTAGTTTTATAAGTCTCACCTACTGCATCTTTAAAGGACTCCTACGGCTATCTGAGTCTGTAGATTTCGCGCGCACGCGTGTGAGTGAGTGAGTGAGTGAGTGCGTGCGTGCGTGCGTGCGTGCGTGCGTGCGTGCTTGTGTGTGTAATGGATTGTCTGACAAGTGCTAATAATTTACCCCAGCTGGATTTAAGAGACACAAACCTCCTTGTTTAAACAGCTCCTGAGACTCTTTTCTAACAGATCTTCTTTATTTCAGTAAACCAACATCTCATGTATATTTCAGCAGCTGTACCTAGAGGCAGATGACTCAGCCAGCGAGGAGGGGCAGAGCAAAACACACATTAAAACACAGAGTGGAACAGAAGAGCGCCAGATTAGTCCTCATTATGCAGCATTAATCATCTTTAATCTGCTCTTAATCTAATATATTTACCTCACTTTATTAATGAGCCATACATCATGACTGGATTAGAAGGCAAATACTGAGCAGAAAAAGAAGGGAAAGAGATGGATGGCGGCAAGGGGAGGTGGAGGAGGGGAGAAAACAAATGGGAGAGTTCCAGAGAAGGACGCGCGATTGGGGCATACTCAGCAGATTTGGATTAAGAACAAACAATTAGAGCCACTGCTCTGAAACAAACCTGAGAATTGAAAAATATAGTCATAGTATTTTGGAAATAGCACCACTTTTTTTCATGTGTTATGATATACAGTACACTCAGTTGTCAGTTCATTTGGTACACCAAGCTGAAACTAATGCAGTTTAATGCAGTCCTGCAATCCATGTCCCCTTCATACAGGTTATAATGTTCAGTTTTAGAGAGATGCTGATTCAGATGTATAGCCATTTTAGAGGCCGCTGTTGAACTGTGTTGCATTTAGGGCTGGGCGATATGGACCAAAAGTCATATCCCGATATATTTTGGCTGAATATCGATATACGATATATATCCCGATATTTTTTTCCGCAAAGTGAGAGCAAATGTTCAGTCAAAGCCAAAATCAAATATGACATGTCACAAGTAGTTTCATAGAGACAGTTGCAAAATCAAATAAATAATAAACCGGTTTCTTCACCTGGTTCATGATTAAATGCTCAGCTGTTCAAATAACAATAAAATGTAAACCTAAATACTGTATAACAGGAGTACCTTTTTTGAAATCAAAGCTCCATATTTGTGATTCGTTCCAAAGGTCAATTAAGCTTTTGATATTAATATAATCTACTTTGTTCAAAATGTAATGCCTCATGCCTGTAAGCCTAGGTTTATAGTCCCATTCTTCCACTTGATACTGCTTCCACTTAAGTAAACTAAAAGATGAACTATCGACTACAAAACAAAGAAACTAATTAATGTGTTAATACAAAGAATATTTATTATGATCGGTTCACAGATCTGAGTCCAAACGGAAACTTCACCCTTTGAACTAAGAGTTTCTGCTTCAAGGTGAAGTTTAAAACAGACTGAAATGTCCAGGCTCATTCCTCCACTATTTATTTCTGTATGTATTTATGCGTTACATGTCATTTTAACGGGCACTGAGCTCCAGATCCTGCAGCTGCAGACGGTCTCTGCTGCCCCGCTGTAGCTTCTCTCCGTCCGCCTGCCGCCGGCAAACTTAGTGGAACTTTCCGCCGATATCGACATACAGGTCGTCCTGGACTACGTGTAAGATCCTACCGATCACCACTCTGTCTTTGGCTGGTCCGATTTGGATCAGCGGGGACCGCGCAGCAGCGAGGCAAAGCTGTGTTTTTCCCGGGGGAAGAGACGCTGCGGCCGGCCACGGAGCTCTCCGCCTCCCGCTGCCGCCGGAGCTCAGGTTGCTGGTCGAAGGCGGCATACATAATCATAAAACACATTGTCACCTGTTAAATGTTATTCATTGCTGTTTGTTCTTTTCATTTCCTCTATCGAACATAATTAAGCAGTACAAAAGTCCGGCATCTTTAGCGTTGATCTGAATGCTTCGCACCCCTGTTCCAAGATGGCGGCGGTTTTGACGTATGTTTAGAACCTCAAGGCGACATCTGTGTATATATCTATGGGAGCAAGGATCACATTTGAACTATATCGATATATGCGATATGGTCTAATTCCATATCTCATTTAAAAATATATCGATATATTTTTAATATCGATATATCGCCCAGCCCTAGTTGCATTATGTAGAGAGTTGTTTCTGCTATTTTGTCCACCCCATTTATATCAAACAGGTGCAACACATCTAATCAGTTCAGCACTTTTTGCTTGAAATGTAAAATTTTCAGATAAAAGTATGACGTTCTCTAAAAATATTATGACTTTATTTTGAAATATTACAAATTATTTTAATTCTGAAAATATTTTGACTTTATCTTTGAAGTTTTTTCTTTATCGTATGTACTAGCGATCAAAGTGACTGAATATGATATGACGATATGATTACTTTCTCCATCATATATTTTCTCAGGTGAATGATGACGTTTTCTACATCACCACAAAGCCATAAATAAGAAGAATTTTTTTTATCAGGCTGGGTTGAGCTAGCTTCAGCTATTTTGCCACTCCTGCTGCCTCAACGGACTGGTCCCAGTCAAATGAATAGGGAGGCCGGAACTATTTCCCCAAAGTCACTTTAAATATACCAAGCTATGACATTAGGCTCTGCTGATTAAGAAACTCACATTATTAATTATTATAATATTCATGATGGCTGTTACATGGCATGCTCATTTAAATATTTATTTAAATTTAAATGTCTTCTTTTTTGTACAGTAGAAATGCATGTGATGACATTCATATACATGAATATGCCCCCAAATCTTTGACATATGTGCTTTTGATAGCAACAATTAAAGCACGCTGCTGAAATCTCCATGAAGTGATGAAAATAGCAGACAGAATTAAGTATTTGATTATAACTTTCTTTGTTGCCTATATCCTTTTTTATAGCCGTATAATCTTTCTAATTTAGTCGAGAGATCACAGTAATTTCAGTCTAGATGGCAGGTCACCACATCATTATAGGCAATCACACACAGGCAGAAGAGCAAGCGTGTTTTCTTTATTGATATGGCTAGATACAAATGATGCAGTTACACACAACAACAACAACAACAGAAAGGAAATAGGTACTGTAGAGCATGACAGAAAAAGCTTCCTTTGCGACTGGCAGAACCAACTAGGTTTATTAAACAAAAGTAGGGCTGCTCGATTGTGGAAAAAAAATATGATCACTATTATTTCGGTCAGTATTGAAATCACGATAATTTAACACGATTACTCATTGACTTCTGGGAAGATGTTGCAATCATTGAACTTAAAAAAAAACAACATACAACTGTGAAATTTGCCTAAGTACTTTTCCTATTTAAACTTAATTTTTTCATTCAGAACACAAGAGAAAATAAGAGTTTACTTAGTAGTGCGCACAACTCACTTTGATTTCTCCTAAACCGATTGGCTCTGGAAATTGGAGCTTGGTCTGAGTCGAAAGAGAAGTAGACAAGGATGACATATACTGTATGTATATATTGCCCATAAAATTAAGTATTTATTTATTGAGTTTGAGGGGAAAAAGTCAAGTGTCCGGAATACCATGATGGGTCGGAAGTGTCCGGATTACAGTAAGCCAACTTTAAGCCCAGTTCAGTCCAAACATACGTGACGAGACAAGTTGAAACTTGCAACTACTTACAACGCACCGGTCTGCAGCGTTGTGAAACCTGCCAGTTCCCACCAATGCGACGAGACGAGACCAAGGGGGTAAGCTTCAACCATGTTATGAGTGTTGGTGTTGTATAGTTTGTCCACCAGAGGGCGCTCTACAACGTCCCTCTTTGATTTTTTTGTTGTTATTGTCTTTTTGTTCAAAGGACTTTAAGTTTCATATCTTAAGTTTGTATTTTTATACATTTTATTTATCAGAACTTTAATATAAACGATTATGTTTAAACTGCATTATCATATTATTTTAGTGAGGACTCCTAAATAACTACAAATAACTAATGTTATGGAAATCTGTTTATGTTTTGTTACGCGTTTCTGGATGTATCGGCCGATATATCAGAATTTCGGATTTTTAAATCATCAAATATTGGTATCGGCCTTAAAAATCCTTGATCGGTCAGGCTCTAGTCTGCTAACTTTTGCCAAAAAGCTATCTTAATAAGGTCATTGTTTATCAATGAATGTCTCTCCTCCCATGGAATTTTTATGTGCTAGTCTCTGTTTGAATGCCGTTTCCTGGCAACAGGTTACCTCTGGCGCTCTCCTGAAGCAGATATTGGAGTCATTTATTCAGTTACTCTTCAGTTAAAAGTTGATAAAGGGCCCTATTTTAACAATCTGAAACGCAAGTATCAAACGTGAAACGCAAGTAGCTTTGTGGGCGGATCTCGGGCGCTGTTGCTATTATACCGGCGGGATAAATGACTCTTGCGCCCGACGCAAATCTAAAATGGGTTGGTCTCAAGTAGCTAGGTGTGGTTTGGGCTTAATGTGCAATAAACCAATCAGACTGTCATCTCACATTCCCTTTAAGAGCAGGCGTGCTTGTTCCATGGTGGATTGCTATTATGACAGGGGGATTTGCCTGGCGCACGCCAGCGGGAGCTGTCTGAGATGCGGCAAAGTAATAAATGCCCGCCTTGACCAGGTGGTGATGTTGTTGCGGCCTCTCGGGGTCATCTCCTCAAGTCTGGAGAGGATTGCTGCAGCCATGGAGCGTGGGCCTCCAAACGCACCACCTGCACCTGTTGTGCCCCCTCCTCCTCCCCCCACTCCATCTCTGTCCACCCGCTCCACCAGGAGCGCATCCCGGACCAAATTCCGCCGGAGTGTCCAATCCCACCGTAGTTCAACATCACGTCTCCTTAAGTCCTCTAATATTTCCTCATTTATGTCATCAACACATCCATGATTCATGGAAATGTGTAAAACACAACAAGGAGCCCAAATACATTCCCTAATTTACTGACGTGCGTCTGTGGAGGGAAAAGTCTTAATAGGAATGATACATGCGTCGGTGTACAAAGGCAATTGCACTGCAGTGCAAGATAGGGCCCAGTCCTAAAAGTAGGACTGCAAATGCAGCACTGAGGCGGTTTAGCCAATTAGGACTGGTTTACTACTTTGAGACTTGGAGCTCATTTTGTTAAACATTTACTTTGCAGGTTGAAGTTCAGTAGGTTAAATGTCAGACAGGTAGCGGTAAGAAAATGAAATGCAGTCAGTCATGTTTTCATTACGCTAGCGGCAAAAACACATTTCTTGTATGTGCATATACTGTGTGTGTGTGTGTGTGTGCCTAGCAGAATTCTGAATACAGCATCACCTTGAGAGTTGCTACCTGGGTTTCCATGGCAACCGAGTTGTAGTGTATTCACCTGGCTGCCCCTTCTCTTTTTCATACATTTATGGATCATAGGCTGGAACAGAGATAAGAGACTGCCAGAAAGTAAACAGGAAGATGAAGAAGAGTAGGATTAAAGAAGTAGAAGATGAAGAAATAGCTCAGTCATTTCCACAGTTGTAAGCTCTACCTATTTATCAGAGAGAGAGAGAGAGAGAGAGAGAGAGAGAGAGAGAGAGATATCTGGAAAGCCTATAAGCATCCTCTAAAAGATGTGAAATATCTTTTAATGTATCCTCATTTAAAGGATCTGGGTCCAGGGTAAAGATTTAAGAGAATGACTGACTGAGTGAAAAAAGGATTATATTGGTATGCAGAAACAAAGCGGCAATGAGTGCTTTGGACCAGAGACAGAGAGAGAGAGAAAAAAAAAAAACCCGCAAGAAACCTGATTACCACTTCAGAGGTAAAGTGCCGGTTGAATAAATGCAGCCAATAGAAGGTCACCCCTCTAACAGATGTGTGTGACTGGGGAATATATGCATCTGCCTGTTTTCCTCTGCCATTCAGCTTCTCTGCCTGCTTACCTGTCATCACTGAAGACACAAGTCAGCCAGCCTCTGTATCAGCTCCCCTGCCTGTTCCAAAAAGGGCTGCATTGGGGGACAAGAAGCAGGAGTAAAGTGGCAAAAGCATGAAACGAGTGGAAGACAAATGGAGAACCAAGGCTTTAGGAAACCGTTATTGTATGTAACGTGGGGCTGTAGAAGAGCTACTAGGAAGCTGCAGGACTCCACACTGCAACCATTTAGTCCCAGTTTGTGACTATTGTGGGACTGTCGTTCGTGTGGTACTTGGAAATATGCCCTTTTTATTTGTTTGCCGAATGGTCATGACCTCGTCTTCTTAATTGCTGTTCAACTGGAGGGACAGATAATGTGTGGGTGATCTAGACCTGTGGCTGGTTTTATGTGCGGTAGGTTTACAGGAAAAGGCAAACTTTTTTTTCCCCAGATGGAGGTTCACATGGTAGGGGCAATGACTCAGTGTATATTAGGGCTGGGCAATATATCGATGTTATATCGATGTCGATATATGAGGCTAGATATCCTCTTAAATTTTGGATATCATAATATCCTGATATTCAATTCAATTCAATTTTTTATTTATAGTATCAAATCATAACATTGGTTATCTCGAGACACTTTACAGATAGAGTAGGTCTAGACCACACTCTATAATTTACAAAGCCCCAACAATTCCAACAATTGGAGTAATTCCCTCAAGAGCAAGCAGTGCGACAGTGGCGAGGAAAAACTCCCTCTTGGGAAGAAACCTCGGACAGACCCAGGCTCTTGGTAGGCGGTGTCTGACGGGATATGACACAAGTGTTGTCTTTTACTGGTTTTAAAGGCTGCATTACAGTAGAGTGATGTCATTTTCTGAACACACCTGGCTCTTTTAGCTATTCTATTATTTGCCTTTACCCACATAGTTATTATAGCAACATAAAAGACGATTATTTATCAAAAATCTCATTGTGTGCATATTTCAGACTGATCTCATAAAGTGGCGTATGCATGACACGCCAATACATATGCCATTTTGGCGTGCTATCAAGACGCATAATCGCATTGCATAATTGCATATAAATGTAGTTAATTAACCATCTGTAAAACTGAGTTTCTCCACAATTAATCCTGCAAAAGCACCACTTTAAATCTTGTGTTTACCATAAATGTGCTCATAAGTTTCTTGGAAATGACTAATTAAGCATGAATAAGCATAAAAAATGACTAATCGACTAAAGAAATCTTAGTCGACTAAGACCAAAACGACCGATTAGTTGACTAATCGACTAAGAGGTGGCAGCCCTATACACGTGGATAGCTCAAAATACATACAGATAACACGCCATTTGGCTTTAGGAAAGTGGCGTGTATGTTTACGCAAAGTCATGATGCCATGTTGCATATTTTGTGAAAGCACCAATTGTCAAACCTACAATATATATAATATCAATATTGAGGTATTTGGTCCAAAATATTGGGATATTTGATTTTTTTCATATCGTCCAGCTCTAGTGTATATACAGCTTTAAAAAGAGCTCACACTCCTCAGACTCAATGAAGCATTAAAAAAATGCTGGGTTTCCCTGCCATTATACGGCTTAGGCACAGCGCTTAAGTGTTTTTGCGCACCGCCTGGTCATATGAATGTGAAAACAATGTGGAGAGCATCTGGACGACGACGCACAGAACACGTGCTGCATGATGGTTCGCCTACACAGCGTCACAAACTGTAGCTTAGTTTCCATCCACTTGTCAATTGAATTAACTGAAGTTCGGTAAAAAAGATTAAATCGAATACAGCCGGTGAAAGTGTGTTATCACTTAATTCGCATAAAAAAAGTGAGAAAAAAGAATGTGTGTTTCTCAGGGAGTATGAAGTTAGCAGTAACGTTACAGCTGTGAACATAACAGTGCAGTCTGTGTACAGTTTATCTGTCGGTTAATAAACGACTCCACAAGACCTGCTCCTCCCTCAATATACAAAGAATGTTCTTTTTAAGAAAACTGTTGTCCTTTAATGTCAGCAGCAGTGTTCTTCAAACCTTCTACTATGCCTTTATCGAAAGTGTTCTCTCCTTTGGCATTATTTGTTGGTTTGGCAATGCCACTGAAGCACAGAAAAAGTACATCAGGAAAATAATAACATCAAGTAAACTATCAGGTATTCCATTACCAAGTATGGAAAGTGTATATAAAAACAGAATACTGAGGAAGGCAAATAGCATTGTGGGTAATCAGAGGCACCCCCTTGCCCCCTCATTTGAATTGCTGCCTTCAGGACGACGATATTGTGCTCCTCTGTTTACAAAAAAGAGATCCAAGTTCTCCTTTGTTCCACAGGCTATCAAACTCCTTAATATATCTAATAGTTAAAGAAGGTCCTGTACGGTAATAAGGTCTTTATTTATTTATGTATCGTTATCCAGCTGGGGCCTGTTTCACAAAACCAAGATAAGGGATTAAGCCGGGATTTCCTGGTTATCCTGGATGAATTTAGCCTTGACTCGGTTTCACGAAAGCAGAGGCACATAAATCACCATGGAGATTTATTCTGTGCAGCTAGCCTGGTCCTGACCAGGCTAACAGCCAGGATTTATTTAATCCTGGAACCTTTTCTGTTCACTCAGCAGTGGTTTTACCCTTTTGTTATCAGCCTGGATTAAAATACAACAGGTGCATATTGCTGTTCATTTAAGTACTGTTATTATTTAAAGTTGTGACCATTATTTTTTTTTATAATTATAAATTTGTCATTATTACTGTTATATTGCTGTATGAAGACTGCTGTTCATATTGTTGTAAGAAGTTTGATGAATATATTATGGCAGTTGTTGAGATAATTAGAAAAGGCTGATAAAATTTCAAATGAGTTTTAAATGAAGTCTGTTACTAAGGGCAATCCATACAATGCTGTACATTTCTATAGTTCCCCAATGCACCTTAAATTATTTTAGTGTATCATTTCTTTTTTTATTCTTTAACAATAAGGATCATGTTTGTTCTGCTTCCATGTGCATTATATTTGGCATTCTTAGCACACAATTTGTGTTGTCCAGTAAACTGGGACTATAATTTGGGAGGATTGTACAATTTTAAGAACATATCCTAACTGTACAATCCTCCCAAATTATAGACTTAGTTCACTGGACCAGTAACTATCTAGTGATGTAGGCACTGTACATTCATGTAACAACAGGGAGAGGACACCTTAATGGTTTTTGACCTTATATTTTGCCTGGGGGGAAATAACTGATGAATATACTCTGTTTATGTTTATAGTGTGCATGGAATTTATCACTTTATTATCTTTATAGTTTCTAGATTTTACAGTTCAATTTCTTCAGTGTCTTTATTTTCTATGTCCATATATACCAGGGAGCAAGGCATATAATATGTAGAGAAGGAAACTCGTCCTCTATAAAAAATAAAAAAACGCGAGAAAAAGCGTGACAGATAATAGCGGACCGACTAAATGATAGTCTAAAAATATACATTTATGAACTATTGCTCTTAAATGAAACCATTCAATGTGTCACTTGTCATTTGCAAAAACGAACACCTGTACACTTTGCATTAACAGCGAGTAGTGGAAGTTAATATGACTTAGGAAATTAATATTTTAGCCAGTGAGAGAGAGGGAGGAACAGAGTGAAAGAGATATTTACGCTTCATATTCTAGCGTTTTAGAAAATAGATCTTCATGGTAAATTTCCTGAGATAACATTATCTTCTGCTTACTTTTAAGGCAAAGCGTACAATTGTTAATTTGTGCAAATGATTAGTAGCCTAATCATTGAATGGTAGGATTATGACGGTTTCCATTCAGAGCAGTGGTCAGTTAATGTTTATATTTAGGCTGCTTACGCATTCAGTCGGTCCATGATCGTCTGCTGCTTTCTCTCGCTGTTTCAGTACAGCGGCCGTGTTATTTTCTTTTTATTCAAATAATGTGTTTCACGTCATCATACTTCCACAAGAAGCTGCTGCTCACTCTGTATAAAGTAGCCTATGTACAATGCGTATTCTCCATTTTGGCATTAGTAAATCTGTGATCGACCTCGCGGTCTTTTGAGGAAAAGACCTCCGTGGACGCGCATCTATCTGAATTAGTTCAGCCTGGCTCGACCTAGTCGCTCCTCCTCAGCCTGGCTTGGCCTTCGTGAAACGCACCAAGCCAGGATGCACAGATTAGACTAGGTCAAGCCTCGCTTTATCAGTTATCCTGGATTTATATATTCTGCTTTTGTGAAACAGGCCCCAGGTCTGGAACCATACTTAATCCATACAACCTCTCCCCTGATCTACATGTTACAGTGTTCTTTTTGTCTTTTTCTTTTCTATTTTTTCGATCGTTAAAATGCCTTATGATGTGATTTCTGTTGCAACCTAATTTCCCCACGGGGACAATAAATAAATAAACAAAACAAATATACAAGGAAAAAAATTTCACTAATTTATAAAATAACTTTTCATATCTTTTTTTTTTGCAGCTGCAGTATCGATAAGTATCAGTATTAATATATCCTTAAGATACCCATCCCTAGCAGTGGCATGCGCCCATACAGTGTTAATAAAAATTCCAAATTCCAAAGGATGACACAGACCCAGAGAATGAGGTAAACAACATCCATTATATTGTAAGGGGATAGCTATACAGTACACTAATCCAGTGTATCCATACCTGCATGTATACTACTAATCTTATGATTAAAGTAAAAACATCCATACTGAATCATTTACCCATATAGTATAAATACTGTATATTTTTTAAAGAAAAAAAAAAAAAACGTCATTCGTTTTCAGAATCCATTTCCTTTCAGTGAGAGTTTCCCTGCTCTGCGTCTCTGTTTAATTCTCTCTCAGTCTGGTTCTGCCTCTTATCCCCAGCCTAACATTGCTTTCACATCCTCCCTCTCCTGAGCCGCATCCATATCAGCTGTGTTAGAGGAAGCGCTCTGTGTGGGTGTGTAAGCCAGAGTTTTTGTGTGTGTGTGTGGAAATGTGTGGATCTGCAAACCTGTATGTCTGGTTTCCGTGTGCGTGTACTGTACAGCACTTGTGGGCTTAAGCCTGTGTACGAGTGTACGTGTAAACTGTAGGCATGTGTTGGTGCTCTATAGTATATGGTCCTAATCCCAACCCCTCACTTCTTTCTTCCAATCTCTGTCTCTCTCTCTCTCTCGCTCTCGCTCTGCTTAGCTGTCCCTGCTCTGATATGGTCTTCTGTGGGCCGTGGTGACCAGCAGAGCAGAGAAATTGCCTGTTATCTAGGGGGTCGATTCTTCACGGGTTCCCGTAAATTGCTTTGTATTGACACCCTGGCTGAATTGGGATCCTCATGTTAACCCCAAGATCTACCCTCAAGTTAGGTGACTCCCAAACACAAACCAAACCCATGCTGTCCTTCTTGTGTGGGATATGCCTGGAATTAGCGGCTGAAATAATAACAGGATGATGGGTGGGAAATGGTGAGTGTTAGAGTTTGGCTACTTCAGAGGGCGCCTGCAAGATTCATCAACATGAATTAGAATTTTTTTTTAAACCGTTTAAAAGCCAGTTAGAGTGACGTAGAGTGAAGGAAGCTGATAATTCAGACGGACGTCCACAGTGTAAGACCCTTGACAGCTCCAGTACCTCTTCGTAATCTTGTGGGAGGCATTTCATCAGAATCCATCATATTAGGATGACAGCTATGGTGGCTAGCAGGGCTCACACAACCCACACAGGGTGTGATAGATGTGATTGTGAACCACCCACATGGTGATGGAAAGGAGACGTTTCTGGTTAGTTTTGGAACTGCATGTCATCTTTGACAGGTCTCACATACGTGTGTGTGTGTGTGTGTGTGTGTGTGTGTGTGTGTGTTTCTTTTTTGTTACTTTGCTTTATAGCTTCTCGGGGTGAGAAGGACCCATAAAAAAAAAAGATCTTGTACTGGGGCTCGTCAGTTGTGTCTAATATTGATTTACATATATGATAATATAGCAAATATATGCTTAATAACTAAATAATAACATTTATGTTCAATGTATAATCTGACCGATGCTGGATTTCTTTTTTTTTTTGGGGGCTGATATTGATTTTGGAGAGTTTAAATAGGCTGCGTTCAGACTGCAGGCACATGCAATTTGTTTCTTAAATCTGATCTTTAAGACAGATTGTCCGCACTATGGTCAGATCGGATTTTGTGTGCCAAGACATCACCAACCTATCTGTATAGGTTGATTTGGTAACGACACGGCTTTCTAACAAGGACGCCTGAGAAATGGAGGTCCATCTTTTTCGCCCTCCAATTGCGCTGTGACGCTTTACGGTGCAGAACAGACTGTTGTTCTCCTCCATGTTGTTCTCCATAGCGCTCTGCTCAGAGCAGCATCTGCTCAGCACTTTCGGGCACTCTTGACGTCGAGTAATGTTAAAGGTGCAGTAGGTAAGACTTATAAAACTAAGTTTCTCATATTTGCTGAAACTGATCCTATGTTTGAGTAGAACTACATGAAGCAGGTAATTTAAAAAAATAATCATGTTCTTCTGGCTTCCTATTCAGATTAAAGCTTAGATCGGGCCCAAAAAATCAAGCCCGACCCTACCCAAGCCCGTGCACGTTGTGTCCGAGCCCGGCCCGACACATTAACTGTAATTATGAGCCCGAGCCCGATTTAAACTCAACAATTTTTTAATACGTGGGCCATTATAATTGACGTTCTCAACTACAATTTTGAATTGTTTGAACTGCAGAAATCTGTTTAGACCTATCTTAATGAATAATGCAACAAGGACAAAGCATGTAAACTGCGTTGTTTATTTATTCAGAATGGAATGGATCTGAATGAAAAACGTAAAAAAAAACTCAACGCATTTCTCTGTGAGGGCTTGCCTCGCCCTCAGGGGTATGCTTAGAGAGCTAACAAAATAGGGCATTGAAGGCTGACTATCATCTTTTCTGCCATAGCAAGCCTGCTTCAAAAAGGCTTGGCTTCAAAAAGGGGGAGGGACTGAGAAGTTGTCGATGTTCAAATTTTTTGTCTAAGTCCTGGATCTTCGCAGTCCTACCTACAGCACCTTTAAGCATTGTGCTGAGTCGTTGCCTCTTTAGCAAAATGCTCAGAGTGAATATAAGTCAGGCTTTTATTGTGAAAGACAACACTGGTAAAAGTAAAGCTGCGCTGATGTGGAAGTAAACAAAATTGTGTCTTGGTTTACGCTGGCTCGGACTACACAGCCTCTGTGTTTGTATTTTATTTTCTGCATAAGTATATGCACAATTCATAACCCTCTGCTACACAAATTACGCAAAAGACACTTTGAAATCTAATTTGAGCGGCCAGAGCA
Source organism: Perca flavescens (assembly GCF_004354835.1). Lineage (NCBI taxonomy): Eukaryota > Metazoa > Chordata > Actinopteri > Perciformes > Percidae > Perca > Perca flavescens. The sequence goes on from NC_041337.1 coordinate 29,700,472, forward strand.
TCCGGACTAGTTCAATTAATTCAATAAGAAATTCAATTGGAATCGTATTTCAAACCACCAGTTTGGATCAGATGTGCAGAAATCCCATTTCATGTGGTTTTTTGCTGTCCAAATCAATCTGGACACTATCTGGATATTCCCAAAAAAAATAAAAATAAAAAACGGTTTTAGTGAGACAGTCTAAACAAGGCCATAGTTTGGCAACAAAAATATTGGCCAAACAGTGATATAGAGAGGTTTTTTTTGTCACTTATTGCCCAAAATATATGCCAATGCAATAATCTGCAATATAATTCAAGCTAATATCGGCTGATCAGTCCACCTACTGTATGGCTTCAGCTCTTGTTCAATGCCATGAACTGTATTCCGCTCTAATGCATTAGATCCTCAAAAACCCTTCGCAAACTTTGGTAAATCATTATTACAATTTGCTTGTAATCATTCATTTGCACAGGCAAATATTGTAAAACTCAAACAAAACAATGTCATTTTGAAAGTTTTCCAATGAAGGTCAATTTTAAGATCATTTTGAAATATTCCCCCAGCAGCCTGTCAATGATAAACTTCAGGTCAGGGCGTTTGTTTTCTGAAATGATTATGTATTCAGTGCAAAACTCTTAAATAGCTCCTTTTGAATTTCATCGCATCAAGGTATAACCACGAGCTTTCCCCTTCTGTGGGTACAACATTAAGAGGATATCATGTGGGAGGTAGAGTGGGTCCACTAAGGCTCTCAGCATCACTCCACCACTGGCCTCCTCCCCAGTAAACACTGGGACAGCATCCAAACCTCCCATTGCACTTTGTGTCTGACTGATAGACAGCTATAGAGCTGTGTGTGCGTGTGTGTGCACGCGGTGTTGTATTCTGCAGTGAAGTGTGTGTGCATTTAAGAGTGTGTGTTTGTGAATGAGAGAGTCTAAGAGAGATGGATTTAGGAGGAGGTGAGAGGTAGAAAGTGTGTAATGTGTTGTGATAGGAAACCCACTGGGAATGGCATGAGGAGCTCTGCATATCTCATAACTCACACACATAAAAACGCGCACACACACACCAGCTGGCTTATTCTTTCCACGTTTTGTATGTCTGCCTGTGTGTCTGTCTGTCTCCTGTGAAGTGCTGCGAGTCCAGGTGGTTCAACTTAATCCAAAGGACACCCTGGAGAGGCACCCACTATCTCTATCCCTATCCCCTAAGAGACGGGATCACTGAATGTGTGCATGCACTCTCTTATTGCTTACAACAGGAAAGAGAGAAGGGCGTTGATGATGAAAAATAAAGAAAAATCTCAGACTTATGCAGATAAGAGGGAGGTCAAGGAAAGGGATGTGGGGATGTGAGCTGTTTGTCTCCTTTCTCTTCCTCTCTCCTCTGCTCCCTGTCTGGATATTACCATACCGAAAATAGACACAGGCTGTAGTCTGGTTGGCAGCTCTGGTTGGCAGGGAACCATCACCTGTGTGTGTGCGTGTGTGTGTGTGTGTGTGTGTGTGTGTGTGTGTGTGTGTGTGTGTGTGTGTGTGTGTGTGTGTGTGTGTGTGTGTGTGTGTGTGTGTGTGTGTGTGTGTGTGTGTGTGTGTGTGTGTGTGTGTGTGTGTGTGTGTGTGTGTGTGTGTAAAAACTTGCGGTCACACACTTAATGCCGGTAAACTATTTTCAAAAGTAATTTAGTCTCACATTAGGCCTGAAATATTGTATTTCTTAAAGCTCCATTTTTGCCTGTTGTGGTACAAAGAAAATCCAGACATCTAAAACAATATACAAAAAACTGAAATGTCATTCTTTCCAATTCAGTTTAGATTATTTCAGGTCAGAGTTTTGAAGGGAGACTGCACTTGTGCCTAGAGAGAGTTACGGTTTGATTACATTTTTTCGGTGATACTTGTACTGTCATTTCAAATACAGATTTGTGAATATTTAACTTTGCAGCTTTGCTGTGCCCTGATGTTTTGGAGCATTCTTGCCTTGGGTTATGCAAAATAGTCAAATCAATCAGAGCAAGTCATTTACAGTAATATCAATAAAGCAAGCATTGTTGCCTTGTAAGTCAAATGTTTATCTGAAAGGTGAAGAAATGTTACATTTACTAGTTGTATGTCACATATCACATGAGGAGATGTATCTCTTCCCTCAGTTACGCATTTCATATGTTCAGAGAATGATCCCCTAGCTGTCAGTTGGGGTTGGAATCTTTGGGAATCTAATGATTCAATTCTGATTCAGAATAGACCCAATCACAATGTTTGTTTACATTAACTTCCGGGTAGAAAACTCCTGTGTCCCGTACATACAATTTAACGGCACTGAGCAAACAGGGGTAAAGAGTAACGTGATATACTCTCATCTTATTCATCTAAAATGCATGTTTAATGCTTTTATATTTCAACACTTTCACTAACATTAGGTTGGAGACCTAATTTACCTGTTGGGCCACTGACTAAAGAAAATGACAGCACCCAAACTAGTAGTCCGTCAGACCGGCGGTGAGATGTTGCTGTTCCTTAAACTAGATTTGGTTCATCAAAGACTCTAGCTAAGCAACACAGTACAGAAAATAAGCACAGCAGACACTTTAGATAGGTTGAACCACCGCGTTTAATGATAGGCCTATATCTTTAAACCAGGGCTGTCAAACATATGGCCCGTGGGCCAGAACCGGCCCCGCCAAAGGGTCCAATCAGGCCCACTGGATTTTGGACTTTGCAAAGTGTGAAAATTGCAGAGAATTAATTCATTCCAATTCCAAATGTACTACTTTAATCTCAGAGAAGATCCAAGTTCTTTTTCTGTAAATTAACGACTTTTTTTCTCTCGGAATATCACCCCTCTCTCCCGGGTCCGTAACATTATTTGGTTTCCTACATTGGCCTTAGAACGCTGTCGTAGCAGAAGCAACTTGCGTTTGCCAATATTAAGCTGACAAGAAACTCTGTGGCAGATACAGTTTCTGATATTTCTGGAATGGTTTACTGGTCCGGCCCACTTGAGATCAAATTAGAGTTATGTGGTCCATGAACTAAAATGAGACACTCCTGCTTTAAACGTTACAGTTACGACTGAAAATGACGACAGGATTAAACAAGTTTGCTGATTTCACATATCTGCAATTTAACTCAACGGCTAGTTGTCTGCATGGAAGTACCTTTTTGTGTTAACGTAACATCACAGTGATTTGACATATTGATTCTCTATTCAAAACTAATTTATTGAACTAACTAATTAATTTGAAAAATTAGAAAAGGCTTAGTAGTAGTAATGATTTTATGCTCTTACTCCATTGCACTGTGCGCCAAACCATTAATTTGTGTTCTTAGTAAACTAAATTGCAGCGTGAAACGTACCTGGCAGGTAAACTAAAAGCACCGTTTGATTTAACGTAAATCGGTCCTCTGTAGTACCGACATAATTCGGGGCACAGGGAAAGTAAAAATAAATTGCACAGTAGCGTTCAAGCATACATGCAGGTGCCATCTTGGAAAGCAGTCATAACGACGACCAGTCGAACGACGAATGCTGTGCAACCAGTAACATAGCTCAACCACGGCGTTCGTCGTTCGACTGGTCTGTATAAACTATTTTTTTTTATTTTTAAAAAAACTGTCTGTACACATACAAAGTTCTCAATGCTTCAGTTTACGTGTAGGGACCTTCATTATGCTACCGTAGAAGTGTGGTGCTATTTTGAGCTATTTATTTTATTTTTATTTTTATTTATTTTGTTTTGAGTGTAACAGGTTCTAAATAAATAACAATCAATATGTACTAAGTAAAAAGGATAAATAGGTTTGGAATTATTTTTACAATTGACTTTTTTTTTTTTTTTTTTTTTATTACACAGAAAGTACAGAAAAAAAGGTACCGGAACCGAATTTTAGATACCGGTATTGTTAACGGTACCGATGAAAATGTGAACGGTGCCCAACCCTAACCTTTAGACAGTTATTTTATTTTGATGTATTTCTAAGGTAAGGGTTAGGATCAGATTATACATTTTGTGCATTTACACTATAAGAACTATTCACCTGTCAGAGGCGTGATATTTCTCACATAGACTTGTTGGCCTACAGAGATTAAGCTTTGGTACATTACTCTATGTGGAGGAGATATTTAAGGTAACACACATAGGAATAAAAATGTAAGGCTGATGAAGAGAAACTGAAAAAAGGAAGATGCAACGTAGTTGTTGGTTGTCCTTGTAATACTTTTAATACCACACATATAGTAGGATGTTGCTTTCCGATTGAGCGGCAGCTTTGGTATCAGGCGAATGTTTACCAAAAGCTTTTTAGTTTCACACTCTACAGAAGGCCTTTTATAAATTTCAAGCACTGCTCCAGCGTTTTTTCATCACCCGGTGTTTACGTTATGAAAAGTTTGAGCCTGTGTCATCAAACTTCTTTGCCAATTTCCACCTCTCTCCGGGAAACGGCTGGAAAATAGAAGATGATGAAAAAACACAAAAAGCATGTGAACCCTTTTAGTGTGCCTCTCGAGCAATTTGCAGCATAAATAAATGCATCTCTCCCATATGGTGATACACAGGTAGTGAGCAGCAGTCTTGGCCAGGGTCCACCTCTATTTGTAAAGGTCAACGTCTTTACTTTAAAGAAATGTCCCCCATGCGGTAAGCTGCCAATGTCTCCAGAGGGCCAGGGAGAGGTGAGAAAAAGAGGGGGGAGGTTAGAAAAACATTTCCCTCAATAAAAAGTGCTGCTATTATTCATGTGGAGTGTTGAAATATACTCCCTGCAGAACCGCGGTGTGTACTCTCGTGGGGACTCAGCTGGAGTCCACTCCATTTTCAGCCTGTTGGAAGAAAGTGACGTCTTGTAGAGGCAGAGAGCAGCGGAGAGGCTCTGAGTTGGCGCTGGCACACAGGTGTTAAATGCTAAACTGCTGCTACCTGCCAAATACGCATGCAGATGCAAACACACAGTGCAAATGTGTAAGTGCACTTGAATTTAAACACATCCACAAGCTGCACACAAAAATGTTAGGATCTCTTGAAACTAGTATAACAATCATGCCAGCATGAAACACTGTCTGACTTTGAAGTAAACCTATAAACCAGGTAAAAAGACTTGTTATAAGCAATGGATCTTACAGATGTCGAGATGTTTCTTAAAACTAGATTATCTCCCTAAATTAATTTTTTTGAACAATACATTGATTTGATTCAAGCTATGCGGTCTTAAAATAAGGCTCACTTAATTGTTTTAAAGATTTTGTGTAATTTTCCCTAATATTAGTGCAGAAATCTGACACAAATCACCCATTTTTTTTCTGCTTGCCTTGAAAGCTAATGCTCCTGACCTTGTATAGCATATTCCTGGCGTTCAAGCGTTCAAGTTTAGCTCACTAGCTACAATAGTTTGCCAACCAGCCTTGAAAATAGTTACTCTAGGTTTGGGAAACCCATGATGCTAGATGTTGGAGAAATAACACAGACAGGACTTCATGGTGTATTCAACTGCACCTCGTAAACTCAGTGTGTTCAGATGCACCTCTAAAAAAAAACTCAAGCTGTTGTTGAAGTACCCTTCTGCCATTTAGTGGTTCTTCTTTTTGTTGTTAAACCGCATTTGACATTTAAAATAGATTATATAAATTGAACCATATGGCCTTTGCAATAAACAAACCGACTGTTGTTTTGATCTCTCTTTTTAAAATATTGCTTTTTTGTTTGTTTTAAAAGTATAATTTTAGCATTGCAAAAACCGAACTGATACCCAACCTCAGTTACTATATCACCAAGCTTTGACGACGGGTGGATAAAATGAGGATGTGTGAGTAAATCTTTTCTGTCTGACCCAAACTTGTTGAGCAATAGTTTGACATTTAGGGAATTATGCTTACAAGCTTTCTGTTGGAGAGTTAGATGAGAAGTTTGATACCTCTCTAATATCTAAGCTGCAGCGGAATTAACAAAATCTACCTACCAGCCCCTCTAAAGCTCACCAGCTAACACGATATATCACGTTGTTGTGTTTTCGGGTTGACTGTCCGTCTGTTTGTCCCATACTTGTGAGTGTGATATCTCAGGATCCTCTAGAGGGAATTTCTTCACATTTGGCACAAACGTCTACTTGTACTCAAGGATGAACTGTTAAGATTTGGTCCAAAAGGTCATCATAATGTTCTGCAGAAAGACTTTTCTGATCAATATTCAACGCCATAACTCAGGAATAGAAGGGGAGACATTTGATCGGGTACTGAATCGGTGACACTAAACTGCGGTACAGATCTTCTGTGCTGCCAGATTGAAGATGTGTGTGAAGCATCCATATTTTCCCCCCAAAATACACTTAATACCTTTTTTATTGAATTGCTTCAAAGTCTTCACTACATGTATTATGAGTCTGGACAGACATGGATGTAAACTACAACTTGACTGGTAGGTGGAGGTATACAGTACAACATTTTACAGAGAGTTATGTGCTTGGGTGGGGCCAGCAACTTCCTGGAGTCTGCGCCAGTTGCCTGGCAACTGCTCAGAACCAAGATATAGTCTTGAACTTGAACGCTTGAGAAATGTTTGAGATATGAGTGTGACGCAATCAACATTTAAGACTTATTGTCTTGATCTTGTATCTGAACTTTTAGATTTAACATCTTAATCTAATGTAGGTGGTGCTTAACAATATAGTTTATAACAAATAAGACTTAGTTATCCTCTCTTGAATTGCCACTCTTGTTTGCATTTTTATGTTTCTAAAAATGCACAACAGGGGCAATTCCCAGACTCATAGACTAGGGGTGGTACGGTTCACGAAAAGACGTCCGAACCGTTCGGTTCGGAGCGTGTGTGCGTGGCACGGTTCGTCAGTACACTGTTAATGTGCACTAATCACTTACTGCCATAGTGGCCACTTTCGACACATATGTTAAAACACTTACCAGAAATGACGAGCGGGATGAGCGTGACGTGGACAACACATGGCAGCTGATTGGACGAAAGCGTCACGTGGGTCTTGCTGCTCCCGAATTTCAAAACAGACTAATGGCGTCTAGTTTTGAATACGATCTCGTATTTTACGAAAATAGTTCACCGAAATGTGATTCTGAAAACATTTTAAGCGAGAAGTAGGCCATACAGTTGCTGAATCTGTCTGTTTTTTTTTGATCGACAAAAGTCAGTTTGAAATATTTTCATCAGATTTTGAGAGGCGGCGAGCGGAGCCAACCGCTCCTCAAGTGGCGCGTGGAGTGCTGCAGGTCACGTCACGTGGGCTGCACGAAGGCTGCCCGGAGTTGGAGGATTCGCCAGCGTCGTAAAAGTCTGATGTGTGGGAACATTTTTGATTTCATGATGACAGCGGAAATAAAACAATAGATAGAACTGCAGCTGTGTGCAAGCATTGTGCAACATGCATTCAATATGCTAATGTTAGCTATATATCATATGCTGAAGTCTATTTCCTGGAGTGTTAAAAAAATAACAAGAACCGTACAGAACCGAAAATCGTGACCCTAAAACCGTGATACGAACCGAACCGTGGGTTTTGTGAACCGTGCCACCCCTATCATAGACAGACACACATCAACAACATCCCTCTGTCCTGTCCTTCACACAACTCTACCATTGGGCCCTGTCATTGCCAAAGAGGGACAAATGGGAGATGAGGAAGATGGAGAGGTGTGAAATTGCTGCCTGGACCCTACAATCTTGCCTACTGTTAAATGTTTTGTGTGGATGTGTTGGTGTTGTCTCCGAGCCTGTCTGCTTGCTTAAATTGTCTGCCATCTTGTTTATCGGTGTTTGCGCGTGCATGCATTTTGACATTATCCTCGTTTGCCAGGAAAACGTCTCTCCAGAGACCAACAGCATGCCGCCACTCTTCTCCGAGGTGTCAGAATCTTGTTTCCTGCAAACAAAGTGATGACATCCTGTCTATGATTCAGATCGTCCGCATAGAGTCACATGGGACAGAGCGACTGCTCCAGCCTCGTAATTCAAATAGAGTGCCCAAGTGGGCTCAGGAATAAGAATAACGGACACATTTTGATGACACTTGTCCATTAAGTAAAAAAATATAGAAAATCGAGCCTGGTCTGCATGCTTTGTGCACATATAAAGTACTTCTCTACATGACTATTAGCAGTGATGGCTTACATCAGTGACTTCAAAAGAAATGCCCTTTCTTGTCAGGCAGCACTGCCACACTCAGCATGATAAAGCAGCAGAAGGTCTTACTTAAGTAGGACCATTCGAAAACCACTAGAGGAGGAACAATATTGAGATGATGTCAAGGCAGAATTGCTTAGCCTCACCGCAACTTTTCTGTGTCAAAAAAGACATTTTGAAAGCCTCATTTGCAAGCTAATGCACTGCCAATCTGCAATGGATGTGTACTTTTGATTCAATCGCTGTCAGTATGTGGCCCCGGCTGATATTAACTGCCTCCGTCTCAGAGACAGGTGTTAATCTCAGGACTCAGTGTGAAAGTTGTAGTCAGACAGCTCACATTATGTCTTCAGCCTGATACATTTTGCATTCGATCAGGATATGCACATATATCCAAATGTACGTACAGCCATATTTTAACTTTGTGTAACAATATAAACTTTTCAGCAGTTTTTCCCCACTTAAACGTTCTTAAGCAGTTGTTAATATACCATGCCACCATGTCTTTGTAATGAACATAACAGTACACTTTGGAGAATTGTTTACAAAACAGTGAATCCGGCAAATTCACAAAATATTGCACGGCTTTTGGGGTAAACCTTCACAAATAAATAAGACAAAAAAAAGTGTAATTTGTTAAAGCACCTACAAAGGGTAGTTGCACTCCTAAATTTGCTGCCAAGAAAATAGCGTCTCGTGTCCCTGTGCTATTTGCACATATTTAAATGAGGTAACATATACATACATATACATCTGGCACAAAATGTACCCCTTTCTATGTAAATGAGCCTCATTGCAAAAATAGTCCAGAAATAATTAGCGTCTTCATATAGTTGGTGGTAATGAAGCACATTTATAAGGGATGTCCTCCTCCGCTTCAAATCATGCAATCTTCTTTTACAGTCTGAAGGTGTGTGTTTGAAAACAGCAACAGCACTGACAGACTGGGATATAAAATCTCTCTGTCGCTTTTAAATTCCTTGCCTTCAGTCAGAAATGTCATTTTGCTTTTTCTCTCTGCCTTTTTCCTGCCTACTGTGTTCTCAGCGCAAAGGCAACATTTCTACTTTGCCACATTGATAATTGCAATCAGACACAACAAAAAGCTGTATAACGTTCTGGGCGTGTTTGCGCTGTAATATAGCGCAATATAGTTTGTGAATTGGCCTTTAAGACGGGGTAGATATCGGTTGCAAGTGATGGGCAATTCAAGGTGTTATCAGCGGTCACAATTCTTTCTTTGTGACTGTGCCGGTGAATGCATTTTATTTCAAAATTGATAGAGATGTTTTAGGTTTACTGTTTTCCTTGTGCCAGTGATGGAACCAAAGACAGGGTTGGAAATTGGCACCAGCCACCTGCCTGCACCTTGCTTCACTCACTAACCAAAAAAAAAAAAAGAATTTAATTTATTGAGTGGGGGGTAGTTTTTGGTAGTCACCAGCTAAAGTAGCCGGTGGACAAATACATTCCCAACCCTGGTTATGGAAACAGATCAGTAGAGGGCGTTCTGAGTTATGCCATGTCAGAGTTACGCTCACATAATAATAATAATAAGCTTTATTTATATAGCACCTTTCATACACAGAATGCAGCTCAAAGCGCTTTACATTTGGAACATTTAACACAATAATATAGAATAAAATAATAATAATACAATTTGACGCTAGGAAGTTGTTGCAAGGAAAAATAAGTAGTCTTACAAGATAAAATGAGTTAACTAAAGGGTGAGGCTATTTGCACCCCTGGTACAATTAGCAGTGTATGCTATTTGTACCCTGGTGCAATTAGAAGGGCTATTCGTACCCTGGTGAAATTAGAAATGAATGCTATTCGTACCCTGGTGCAATTAGAAATGAATGCTATTCGTACCCCGCCGGTGCACACAGCAATGTGTTCTATTAATACCCCCTCTGGTACAAATATCAATGTATGCTATTTGCACCCCTGTGCATTTACAGTACCTTGGCATATATTTACACACAGTTATCCATACTACTCATGTGTTACACCTTTTTGGAATATTATCGCTCTGACATTTTTACCCTAACCATAACCAATCCCACTCCTCTTGCCTAAACCTAACCAACCCAACCAGAGCAAGCATATTCATGTCGTCTAAAATGTTGCGTTTGCGGGCCCTGACTTGCGCTATTGCATGCAAATTATCCAATCCAAAATTACAAAATCAAGATCACCTCACAGGGGAATCAAACTCCTAACTCCCATACCAAAGGTAAGCGTTCTAACCACTCACCTGGCAGTTCTTACAGGATGTTGAACAACTGTTTACCACTTGCTTGCTTCAAGCCTCGGTTGCTAGGTAACCGTACTGTATACAAAAAATAGATAGCCTACTAACTAACAAACCAACGGTTGTATGCTTTCACTGAAGACAGAAAGCGCAACTGTAGTATACATTTTCCGCTAGAAATTCAATTGTTCTAAACTTTAGAGACAAAACTTTCCTAATATGCCAGTTTCTGCAGTCATGGAAGATGAATGTCCGCCATGATTTCGGTGCACGCGAGCAACGTGTTTTTGTTACGTCACAGGGTGTGAATAGCTCAGCTGTGTGGCCGAGGCTATTCGTACCGGGGATGCAAATAGACACTCCGTTAACTAAAAGCTCTCGTATGCAGGTATGTTTTCAGGTCTACGTTCGCAGAGTTACGTTCACATTCTAGAGCGCAGCAGAGCTGATTCATCACCAAGTTAACACCAAATGATGATATGAACAGTGTTGCTGAATATTGTTAAAATGGTTTTTGTGCAAATATAAGAGAACTCGAATCAGGATGTTCCAAACCTCCAAAAGGCATTTGTTTGGGTCGCTTATAATTCTGTGAATTTGAGTATATTTGCAAAGATGGGATTTGTGTATGTGCTGGAAGTATCACAGTAAGCTGTAGCAATTAGCATTAGCAATTCAAAAAAGCTAAAAAAAGTTTGAATGGTTAGCATTAACGGTCATTTGAACTGAGTAAAGCCATGTAAACGGGTAGGCAGGTTTTTTGGTGTGACTGGTAAACAATGTCAAAACACCCAAACTATTTGGGTGGAGAGATACCACTAGAGATTATTGAGAAAAAACTAAGTTTAGTGATTTTATAAACTGAAAATCTTGTCCATATGTAAGGATGGTTTATCTGACAACAGTAACTTATGGTACAATGAAATGTGTTTTGTTACTCTCTCTTTGTAGAGGCTAATATTGATTAGAGATGCACCGATAGACCGGCCGGTGACCGGAATTGGCCGGTTTTCACGTGCTCGGCCATAACCGCCGACCGGCAGGTCAGTCTGACATATGTCGATTTCATGCCGGTCAACGCTACAATTAACTGACAACATAAGTTCTACGAGTTACAGTTCTCAAAGACTCACGCACACACGGACACGACAGCACCTTCTCTTTTTCCTTTCTCTCAACTTTTCCGCCGTGTGTGGTGCGTACCCGCTCGCGGTGTGAAGCGCGTGTCCGCGCTATTCTCGCACATGTAGGGAACCTCGTGAATTAACCTGCAACATGTGCAGAAGAGAACAAGTTTGCAATATGCAACACCTGCAAGAAAAAAGTCGGGCGTGGAGGGACGACGCCAAAAACCCAAATCACATATTTTTTAGTTGGATATTGGATGTGAAAAGAAGGAAATGGTTCTAACATTGCACTTTAGATGTTATTTATATAGTTTTATTTTATAGTGATCCATTATCTGTTCAAATAAATTGTTCTGTGCAAAATGTTGTATTAAAGAAAAGATAGAAAATAAATATTTGTGTGTGCTGTAAAGTGGTTAGAAAGAAATGAAATCGGAATCGGCTAAAATCTGTATCGGCTGTCCTTTCTCAAAGAAAATCGGAAATCGGAATCGGCCTAGAAAGTTGTAATCTGTGCATCTATTTGGAACCGATATGCATTTACAAGGGAAAATGGGTATCTTTAGGTCAAAATTAAGACACAAAATACACAATCCCAACACAAAACCTTGTTTAAATGCTTTAAGCAATTATTCAACAAATTAGAAACTTTTAACATAATACGCAGTAAAAGATAGTCAGATAGTGTTGTGGGCGGGACATTAAATCAGACTCAGTGGTGAGTGAAACCGAAGCAGAGGGACAGACACAGAGCTGTAGCAGAGCCAAATATTAGCTATATGTCATCTTTATTTAACTGAAACTTTAACTTTTCCTGCTGTTTTCAGGGCACCGTTTGTTGTATATCTTTTATTTGATTTTAAATCCTCAAAGCTTACTTTTGCCTGGCTGTCTCTGCACTCGGGTCCAACATTCTCTGATTCCTACAACATTGATGGGCATTTCAGTTTGTAATAGATGTGAAATTGTAGAGCAAAGGGGATGAGGTGGATCTGTGATCTCTGTAATTTTTACAGAGCAATATTGTTGCTGAAATGTGAAAAAAAGCCTATTCAGTCTTTTTCCAGTGTGCAGAGAAAGCCTACTACCTAACCTATACAACTATATATTTTTTATGAAGGAGTGGCTTTGAGGCTTCCTCATATTTTGTGTGAGATGTGTTCGGGCAGGCGCCAAGAGTGCAAGAGTCGGAAAACATGCAGCGTTATGTGTATTTGAGTCTGTAAAAGTAGAGGACATTGCTAGAAAACAGGGTTTGTCAGCCTTTGGAGAATTAGTCTTGTAGGCTGGAAAGCTAGGCTATATTGTACACTATTGCAGAGCTGATGCATAGCGAGTTAACGGCAAACGTTGATGAACAGTGTTGCTGACAATTGTTATAAATAATTGCAGGTAACTTCTGTAATTAAATGGGTTGCACCAGTTTGGACCCTAGCGTTTCATTCTGAGCCTGTAACAGAAACCCACTGAAAACACATACTATACTATCATAAATGGCTACTGAAATGTGAACTGAAAAAAACTAAATTGAAGAAAATCTTCAACCGTTGTATATACAGTGATGCAGGTTGACTGGTTTCCCTTGGTTCGTGGATCACTTTTCACAAAGCATGTTTGCTTATTCAATTATTGATAAAAGAGAGCCACAGAAAGGAAACGCCTGTATGCCGCTGGTGAATACAAAATCAGGGCAATGTTGCAGTTCCATACAAAATGAAGTTAGATAAGTTACACCAAAGTAAAAAATATCACTACAATTACTGAAGTCAGACTTTATCTTCAGAGGACGATGCTGGAAGCCAGAGGGAGCACACAGACACTGATTTAATACATGGTGAAACTACTGCGGATATCTATTTTTTTATTTTATTTTTTTATTAGAGAAGCTGACTAATACAATCATACGCTCTACTCAAGATGCTCCAACACTGCAGATACATTTGGCTCAATAAGTTTGAGGTGTTGCAAAGTAGGCTTTAGTTTCCCTGGGTAAATAAATACACACATACGTACAAACAGGTCTTGGCAGATTGAGATTTGAGTAAGTGATTTTACTTTTGTAGTCTTCTCCATCGACTTAATCAGTAATAATTAGAGCCGGGACTTTAACGCGTTAATTAAGATTAATTAATTACAGACTTTAATGCGTTAATTAATTACACAAAAAATAACACGTTAAACATTTTTTACGCATTTTAATCACACTTATTTTTATATAATAATAACACTGTACTCCCGTAGTTCATTGCTGTGATTTGGAAATGTACAAAATAGCTAAAGGGCAGTCTAACAGGACACACAATATGAGCTGTCAGACCATCTCACCGGTTTTAAACAAACCCCCAGGCCAGGAAGGAAAAACGATGAAGAGCATATTGCAGCAGATAGATGATGTACACTATATGGGTGAACATATAGGACAGACAGTGTAGGTGGAGGTGCAGGTTGTTTGCTCCACACCAGGGTTGCAACTTCCCATTCATTGTCACATTATAATGATTTTTAAAATGTCCAATATTTCAAGGCCTTTGTTACAAACGCCGCAGCCTCCATCATATTCAAACAGAATCAATGTGTGCCTGAACAAAAGTGCCCTTTATACAATATTGAACGCTGGTGCGACTGCACTATCCACTTTGTTGCAAATGTAAATATGAATGTTTAATTTATTTGAATGTGTAACTGCACCATCAGATTTATGTGTGCAGCACTCATTCATATTTCATTCTTATGAATATGAGAATGCTCCCTAGCCTCTGATGTCAAGTTTGGTGCCATCAGTGTGTGTGTGTGTGTGTGTGTGTGTGTGTGTGTGTGTGTGTGTGTGTGTGTGTGTGTGTGTGTGTGTGTGTGTGTGTGTGTGGAGTTGAGCTGTCCTCCAGCTCTGTGGTCATCACAGACAGCAATACAGAGAATGACAAAGACATAAAAAATACATGTAAAAAGTGTTGTAAAATATTGCTGCTGATATTGCTGTAACATTGATGGTTGCTGTTCCATCCATCCATTTTTGGGTCCCTCTCAAAACATATCTTGGTCATGATTATATCACAAACATGTTTGTTTTATGTTATTTCATAATGTCAAAAAGAAGAAGGTCAGCAGATTGATATTGATATGGGATAGTTTTTCAAAAGGACTTGTTTAAGATTTTTTTCTTTTTATTTGCCGCCCTGGTATTATTGTACTGTTACCTTAGACAACTAAAACTACTTAGGGAAGTTAGGGAAAGATTGAAGTTTTTATTAAAGCCACTACGTGTACAGTAGTACTTTTGTGTGTTTGTATAATCTCTGTTCTCACGATCTCACAATATGAGATTTTGATATGAGGGTTATTGTCTGAGGAAATATTACATTCTCATATACTGGTTTCATCGTGATGATGGGAGCTTTTATTTTTTTGTGTCTCTTTAAAAGTTCGCCCCAAACTCGGCATGGCAGCAGCTACAGTTGTGTAAACTGTGCTTATTCCGTGCAATAGCTTGAGCTCTTATCAAAACTTTTCCTCATACTGAAGAGAATTTTTTTTTTCTCCCCCAATGTTCTTTGCCTTCTGCTGTCTTAGCCCTCCCTCTCCATCCACCCCTCTCTCTCTCTCTTTCTCTCTCTCTCACACTCTCTCTCTGCCACTGGTACAGGCCTGCAAACAGGAATGCAACCTGAGTGGGCAGAGTAGAGGGAATGGACAGAGGCCAAGGCAACACAGAGCTGATCCGAGAACAGCCGCTGCCAAGGTAAACACACAGCGAGAGAGATTGGGAGCCGTGGATGTAAATATAGAAAGATTATGGTGGTTTGACACGTATCCCTCCCCATCTGAGTCACATCCTGGAGCATTAACTATCTCGATCTGCTTTGAGGAGAGTATCGCTGGCTGAAAAAAAATACAAAAACAAAAGGAAATATGAAAATCCTTTAAAGTTTTTGAGTTTAAAAAAATGTAGCATGGGCCATTATCTGGTATAAAAATATGCAAACCATGGGAGATCCTAAACTCCTGACTAAAATACTGCCTATAGCCTGATACAGATGGCGTTAACTTAACAGAAGGAGGTGGGGAATGAAATGAAATATTCACTGTGCTCCTCTGTAATTTAAGTGCGGAAAGCATTTTAACCATCAGGAAATTACAAGATATACAGTATGTCTGTAATGGACATGGACATTCAGCAGGACAAAGCCAAAAAAGAAAGTCAATAGTTGTCAAAAATCGTATGGATAGTATTCAGTGTGACTTACACTTCTAAGGGATAGCATTATCTTGGATGTCCATCACAAATAAATGTTCATAAATCCACTCACAAATCATAGAATAAAGACGCTTCGGAACTTGCCTGAAAATTGTCACAGTTTTTACTTTTCTTCAGATTTAAAGTAATCCCGGAATAGTTGTCTGTATACCCATGGGTACACTGCAAAATTAATTGATAATAGCTAATTTGGCATACTTTAAATGGTGCAAATTTGCCAGAATGTAAACCGATAGTGTAAAAAATGGAGCTCATTTGAGAATGGCAGCATCTTCTTGTAGCTGACATTGCAACAGAACATTTGATGACCTTTTACTGGGTCTTGCTCTCCTGACGGAGAATATTTTCATTCGTCAGATTAGCAACAACATTTGGATTAACTCCAATTTCAAACAACAGTCACAATGAGCTGAATAAAGAAAAAGAAAGAAAGTAGAAGGACAAGCAGCTCTCCAAACAAAAAAAACAAAACAACGTCACTTGGCACGGGATGTAAATTACAAGAGGACCATTCAGAAGGTGAAATAGGTAACTGCTACTGTAATTATTACAGGAGTGGGAGTGAAAAATGACCCACATACTGTAAGCGCTGCAGACAGGATTACAATCACTGACCAGCTCAGGTAATGTTAAAATCTCCCTACTTCCCCTGGAGAAGGAAAATAAATCCAGTCCCAATGAGGCTTAGGATATGAAATGTACATATAGCACAATTAGCTGCCCTATTATAATAGATATATTCTATACCTATTTATTAAGAACAACTATGCAATTGACTAATGAATTGTCTATTGATTTTGCAAGCAAGTTGTTCATGGATCTATTTTTGCAATCGTGTGTCTTTTTGACTTTTAAGTCGAACAAAGTTTCTGTTGAAATGTTAAAACGGGTCAAAAACACAAATAGTTGTTCCACCCACATGTTCTAACACTTCACGAGGAAAAATGTTTTCAACCACAGGGAGAACAACAACTTAAGCAACACAGACTGCAGTTGATTGTACGCATTAGTTTTGTTAGTGAGGAATGTTTGCAGGGTATTTATGCACTTCGTCCGATATTCAGACAGTAGAAGTCAATGCAGAGGCTACTCTTCCACTGGACAAAAAAAAACTTTCTCTTCTGTCTGTTGTTTTTAGTCATCATCTCCTTTATGAAGTGTGACAGCCTTGGTCGCCTGGAGACTTTGTGTTCTTACTGTATCTGATTGAAGACAGCACAAGGTCATCTACTCTGTGCAAACAAGACTCTCGAGGCGTCCGCCCACCACTACCATCAGCTGACAAGGTCTGATGTAGTTATGCATAGAGTACACAGAAAAGTTGTCTGTCTAGCCTCTCAGACCCCAGGGCCCTTACAGCCTAATCTGGTTTGGTATTTCATATTATTACAACATGGAGTTCATAGTGTGTAAAGGCATCACAGCACAGATTTAAGTCTAACAGTAGTATGAGAGTGACAGTTTTAGCCTGAAAATATATCCAATATATAACGGTACTTGTGACAGATTTTCATTGCTGGACTTTGTAGAAGTAGTTCCCTTGGCCTTTGGAATTAAAATAGCCCCACATCATATACCCTTCACCATACCTAGAGATTGGCATGGTTTTATTTCAGTTAGCCTCATAGCTGGTTTGATTTGTATTTAGAGATGATCTAATGGAAAGTACCCATGCCAATCGTGAGATATGGTGAAGGGTATGTGATGATGTGGGGCTGTTATAATTCCAAAGGCCAAGGGGACTTCATCAGGATGCATAGTATCCTGAATCCATGAAATAACTGGCCTTTCAAAAGTAAAAATCTGCCTGCCTCTGTGGGAATTTAACATATGGGTGTGTATACTTATGCCCCCTGTATTTTAAGGAAGATATTTATTTATTTACGATACATTATTCATTCCCAAAGAAAATTGGTGTCCTTAAAGGTTGGATTTTTCCAAATCTTTTTAATTAAGGCATTAAGATCAATTTCCAAAAGATGTTTTTTTATTCCTCTTTTTAGTCAACTTTAGCATGGGTGTGTTAAGTTATGCAAACCACTGTAAATGAATATCCTAAGCATGAATTTGAAAGCAGTACATGCTTTTGAAAGAAAAAAATATAGGTTCAAGTAAGTCTGTTAATGTGTGAAGTGTGCGAGATGATTGTGTTGAACAAAATGTGTTTATGTAATAAGTCTTTGTTCACTACAGAACTTCTTTTCTTTATCAAAAAGCCCAATGCCAAAATGTTCCATCTGTCGTGGAAAACTTGAGCCAAGCTTACTTTTCAAAAGACAGAAACACTTAAATATACTATATATATATGAAATAATAATGATGATGACTTTATTCAGGACACAAATGGAAGGTCCATAGTACATTTAAAAAAAGGACAATATTTACAAAAATACAGCTATAAATATATAGTACAATTCATATAAATTAATAAAAGGTCAACAACCTTCACCTGTAATATACAAACAGGAGCGCCAATGTCTCCACAGTCTAGATGTATACCTGACAGAGCTAAAATCAATGTGGGCTAAAGCTTACTTCTGTTTTCTGAGACTGACATTCTACATGTATATCAATAAATAAGGTCTCTTATTAAGGCAGAACAGGTAGGCACACCAACACTTACAAACATTTGGCTAGCACCACATCATCTTGGTTGGTTTTGAAGCAGTCTCATGCCATCATTACACGCTACATTCAGTCTCTGCATGTTCCTTTTTCTATCAGAGTGCCCCAAGTGGGCAGTATATGGTGGTGCACAGAATGCTTTAAATAAAGCTACCTTAACATTAACAGAACACATGCCAAATGTACGTGTTACATAAATATACAAATACTGCAACATAGTCCAGTTCATTGAGCCAATGGGTGCGTTTTGGAAAGCTGCCCGTCAAACTCTGGAGGCCGAGGCTGCCTGAAAGGAGGTTTTGGTCTGCTTCCAAGCGGACTCTGCTCAACTTTCTTTCAGGCTGTGAAAGCAAAGCAGATCAACCACAGGACTGTGTGATATAGATATGTCATTTAATCATCAATTCAAAACTTAAACTACTATTAAATCCATCTTCAGATTGTCAGCTGTTAAGAAACTGATCTACCGATACCGAAGTCCTATTGAGCCTATATTTATGCAACATGATTTACTTACCACAGGATCATGTTTGTATCAAAAATAGTAAAAAAGAGTTAAACCAGAGGTATGTTAAGCATTGTGTCCTACTCCATCCATGGTCCTACTTTGTGTATTTTAGCAGTTCTGTGGTGACCACACAGTATCTATTCACCTTTACGCACCCCTTTTTTGTGCTGTTTCATACCTGTCCAACACTATTTATGATAAAGCAGGTCCAATTGCAGTCTCATCTTAAAATGCTCAGAATAATGTATTCCCTAGTGAAGTCTATGTGACCCAAGAGAAGAGAAATAACGAAAAACAACCAATCAGAGCCGAGGAGTCTCTAACGCAGTGTCAATCAACGTTGTTTGGCCTCCATTGACTTACGTTACCTTGCGATTGCGTGTGAATTGACGCCGTAGCGAGTAGTATGAAAGGGCGGAAATCTGCGTAGGGAGGTTGGTCGGGGTGGAGGATGGGTATAAAACACAGGACTTTCACCGAGGAGAGCGGGGATGGTGTTTGTTCTTTTCCTAAACCCAACCTGTTCTTTTTTTCCTAAACCCAAACCGCGTGTCACGTTTCCTAACCCCAACCGTAGCCTCGCGATAACATAACACGCCAAGTGGCTTTAGAAAGTGGCGTGTATGTTTACGCTGTGAAGTTGCAGACTGCCGTCCACTGTATACAGCGTAGACATACGCGTGGATAGCTCAAAATGTGTACAGATAGCACTCCACTTGGCTTTAGGAAAGTGCTGTGTATGTTTATGCAAAGTCATGTCATGTTGCCTGAACGAAATCACCGTTGTCTTTATTAAACCCTGAAAATCAATCATATCTTTGCGCATATTTAAAAAAAAAAAAAAAGACTTTATGATCTATTTACATTTCCAGCAGTTTCCATGTTGACAAATAGCTACAGTAAATCCTGGTAGCCTTGCATGTTTTGTTTTTAAGCTTTGCTTTTAAAGCCCCCCCCAAAAAACACCCTATAATTGAAGTTGATGTTGTTGACTTTGTACAAAACCTTGGCAGGTGAGAGCCAATAACACCCCTTCCTGCTGTTCAGCCATTTATGGTCAATTTAAATTTCAGTTGTTTAATGGTCTGTCCAAACAGGCATTTCTTTGTGTAAAATAGAATACTGTGTTTCCAAAGTGCTAATCAGTGAGCTAAAAAGAGTATAATCT
This sequence comes from Perca flavescens, assembly GCF_004354835.1. Classification (NCBI taxonomy): domain Eukaryota; kingdom Metazoa; phylum Chordata; class Actinopteri; order Perciformes; family Percidae; genus Perca; species Perca flavescens. The sequence continues at coordinate 29,720,531 of NC_041337.1, forward strand.
ATTGTTAAAGCCGTGGTGCTGGATGGAGTGGGCTTATGTGCGATGGACAGATGGACACTCGGACAAGGCAGGTGGGGTGCTAGACGGACAGACTGGAAGGAGGGCCCCGCGCCACGGCCCACAATGCCTTGTCACAGTCCCTCATGGGATGCAATGCCACTTTTTTTCCTGCCCTCCATCCCCTCGTTTCACCCACGTGTAAACAGACTCACAGATATAAACACACCGAGCTCATGATTTGGGTGGGAACTGAAAAAAGGCAATCACTGCCATCTGTTGTGTGGACTTAAGGTTTTCCCTGCTGAAGCACAGTCTAAGTTTCCAGGAGGGAGAGGAGGAGACAGAAAGAAACTTCTCTTTGTTCGCCCACCTTCTCTCTTTTCTTTTAGGATGAGTATTGTGAGTAGGTTTGCAAGTGGGACTACCTGTGCTAAAACTGGCTGCATTTCTTTTTTTGATTTTTTTCTGGGCATTTCTGCCTTTAATGATAGGATAGCTGTACCCCCTGCATCGAGGAACAAACCTCCACATGTGTGCGCCCGCTCTACCAACCGAGCTAACCGGCCACACAACTGGCTGCATTTCTAACACTGAGTCGGGACTCCGTGGCAGCTTTAGTACAAGTTACCAGCACAATGGTATGAATAGAGAAATGTACAATCATTCTGGGCTTAGTGCTGATTTAAAAAATACAGCTTTGTTTATGGTTAGAGGACTCAGTGCTGCCTTGTGTGCAGTTCCGGTGAGATGAATATTGAGGCACAGGCACTCTGCTTTGGCGAGGCTGTCATATTACCTCAGAATGTCATGAAATTAAAGAAGAGTGCAGGTACAATATTGAAGACAGGCTGACTCTGTCTGTGTGTGTGTGTTGGGAAGGGAAAAAGAGCTGCGTTGGCTTTCTGCAGAAGTGTGTTCAGGGGACACAAACACATCAGAAGATACAAAAGAAGTGGTTCAAACAATTGAAAACTGTGTGTGTGTTCTCATGCAAGACAGCAGCTCTTTAAAGCAGAGTGTTAAAAGTGGTAGGGCTGCAGGCAAGGCCATCCATCAGAACAAGGCCCAGGCAGGTAACTCCCACAACACTCTTTTCTTTATTTTTTTTTTTTACGTGATGCAATCTCCATCCGAAGCCATCTGTCTGACATTCCAAACGCACTTCAAACTGATCACCAAAGCACTGATCACAGAGCCTGACAAACGCTCGCACAATTCATTTAACAGCCAAAAACGCACGTTGACAGTGTGCTGCATCTCACCGTAGTGAAAAGGCAACTGTAGGCTAACATATTAATATATATGTTACATATGAGGTGATCGAAGAGGCCGATAAAAATGGTTACTGCAGCTTTACATCTGAATTATTTTTCTGTCCAACTGCACCTTCTGTTGTTTGTTAGATAAAGTCTTCCACTAAAGACGCTACACATGCAGTTCATTTCATGCCCTGCAGTAGTTTGACAGTGGAACTGAACAGCAGAAGCCTGCAGGCTGTGGAATAACATTCATTATACATTTGCTACTTCTGTGTTATCAAACAGCATCCATTAATTTCATTTAATTTATTTATTTTCATTCAATTATTCCTTTTTGCTCTGTATTTAGTTTGAACTGTTTTCTGTCAGCTGTAGACCGATAAGTCTGATAAAACAGCCGTGCACCTGAATTTATGCTTTTATAATAATGTTTAATTCAGTTTTTAACTTTGAAATGCTAACAAAGGGACTCCTGCTCTTTGCTTTAATGAGCAATTTAACTGTAGATTGTGTTTTTTAAAGCTTTAATCCCAGTTGTCTGCCTTCTTTATAATGAAACCAGCCAGTATTTCACCATTTCTGAAATTGTGTTTTATATTCTTAACAGCCTTGTACTGAAAGTTAGTGTTTTTTTCAGTTTTTGCCTCCCTGACATCACTCACCAGATGCATACAAAGTTGCTTTGCTCACACATCCACTCTTTGACCGACATATGATAGCTGATTTAGCACAGAAAGTATTGAAACTGTTGAGTTGTGTTTGAGGGAGTCACATTTTTGTAATGTCAACTAGTCCAGAAGTCATCAAATGGTCCTTGTTTATCCTTGACAGCCACTGCAGTTTTGAGTTTATCGACTGGCATTATAGATTCCTCCCAACCCACAGAGGAGCACATATTCTTTCAATTTCAAGTTAAAACAGTGCTATATGTATATAGTATTTTTATATATATATATATATATATATATATATATATATATATATATATTATTTTTTCTTTTCGACACACTCTCCAGACTTCTTTGAATTATTTCCCTAATTCATAGCACTACACTGAACACTAGAAATGTTTACTTGTATAACTGTGTTGTTTTACACAGAACCATAGATGTTCCATTGATTTTGCTCCGAGTAATTTTCCACCCTGTTTGTGGATCCTTGGCAGGAATTTTCCTCCGCAAAGACAAGGTTGCTAGGGCAACAGCCCCAGGGTAAGAATACTTCAAAACTCTGGTTTGATTTCCTTAGTTTGATTCCGCTTGCAAGGTGTATGACCGTGTCTATGTGTGTGTGTGTGTGTGTGTGTGTGTGTGAATATGGATGTGTCGTTAGTTTGGGTTTGAGCATGCTGGGCTGCGTATTCCCGATTCTTTGCATCTACGTATATCTACATTTATCTGTATGGGCACATGCTGTTATCTCTTTTTGGTTATTTTTTTTTATTATGCAATTCTGAGTTCAGGCAGTGATCTATATATAATTTACAGCATAACAACTAGCAGCCTTTATGGTAAATAAAATCCGTAGCCTGGAGGAAGTTCTAATGCGGTAAAAGGCAGAATAGTATTAGCACGTGCAAATAGGCTGATATACCAGAGCCATTGGCGCAAGTGTGTGCACCTATAAGTGTGTGTACGGTTTGAAGTGTGAGTTTTCTTGCAGTGTTTGCCCAAGTGTGTTTGCGTGACTGATGTGAATAGAAATAAGAAGAGAGAAACAGAGAGAAAAAAAAACCCTCATCTGCACATGCACAAGGGTCTCTTGTGTGCTTTTATTTCTTTTTTATACACTCTTGTGAGGCTATTTATTCACCCTTACCCCAACACAAGCACACACAGGGAGTAAGACAATCATTTATATTGTACCCAACTCAATATGAAATCATACCGCTCAAAACAAGTCTCACAAGTCTTACAATAGACCTTAGTGCAGGAAGGGGGTGGGGGGCATCAGAAGAAGAGACGGCAGGAGAAAAAATAATTGTTTGGACTCTCTATCATTATGGCGTTTTCATACCAAAAACCTGTTATGATGTTTGCAGCTTGATTACATGCTGTGGAGTTTGAATCTATCGGCCTGTGTGTGAATGTGTGATATGTGTCTGTTTTTAGACGAGGTAATTAGAGGTAATTACAATGCGACCGTATCCGCCGCCAGCTCGGCGGCTCGCTCTGTTCCAGCAGCTGTAGCGGCATGAGAGGCAAGAGATGGTGTTCTGCTGCTTTTTTCTTACATCTTGTATCAGGTTTCTCTTCATGGTTACAATCAGGCTGACCCTTGAGTATACCAAGGATGCCAGAGGGAGTCACATTGCCGCTGGCCGATTGAGAGCAAAGAAAGAAGGGAAAGGATAAGAGTTGGGGGAAGAGTGGGATAGAAATTGAGACGTGAGTGATAAAAGGGAACTTTTTTTCGTCATTTACAGTGCACACTATTTTTCATCCTATATGGCTCGTAAAAAAAAGAAAAAGAAAATGTTATTTAAAAAAATTGAACAATTTGGAAGACGTTTTCATCTTCTGTTCAGAGTCCTGCATGTTTCCAGTTTGGCAAACCAGCCCCACACCTGCAAAGCGCCGCGTAGGAACCGACTCGTTACCTGCAATCATCTAATCAAATCTGCTCCGAGCAAAAACTGCACGGTCAAACAACAACTGAATGTATGTTAAAAAATAAAAAAACGCAGAGACACGTGCAGATCACAGCCTCCATCTTTTCAGTAAATGACTTTCAGTTGTGTTTCCTCCTGCTCCGACCAACACGACGGCACAGACACACACTCACGCCTCTCCAAATGCGTGCGTAGTGTTATGCTGGCCCAGCGTGGATACCTTCGTCAATTATTAAAATCTTCCAACAGACACCAAGAGTTAACGGACCCTGTGATCTATTCTGACACTGGTGGTTCTGAAATATTCAGTATGCAGTTCATACATTGGGATCTTTGTTGAATAGCAGCAGACTAGCATATCACCAAACCCTGTGTATTATTTTTTGTTTCGAAATTTCTCCGTTGCATAAATAAGGTCAAAAGACATGAATGAGGTTCATCAAATATGGAGAAAAGGAGCAGAACTGCAGACTTCAGATTGTATTACTTTCTATATTAACAGTATAGTTTGCAGAATTATAAACTGCATTGGTATACATGCCAGGAGCTGCACCAATATATGCTACATCTGCTGCCATACTACGTATGCTGCTTGTTTACTGTCAGTCTCCTTTTTGAACATGGGAATTTCTTATTTGAATCACTTACATTCATTTTGAAGATTGTGCTGAGATGTACATGTTCTTATTTATCTGTTTTTTAAATTTTATTATATATATATATATATATATATATATATATATATATATATATATATATATATATATATATATAATACCTGACAAATGAAAAATATTGAGTATTTTCTAATTTTATTAAGAACTAAGAGCAAAATGAACATGGAGGCAAGGATCAGAATGTTACGGAAGCCCTGAAAGGCAAGGTTAAAAAAAAAAATTTCCGGCAATGTAAACTTTAAATTCCCTTTGTATTATGCACTAAGTGCTTCATTCTGCACGGCTTTTTGTCACACTCAAAACAGCCAACTAAGCCTAAAAGTGTATCTCGTAGGTATGAGATAATATCTCATGAGAGATAAACTACGTAAGGGATAATGTAGAGCGAGGCAGTCATCAGCCTGAAGGGCTTAATGATTCCATTAAGCCTATTACATGGCTACTTACCAAAAAAATTATAATTTGACACAATATTGATTTAAAAGGATTTGTTTAAAAACGATTGTATTGCTTCCGCTACGGTTGAAACATTGCGTCCATAGCAACATAAACTCTGTAGCCTACTTGGCGTTATAATTCACATTAAACTGAACATTTCCGTTGATGATGAAGTGAGACAAGGTGAATGGGAGTTTGTCCCTACAGCTGAAGTTACTGCGTAGTGATCTCCGACTGTTTATAAAGATGTAGCGATAGGCGCTCACCAAGGTCTGCTGCTGTTGCCTGGATTGGAGGAAAGGATATTGCTCCACTTCTCCCCACTTTTTGTCACAGCTGATAAATTAATCTTTCTGCGGATTGATAGATGTCCTTCAGAGTGATCAGAACTGCGTCCATAGCAATGCTCTGCTATGCATGACAATGGTCTGAATTATGCTTAGCAACGTTGCAACCTGCAGAATGCAGAATGAAAAGTATTCAACCAAGCCGCTTAATAAAAGATATTATCTCCTACGTAGGACATAACATCTTGTAAGTAGGAAATAAACTTTTGGTTTTGGCCAACATTGCCTGAAAGGTTTTTCTTTCACATTGCCTTTCAGGACTTCCGTAGAGAGTAAAGCGTCATCCAAATGGCCTAAATCTTGCCGTAATGCAGATCGGCCGCTGGTTTTTCAACATTATAATAGAAGCAGATATATAATATCTGTATATAATACACACTTTTTCGATAGCGATATATAACTCAGTCCTGTGTGTTAATTAGGGGGTAAAGGTAAAGTTAGAGGTATTTTATTGTCACAGACGCGTACACGTAGCGAAATTCATTCTCTGCATTTAACCCATCCCTCAACGGAGCAGTGGGCAGCCATTTACAGCGCCCGGGGACCAACTCCAGATCTGAGCCAGTGCCTTGATCGAGGGCACTGACAGGTCCGAGACCCCCCTGCGTTTTGCACACTGCCTCTGGTGTTGAAGTAAAAATGAACTGCCAACATTTTTCACCAGAACCTTTGACAAAAAAAGTCCAATAATCTATATGAAAGTATGTCATGAATACTTGAACTAACAAAAAGGCAGCAAGGGAAGTTGGGTTTCCTCATCCTCCTTTTAGAAAGAGCGCAGCTTACTGTTTCCACTCTAATGCAGAATGCCAGGTATAACCCCAGCACCAGTTCACTAAAGCTCTATGTGTCGGAATCACTTCTTATTGTAGCGGGGAAACTTGCATGCTATGATGAAATGCTTTTCTAACCCGAAGCACATCTTTATACTTTAGAACGACTTGTAAAGAAATACTGTAAACAGCGCTGCATTTGAAAAGGGTTTGCTGAATAAATAATATATTACAACCACGAGTATTCAGAAGTAATGAACTGCTGAAGTTTCTAACAACTCTTTTGAAGAGCTACTGTTTTGTTTTTTTATTTTCCTTCTAGCACTAAATTATTTATACGTTTCATCCACTGATGGTGAAAAGGAATCAGAAAGACGAAAGAGAACGGCATTGACATTTTGATGCCCGGTGTTTTCTCATGCACCTCTGAACGGCCTAGAGGGCACCAAGCACAGGAAAAGACACTATACTTAGCTGGTTAATTACATTATGTCTACATTAGTCAACAACAAAACCTATATTGCAATAAATAATTAATGGAGTATATAGGGAACAACGATCAATCTGGAGGCAGTTGAAATTAGGGCTCTATTTCATCGTCGTTGCGATATCAACTGGCGCAAAATACACATTGCAAAAGGCTGCGACATATTGCGAAAGACACAATGTAGCTGTCATTCTTTTTATTAGTGGTGCCATTTATATTCAATTCAGTGTTCAATTTGTTCAATAAAAGAATGTTGGAAATGATTTTCTTTCATTTGTTTTAAATTCAACAAGCAATTTGTTGTATTTTAGCAGAATACTGAAAGGAGCAGAAAGGCAGAACTGAGTACACTCAATATCTGTTTATTTATCGCAAGTAGTATCATTATCGCGATATTCAACAACCTTATCGCATATCGCGTATTTTCCTTTTATCTTGCAGACCTAGTTGAAATATACTATTGGATGGCAATGCCGAATGATCTACTTTGCCATTTTAGTATGTGGATTTAGTCATGGAAACACCTAAATGTGTGTACATACCTCACTGCTCTGTGTCTCCTAACATCTGGCCCAGCAGCACAGAGGGTGGAGTCACCAAAAAGTGGCCTAAGATGGAAAAAAAAGAAAAAGAAAAATAAGAATGCATGATTAATTCCCTTTAAACACTTGTGAAACATCTCTACGGATCCGCAGAGCTATTTAAGCCAATTATTCCTGTTTGATGAGAACTGAACGATAAAACGATCAAGACTGTCAGTTACCTTGATTATTTCCATTCATTACCAGTGATAAATGTTCTAATAAAATCACAGCGTCGAGGTAATGTAACATTAAAGCGGGGTCTGTGTTGCACAGCTGTGGAATAGATGCACAAGATGTTCACTGAGACGGGATTATACAAAGGTTTATCTTAAAAATGGGGATGTAATTACTTTGATGAATGTAAATTTATGTCAGGCTGCAGTGTTGGTAAAGCACCATTGTTGCTAGGCAGGTTGTTAGGCGCATTGTGTGGCTTTTGACTTTAATCAAACAGCGTTATAGCTAAAAAAAAAAAAGAATGCAAATGCTGAATAAACAGCCTTTTGCGTCAGAACTGTAATATAGTTTTACAGTATCAGTTCTTTTTGAACATTTGTCTGGCATTAGAGAACTGCAATTATCTAGTTAAACTTTAATTATAGAGGAACATATATTTTAATAATGGCTAATAATGATTATAACTTTTGCTGAAATTACTTAAGATGTTATTAATAGGGATGTATATCTTGATTTGAGTATTATCTTACTGTTTATATCTTAATTTTTTGTACTTTGAGTAGTTTACTCTATTTCATTCTTTTATTTGCTGGGTTTTCTTGAATTGTGGCTCTGAATTGTTTTACTTTTTGATTATTATTTTTATTTATTGATACTGTTACTACTTATTGTGTCAGTTCAATATGTATTATGGTTCTAAACCAATTAGAAAACTTTACCATTTAAGACTGCCAGCTCCGTAAAGTATTGTTTTCCGTAATTTGTTTGGCCTTAAGATACTTTAAGGTTGTATATTTTCCACACCGCCTGACAGTATCTAATATATTCCAGCTCTTCATTGAAGCTACAGTATATGATGTTAACACCCCATTAACACTTTTTATGACAGCACCATTCCATCAAATGGTCCAGATGTCTTGTGCATACTCCATTTATTCGTATTTCTTTTTAAAATCCAGACAGAAGTATTTGGTGTCTTTGGAAACTTTGGGATGTCCATTGGAATTGAATTGTTTTGGCTGCACAGCATGAGTCTGTAACGAGTGAGCCACCAGCGGAAAGCTGCTTCTGAAGTGGTAAACCCTAAAACCCAAAATATAAATAAACCATTACCACTGCTTGAATTTCATTTATCACACTATTAAAATCAGCTAAACTCCATTATTGGAGAACGATACCATAACAATAACAGCTGTTATGTGGAACTGATTGCCCATGAAAGCTCCTCTTGCCTAAAAAGAGCTGGGTTAAATCTGCTGGGCTAAAACTATGACGAACTAAGGCTGAGTGTCGATTAAGCGGTTTTTTTTTCTTCTTCTTCTTTGTGATCAGTAGCCTGCGTCTCTTTTTCCATTGTTCCCATTGAGTTGAGCAGCCTTCTAGAGAAAAAGCACTGCACCCAGCGTCTTTTTACAGAGCGCTTTGGCTTTCTCTTTCCTTTTCGTGAGGGTGCTGGTGCGTCACTGTGGCTCATTTTCAGGCCGCCAATCATATATGAAATATAGTACAAGCTCCGAGTTCTGCCCCATCTAACAAATTAGGCCCGTTTGAGATGAACTGCGCCTCGCCTGTAAAGTGGATGACAGCAGGCGGCAGCAGCCGGGGGCGGTGACAAAAAGCCGTGGTCAAGTCGGATGCTTTCCAGCCGTTTTCCAGCAGCCTTCAGGCAGGTCCAATTCCGATTTAATAAAATCGGAATTGACCCATACTGTATATCGGCTTGTTCACTGTCTTAATAAAAACAACTGGAGACTGAGTAGCTGTCAAAATGGTATACATGCGATCTGTTGCTGATGTTAATGAACAACAGACCTTAGATGATCTGTAATCTTAACAGATTTAGTCTCTCTGACTTGTTAACGTAACTATCAGCCACACTACAGACAAATAGCAGTTAAAATCCCTCCAATTCAAAAACAATAAAAAAGTTTATATAAAATGTCATCATGTTGAGTCGATTCTGAACTAATCAGCTGTTTTCCCAGCATGCCCTAGGTCTGCCTGGGACTTGCTGTCGGTGAAAAGCAACTGCGCTGCCTGCGTCTCAAACCTGTGGACGCCTTGATCTTGTGAGGTTATGCATTGGGCGGCGATCGGCGGTGATCGATTCTGCGCAGACCTGGCTCATCTCGAACGAGCATATTCTATTACATGGGGCGGGACTTGGAGCTGGTCCTGGCCGTGTCTGTCTATCCCTGGCTGTATGATATGTCAGACCGAAACTATCAGCACAAAGACCGAAAAGCCCATTTGTGAGGACAGATTTGCCGCACACTTGTGCTGCTGAGTAGTGTGCTTTCATCACCATATGCGTTGCAAGCTTAGCTTTTGTAGTCAACCTTCTGTTAACGTAGCATTAAGTTAGCTACCTAGCTAAGGTTAATGCCAATCTGCTTCATTTTACATATTGTCACTTATCTGATTATAGGTGAAGGTTGCAAATAAAAGTGGAAATGCTTTAGGAACGAAGAATAGGAAAGAGAGAGAGGCTGACAGGGAGAAGAAGAGTGGTGCAGAAGGTGGATACAGCTTGTGATAGACACAGCGAGAACATGCGTCTCCTCCCATTTTCTTGGTTACTAGGGTGACAAGTCCCGCTCCATCTGATATATGACGGTTTGCCTGAAAAAAGGAGCGACAGTGACGACACCACCGCCTTTCTGACGTTGGGAGCCTTTGCTAATCTTCAAAAAGCTAACTTTGAAGTGGATAGAAAAAAAATCCGGGCCCGGGGGCCTCTTCATGGTCCAAAGCACAGAGGAGAATAATAAGTGCTAGCGATGTTGCCCTCGCTCCTGTCAATCTGCAGTGACCATCCACTGAGGTAGAAATGTGTCTGTAACAACCCTCTGAAAAGAGGCTTGTCGAAGAGATAGCCTGCTCTTAAATTATGTATTTATGACACTAAACTATCCTTTATGAATACACGTTGAATAATTAACAGCAATGAATATCATTTGTCTTCATCTGGGAGGCTCTCAGAGGGTTGTAAATGTAAACATTAAACCACATAAAAGTGGCTGTGGCAGCCCAGTCTAACACAAAGGGAATACCAAATATCTACATGGCTTCTATTTACACTTCCAAAGCATCGCCTCTCCTTATGGCTTAATGTTTAACGAAGAGATGCTTTGAGCCTCGCCACAAATAAGGCCCACTATTTCCTGCATTGGCACAGAGCGTTGCCAAATCTTGAGGTTAGGAATTGAGGTTTGAGGTTATCTAAAATGAATTTAAAGACATTGGGCTGTAAAATGTTGGAGTGAGTTTATTCATAAAACTTGTACTAGGTCTAATTAGTTCTTATATACAAACAAAATGAATCTGGACTTAAACCACTTTGAATGAATACTTGCTTCTTCATTTTTTTTTTTATGAATAGTTTTACATTTTGTGAAATATGCTTATTTGCTATCTCGCAGAGAGAAATAGTCCAACACATAAGGTATTCCACAGCATAACAAAGGCCACAATTGTGAATAGTATTATGCACAAAGTAACAGCCCAAATGATCCTGGACTTAAATGGAAGCAAGAAGTGAGGAGAGTACAGTTTTCCCAAAGATCAACGCACCAGGGCTTTTCCTTTGAGCCCTTTGGCCAATGAACAGTGTTAACATTTGGCATGATGTTGGCTTGCCCCAGTTTGAGCAATGGCAGAGAGATGGAAGAACATACCACTGAGATTTGGAAGAACATACCACTGGCTTCCCAAGTGGTAGACACTGTCTTCCTTCAGTAGGCAAAGCAATTTTACTGACCTGTTTCAGTCTTTTCTGCTCTCTTGCAACTTCCTGAACATAAGTGGGCAGAAAATCCCAGTTCCTCTGTTGTAGAGTATCAGGCGATTTTCCAGGTAGCAAAGCCAAAAATTGCATCTCCCAAGAGCAGCCTAAATCTGGCATAGATGGTAGCCAGAATCATAGCGGAGTCCTGATGAATGATGCAGCAGAACAGGTCCAGGTATGCTGGTCCGACAGTGGCTGGAGATTAAATAACTGCAGCAGTTTAGCATTCCAATTCAGCCCAGGTCTGCACCTTGAAGACCTAGCCAAATCTAACCATCCACATATGGGCCTGAGCCAGTTAACTTTTGGCCTCCCAGCGGCAGAACCCAGCCAACACTCAGCTGCAAGTTTCAGGTCAGTTTCTTCAGCGTTGACATTCTAGTTTCACTTTTTTGAATGCCACTTTGAACTGCAAAGTTATTAAGTTGGATGTTCCCTATTTATTAGGCTGGCTCAACTGATGTACACTACATTGCTGGGGAAAAAGCACGCCAGATGTCTCTCGCTATCTCCACTATCTGGGCTTATCGCTGCCCAGGACGGTTGTGATTGGTTTAAAAAAAATACAAAAAAGCCATAGCGTTTTTTCCCCTTTCCCAGAATAAATAGGTGGTGTACAGTAGCCGGACCATACTCCAGCCGTGACACAGCGCTGTGGAGATAGGTCTGGCAATGCGAGACTACCTATTGATTAACATGTGTTTTTTTTTTTTTTTTTTGTTTTTTATTGCAACTACTACTTGCAAAAGTATCTTAATTTTAATCCCAGGACCCTAAAGCGAGACAATGTAACTTTTGCTGAGCAGTGGCAACAGCCGCCTCTGCTGCCGCGAGTGGTAATTACAGTCATTTTAATTCTGTTGATATCTGAGCACCGAAGGGTACCGCACTATTCTAATGGGACAGAAACACAATTCAAAGAGGAACAGACTTTGTCACAAGACATCATTGTTCATTTTACTATGACACGTGACATCTCTTGTTGTGTATTTGGCCTATCTGATTCATTCCCGACCACTGTAGAAAAATAGGCTATTAGGGTGTGTGTAGTACATTATTTTTATTGCTTAGAAATCTAACTATGGTTTTATTTAATCAGAAATAATGTACTTTTTTTAGATTTAGAAGTTGCATAGTTTTGTTCTTACACATGGTGTTTGTGTGTGGACCCAAATTAGCTAACTGGGTATAAATGGGGATTTAGTACAAGATTGGTGGTCAGGCCTGAGACTGATAAAGCAGTGAGCCTCGAGGCCACACACACACACACACACACACACACACACACACAGTATAACACATTGGGACAGGACAGACCTCTCTTCCTAATTAATTCCCATTTTCATCCTGGATCTGATTGCAGGAAAAGAGGGATGCGAGAAAGGCTGCCCTCTTCAAAATGCCTAATGAGCTTAATCGACCACACTCTACAATCTCATTTAAGCCCGTCTCCTTGCCCATGAATTAAACTATTACTAAAACCTGCTTGAACTTAACTGCCGGCTGATTAATCACAGCAAATCACTCTAATCCTGCGTGTCAGAGACAGCCTGCAGAGGGCTGGGCCCCTGTATGATAGCGTGTGCTGATATGAATACGAATGTATTTACATGTACCGGATACTGGTTACTGTATGTAAATGTAAAGTGTGTGTGTGTTGTTGGAGCTGTGAGAGCATGCTACTGTACTGTATGTGTTCATTGCGACTACATGATAGCCGCGGAGAAAGGGAAAGGTATCGAAACTCATGTCACATCCTCATTTTTCTGTTTTTCCCTTTGGGGATACAGTGTTTATTGTCTGTTTGTGGCTCCCTGTTGCTCACCGTCTCCCTCTCCCCCTCTCCCCCCATCGCCTTTGATGCCCCCAGCAAGCTTTATTTCAACAAAGCCTGTTAGCCGATCATTCAATTTTTATGCTCTCCTCCTCAACCCTCTGCACCCCTCTGCTCATCATCTCCTTAGCTCCTGTCCTCGTCTTCCAGTGTTTCTGTTCTTCCTCACATCTGCGGAGCATTAAAAGATGAATGAAAGAGAGTAAGTGCTACTCTGATAAGGATGAAGGACAAATATTTGTTGCTGCCCTCTTCTAGTTGACTTGATGACGTGATTCACTCGCTTTGCCTGCATTATTTGTTTCTGCACTGGTGTCCCATGTTTTGTATCCAAGTTGTGGATAGTACGAGTAGTTCATCTAAAAAACATGAGTGAATGCTTATTTCCATAAATAGAAGCACTAGCTGGTTAGCAGGAGATGTCCCTGATAGGAAACCAAGTACAAAAACTTTAATCGATTAACAAACGGGGAAAAAAAATATCTGCAACTTTCTTGATAACCGATTCATTGTTTAAGTCATGTTTCAAGCTAAAATAGGGACGGAATTCTCTGCTTCCAGCTTCTCAAATGAGAACATTTGCTGCGTTTCTTTGTCATATTTCAGTGAACTGAATATCTTTGGATTTTTGACTTCCAGTTGAACAAAACAAGACATCTTGGGCTCTGAGAAGTTGTGATGAGCATTCACAATTTCGAAGACTAAATTATTAATCAAAAAAGATAAACAACTAATTAATTGATAATCAAAATGATCCATAGTTGCAACCATAGTTGTTTTATCTCCAAAGTACTTTCAGTTGTGGAACTCAAAATGTCATTGTATGGGTCTCTGTGCAATGACAAAAGGCTTATCTTATCTCTAATTTTTTCTTATCTTAACACAGACAGAAATCATACGTACACTGCTGGAATCAGCGCTACTTACAATTTCCATTGACGTTAATTGAGAATAAACATTCTTAAGCCTGCTGAGATATCAAATAAAAAATAACGACTTAATATAGACTAAACCCACTTCGGATCTTGCCTTGCCATTATCTAATTCATCTGAGTAATGTAGGTGATTATTCTCTGTACATCCATAGTTACAGTGCAGACTTTATATGGCTTCAAATCACCAACAACTTTAACAAATGTAGGATAAAAAACTGTGCTCAGGATATGTTTAATCTTGACCTGCCAAGGGAACGCATATGAAAATGAGCTTTAAAGGAATAAGCCCTATTTCAACAAACGGTGGCGTATTCCTTTAAGCTACAGTAACTAAAATAAATAGAAATCAGAAAAGTATAACCACAGGAGTGACAATAGCTATAGCTTTTGTTTTTAATTTTTCATTACGCATACATGGTTTTATCAATTACAATGTCTACACAGTCCCAACAACATGGTTCTTATGTCCCTGAAACACATGCACTCTCCCTTTCACATACAGGTATTTATGGTGCATTGAAAACCTTCAGACATACAGGACAAAAATCCAAGTAATTGCGAGAACATTTTTTGATGTTGCTAACTGGTGGCATTTCTGAGTAGTCTAAATTATCCCGAAAAAAATAATATTTGGAATGCCTGTCTAAGACATGTAGGGAATATGCCATGGGCTGTAAATAAAGAGGATTAACACCCCAGCAGCACAGGACTATAAGAGTTAAGGGTGCATTAGTTTGAAAATGTTTGGATTTTTCTTGAGCTTCAAGTTATTTGCCATGCCATCTTGCTGCATTTTTCAGTTGCTTCACAGTCAATTTGCCGAGTATTAAAACGGCATAAAACAGCAAGCGCTAACAGTTGAACTCCTCAAACCCCTAAATACAATCACAGTTCCACTGCAGCAAAAAAAAAACATTGAATAAACTGACACTATTGATGTCAGAAAGGGAGAGAGAGAGAGAGAGAGAGCATAACCGGAGCATCCGATTAGGCCTCCAACGTGCTGTATTTCCTTATGTTGTCTTTGTGAAGCGCTATCATTAGCGAGCTCAAGAGAATATAAGTCTAATTAGACTGTTTAGTATTGAGCCGGGAGGACAAAGGCTAGACTGAGTCCAACTCTGCTGCTGCCTCTGAAGCCCTCCGAGAGACATGTTTAATGAGCTCCAGGCTGTGTTTACTATAAGATCTCTCCTTCCGTCTCCCTCTCTCTCAGTCATTTCTCCGTCTTTCCTTCCAGCTCTCGCACATGCACGTGCGCGTATTCAGAAATACACGTATACAAAAGTACTATAGTTATCTCCAGGCTTTAAACACAATAAAAGCAACACCTCTGCAATAATAATGCAATCCAAACCTTTGTGAAGCTTTATAATCAGTGTCTATTGAGACAGACAACAAAAACTGGAGTTTGAAAAAAGAACAAAACTGATTCCACATTTCTGTGACAGTCAAAATGAAAAAAAAATGTTATTGCATTGCATGGACAGATGTTGCTTTTATTGCATCCCTCGTCTCTATCAATGTAGATACTTTATGCATCAACACACAACTCTCCTTATTTTTTTCTCCTACAACACACTAACCGATACACACATACACCCCCTCCAGGCTTGCCTTCCCCACGCACCACTGAACCCACTCAGTCCACTTTTCAATGGACTTTAATTTCCACCAGTGATCGACCACATTTCAACACCGCAACGCCGCTCCTCTCTATTTTATAAGCGTGCTGAAAAAGTCAACCGAGCTGTGAAGCGGCAAGTGGGGAAAACTAATCAACTCTGCATTAATTAATGATAGTGGAAGGGCTTTTTAGTGACTCTGGGTTTGGGTAGAGTGTTTTTAAAGGAGAGTAAAGAGAACATTCTCGAGAATAGTGGACTTTCTGGAGTAAAATCACACGGAGGGGCTATTGAACTGAATTGAGTTCGGCCCTGGAGTTGGAGAGTATGCTTAATGATTTATCATGATATACTTTACTTTCATGAGTTCATTTTTATAGATATGTTAATGTTGTAGAGGTCAAAAGGCTGAACACAACTAAGTCTGATGGATGACTTTGCAAGGGGCTGCTGCGGTGTGGAAGATGTGGTACAAATAAAATACAGTACAAATAAATACAAAGATGCCAAGTTTGAAGGCATTTTAGATGGCAAAACACTGTACAGTGATTTACAATAATACGCAACAAGATTTTACCTGTATTTGATTCATTTAGGTTGTCACTTTAAGAACTTAAGGTAGGCCTTTAAGACTACTGTAACTTAAAGGGGACACATGCTCAAGTTTAGGTTCATACTCGTATTTTGGTTTTCTACTAGAACATGTTTACATGCTTTAATGTTCGAAAATTAAATATTTTTCTCATGGTGTCTGTCTGAAACGCTCCGTTTCAGTGCATGTCTCTTGTCTAGCTGCTTAAACATGTTAGTTACAATATGTTAGGCGTTAACTGATGATCTTTTTTTCTTCTTTGAAATCCTCGAAAAGGCTTATGTAACCCACTCTTGGTAAGAACACCTCGCTCTAGGTTCGGGGAGCTGAGTTAGAGTGCAATTACCATAACAACACAAAAGAGGTGTACTTTAACTGCAACTTTAGTAGATGAATTGCAAAGAAAGCTACGTTACATTTATGATGTGAAAAACAATAAACAGGCCCTTTAAACAAAATAAAATTGTCCTTGTATGGAGTTCTCCAAAAATGTCTATCCAGGTCAGTGTCTGATGAGTAGTGTTTCCTGAGTTCCAGTCTAATGGAAGTCAAATCAGTCAAAAGTCATGAGTCAAAGTTCAAAGTGCAATATTGTCTATGTATATCTGCTGCGGGTACCAATCTGGGGAACTGGCACACTCCTACCACATGCTAGATATTTCATCCAGCAGTTTCAATAGCGACGGAGATCCGATTTCCTGGAAGTCGCACAGGGTGGCTCGCCCTCTACTGGGTCAGTGGTTTTCCTCGTTGAATCTCAGTAGTCAAAAAAGACCTGACCTGCAGTTACAAACAGGCTCATAGTCTCTGTTAGGGCTGGGCGATAAAACGATAACGATATGTATCGCGATAGACACATAATCAATATCAATAGAAAATGCGGTCGATAAAACGTTCGATAACTTGTTTTTCTTCATCAGAAGAAACCAGAGGTTGTGAATCAAGTTTGGTTGCATGAACAAAGGCCCTCACTCTCTGGCAACCTAGCAACGTGGGGAGTGACACTCTAACAGCCAATCATGTAACAGTATCATGTTTGGTTGCACCACATCGCTGTCTCGTGTTCTTCAATAACAGAACCGGCGTGGAGTGGAAAGTGAGTGCCGCAGCGAGCGAGGAAATCGTTGCTAAAACAGGAAAAGTCAGTATGGCAGTTTTGGGGATTTTATAAGTCTGACCGTAGTCAGACCAATGTCGTCAGACCGTCGTCCCCACTGGTAATACCATAAACTTGTTTTACCACTTTAGCCGCGCTCACACTTTCGAGCACAGCCGTATTCGCCATCAACGTCCAACAACATCTGCAGATGCAACACGGCACAAGCAGCAGACCGCCATGGAGAGGTACTCCGCATCAGCGCCTTACTAAACGCTACAAAGAAATAACAGAGGCAGACATGCTGAGCACTGTCCAGAAGCCAGGTTACCAACCTAGCACTAAACCTGCAGAAAATAGTTCCTTCTCAGGTTTCTTATATTTAGCTAACACTTTGCACTATTTTATGACACTTTATTAAGCATTTCTTACTTATTCTTTAATTTTGCACTTTAATGTTAAGAGATAATTGTTAAGTGTTCATTGTGATTTTAGACCTGTTTACATTTTAATTATTTGAGTGTTTTCCATGGTTGTGTTGACATTTCTGCTTTTATAACTGAGGGGATTATAATCAGAGCAGGGTTAAGTTTAAAATAAAAATGTTTAAATTTAATATATTTTTCTCCTGGTCCTTATTTTAAATAGGTCATAAAAAATATCAATAATTATCGATATCGACCGATATGAAAAACTTTTATCGTGATACAGTTTTCAACCATATCGCCCAGCCCTAGTCTCTGTTCTGTTTCACCTTATACTTCTCTTACATATCTCACATATTTCTGTTGTACAACATTTTACCAGATCATAACTAATCAAAATAGTCACTGGCTAAGTGAAAATACTTCTGCTGAAACATTATTTTTCTCTGGTTCACTCTCATGTTTTGAATAATGCTAGAATTATTTTTGTTCTAACAAAATATGGTTAACATATAAACACAGTGTAAATAGATATAAAAGACAATTTATATATTTTTTCAAATAATATATTTACATATATTTAACATTAAACACACACACCCTTTAATTTTACTTATTCAGTAAAAGCAAATGTGTTTTTCTATAACAGTACCTGCTCCACAAACGGGGAACAGAGTAATGGCCCTTAAAAGTACAGTGAATTACATTTATTAGTTCACTATTTCTCAATAGAAAGCTGCTTGCAAAATTCAACCATTTCCAGCAACACTAATAAAAGTGACCAAAAAGTTAACATTAGGCCAAAATGATCGTTTCCTTTCTTTCTTAATAACAGACTCTACTCATTAACTACAGTGGAATGATAACTAATTTCTTGTGTTGAAATAACCTCGTTGCTAACACACAACAACTAGCAAAATAGCACTGAATAGCCAGCTTACCGAGGCACAAAGTGCAGCATTCTGAGATGAAACCGGTACTTCTTGCTGTTCCACGGCATTTATTTAATAACTGCACAATGCCAATAATCCTTAATCTTTACAGCGTCTCTCTAAGTAGTTTTCAACCTCTACAAAACCTTTTGTCATAAGGTGCACGTTTTCAACTGAAGACGTTAGCTTTGAGAGGAAATTTCCACCGAACTCTGTTTCCTGCTTCCTCAGAATGCACTGTAAAATTTCCGGTTAAACCAACAGATGCAAAAAATTGTTAAAAAATAAAAAAAGAGTAATTTATTTCAAACTTGTCCCACCTAGTAGTGACGAAATAAACATTAACTTCAATCTACATAAATAATTCTGTAGTTTATCACTTTTGTTTCGATTATTATTTTAACCCAATTTTCGACAGGGTTACACTTAGTCTGCTCTGGTTGATCACTGTTTCGGGTCTTCCGCATCTACGTCTCTAGACTATCATTGCGGCCGGGGAATGACTGTAAAGACACTTTCTACCTGTATATAGTTTAGTGGTGACACAACCATACGGAAGTCCTGACGGCTCGTTTAAAGCATACCTCTCACCAAAATGCATCCTAGGGTATTTTTGTGAATGTATGTGAGTCAAACTTTAGTTTAAAAGCATATTTAGGACCGAATCGCCAGTTTTAAGATTCACCATCGTTTTTGGGTCAAATGGCCTTTTGAATGGGAGAGCTAGGGGCACTCTCATGCTAGTCTCAAAATAGCTATTTTCGAAATACTAAGAAGGCTCGACACAACATGAAACTTTGCTTCAAGTATCACCAGGGGCTCTACACCTTAATGCAAGCATTGACAACATTCCTTGTGTACACAGATTTACTAAAAAGAAAGGTTTTGAGCAACTCACCGCAGCTGTTGTTGTTTCCGGCCACTACCACCTCGGCAGTCAAAACGAGTCGATATCTGAATGCGAATGAACGGACTCCATATGAGGCTCCTTTTTTTAACTACAAGGTCAATATTTTTCAATAACGACAAAACAACGACTTATCCGTGCATTTATATGGAACTAAGATTTAGGAGCTTTCCGTCTTTACTCTCCTCCCTGTTACGTTGCATTTGGAAATAAATTGTTTTTGACTGATAAAATGGCTGCGGCTGGAAACAATTCGTTAAGGTGTAGAGCCCCTGGTGATACTTCGAGCAAAGTTTCATGTTGTGTCGAGCCTTCTTAGTGTTTTAAAAATAGCTATTTCGAGGCTAGCATAAAAGTCCCCCTATCACTCCCATTCAAAAGGCCATTTGACCGAAAAACGAAAATACGGTAATCTTAAAAGTGACGCTTCCGTCCTAAATATGCTTTTTAACGAAAGTTTGACTCAGGTACATTCACAAAAAGACCCTAGGTTGCATTTTGGCGAGAGTTACGCTTAAAGGCAACGGGCTGTGTGCATTTTTTCCATGGATTGCTCAGGAAGCGATACTAAATTCAAGATCCAGGTACACTTTGGGTGGGTGGAATACACCACAATTAATAAAGCACGACTTATGTCCAGCTAAGCCTTGCAAGCTCAATTTCATTATAGCATATATGCTCATTATTCCTATTATGTTTTTGGGTTTTTTCTATTGGTCACCAATATTGCCTACCACCCGGTGAGTTTGTAGTTTCAACATTCTTTCTGTATTGAATTTTGTGGCTCACTAAAAGGATCAAGCTCCCTCTGAATCCAGAAACATGATACGTTGTATTATCAAGGACAATTAAACAGAGAAAGCACTCCATAGATTATTTACACTTCTCCATCTATAATCGGTGCAGTCATGCTCAATCTGTTAAACTATCTATGTACCAATACATATGAAAATGTAAATGCATGTATGTTTTTAGATGAATTCATTTCCACTCTAAAATCTTCTGGATTCCTGATCAAGAGTAACCCAATACGTATCTCCAAATTTCATAAAGAACAGAGAGAACTGACACCAAGTTAAAGAAAAAGGAAACCATGGTGGACCCATCAACTCAACTTGCGAAGGCCACCATTGGGTGATAACACTAATTGACAGTTGGTTTGTTCCGTTGACTGAGCACAAAAAGTCACCTTGCCATCTCGGAAGGTACAATGCCTGGGGGAGCTGTAATATGACAGCCTCTTGAGCAGGCACACTGACCAGGGATTTGTTTTCCCTCTTCCCTTTTTCTTCTACTTTTTCTCCCCTTCCTCTCTCATTGCTACCCCACCAACCCCCACCCCCTCTCTATTCCTCCTTTTCCACTTTCTATTGACTGCCTCCCCTCCCCTTCGTCCTTTCTTCCATCGCCCTTCCGCACTTCATCACCTTCAACCCTTTCCCCTCACAAGGTCCCTTACATCCCCCTCCCATCTCCTGATTCCCCCAGCTCCTTGTTAGGGGCAGACTCAGGTGGCTCACGGAGGCTGAGATGGATGAGGTGTCGGCCCAACGTTGACCCAGCGGCATTCTCAAAGAGCAGCACCAACGGGCAACATCCCGCCGGCCTGTCAGGTCCGACCAAGTCTAGTGACAGCTATACACTGTAGTCCCTTTGCTTGAAAGTACAGAGCAGTGATCATACAGGCTGAATATCACAACGGAGTCACTGCGGTGCATGTTCCAAAGAAACAGCTTTGTACTTCAGATGGAGGAATGCCTTTGAATTTGTGTTAAATGGCTGCAGCGCAATTATTAGGTCTGATGTTGCTGATCTAACTTCATGAAGCCTATTTAACACTGCAAGTGTTTGCTACTCTTACGGAGTATATTAAACTCTGCAGTGTGTTGTCATGGCCAAAATGTTTTGATTTGCTCTCTGCACAAGCTTACTTTTACATGAATTGGATGGTGAGCAATTGCTTTGAAAAACAAAATCAATGCTGTCCTTGAAAATCTCATCTTTGATGCATAGATGATAGATTAAAAGGCTTTATGTAAAAGTTTTAGTTGAAACAACCTCTACTTTATCATTTAGACTGTCCTCTTCCTCCCTGTTTGCCTACATCAATTCGCTGCATTTTTACCCACCTCGATATTTTATAAAGCGCCTTGATACAAACATAAATAAAATCAATGTTCCATTTTCCAGTGAAGTGCTTTTGGAGGGTTGCATTTTATTGCTAATTAGCGGCAACAAAGAAAAAAAAAAAAAAAAACATTTCAGAATAAAGAGAAGGGGAAAAAAGCAACGCTGCCAACCCCACTTCTAGAATGATGATGTTTAACCTCCCTAGAAACCGCCAGCTCTAAACAGCTATTGATTTGCTAATTGCCTTCACTTTCAATTCCATTGTTCCTTAAGGTGGTATTTAACCCCTGTGACATGCTGTATTAACTGAAAAAAACAAACACTCAACATCTCAGCTAAAGGACCAGGGTGTTCAGTCCACAGTCGAGGCTGGACTACAGGTCCACCCTGAACTTTCAAAATGAATGGGAAATAAGTTTACTGTGTGTGTGTGTGTGTGTGTGTGTGTGTGTGTGTGTGTGTGTGTGTGTGTGTGTGTGTGTGTGTGTGTGTGTGTGTGTGTGTGTGTGTGTGTGTGTGTGTTTGTCCCTTGCAGTTATTTAGTTTTTCCATATGCATACCATAGTTTCGAGTACATCTGCAGTGGGCTTATACCATCATTTTGCAGAGTAGCATCCTAATTTGAGATTTTTTGCACATTAATCGACATTTCTGTAAATGTGCCAGTGTTAGCTAGCCGGCTAATTTTCAACTGTAGTCCTCGTTACCTAGCATGCATGTCTTTATGGTGGGAGGAAACCCACCCACCACTGAGCCACTGTGCCAATGTGCCCTATGACTTTTTTTCTTGGTTAACTATGAACCATTCATATGTAGCTCAGTGAGACAGTGGCGTCTATAACAATTACGTATTCGGTTATTTATAGGCAACTCCAGTTGATGCTAAATTTAGCAGATTTTCGTTCTGGATCTTCAAAACTGTAAAAAGAAATCTGCAGATTCTGCTTGGGCCTGGTCATAAGAAGAAGACGAAAAATATGTTGTATCTATTTTTCCTGTAACAAATTAATTGTTTAATTCATTTTAGTTATATAGTCCTTTCCATCTGATTTGTATTAGTTTAAATATGGTTTGGCAAATTAAAAAAACCTGGGTAAACTGAATTTAAAGAGATTGAAGACAAAAAAAAAAGATTTACAGGCTAATTTAAAGCAATTTATTTGTTTTGTTCCGTTAGATGTCAAACTTTATGTACCCGATGTGAGACTTGTTCTGAACAAAGAAAATGACCATACTGAGCTCACGGTGATGAACAGATGTGTCTCGGTGTCTACTGATAAAATTAAGATTAATCTTATCATAGCAACTCATTTAGAGGTTTAGACCTAATCAATAGTAACTCTTTAGTACAAGGCTCTATTAGCCTCGAGGCAGTTCAGTGCCTTGTCCAGCACATCATTACGTTTGCTGGCCCTCTTGTCTGATCATACTTTATAGTTAGGCCAAATGTGCGGCCATTAAATGTGAAGTATGGGGGCTGTAAGACAACAACATAATGTGTCATTATAAGGTTGAGGCATTGTATGATGCAATTTCATAAACAATTTAGACAAACTCTTTTCAAGCTTTTTGTCATCTCCACTAGTCTACATCTTCATAGTTAAGAAGCTTTGTTGTAGCTTCATGTTAGCATATCTTAATCAGTTTGACATAGGGAGGTTACTTTTATTTAAAGAGCAATATATTCCTCGTCTGCCTCAGGGTATCGGAATTGATATTAGGGTAAAAACTGTTGGATCAGTGCATCCCTAATCAAGATCATAAATGGGAGTAGAGATCATTTATTTTATAATCCAGTTCGTTTAGGTTTTAGGACAGAGCTAGCCTGGATCAACGGAAGTGCATTTCCAGGATAATTGCGTGATATCAGGCGGTGCCCCCCTGATTGGTGGGGATTGCTATGGATGTAGCTTAACATTACACACGACAATACACAGGTTAGAGCTACATTTAACCATTAATTCAGCTAATTTAAATAGCTCACGTTACTGTATTGTGTGAAAGCTTCATTTTATATTGTGTGTGGCATTTTCTTTAATGGGGTGCAAATGTTCCAGCAAAACAAGTTCCTTCCCGAGACTGTTTTGCAGAGCCATGATCGCTGCAACCGGAGCTTGGCGCCGCCCACGACAATTGTGATTGGTTTAAAGAAATCCAAACAACCCAGAGTGCTTTTTTTCCCCTCCTATCCCAGAATGTATGTGTGGAGTGGCCGGACCTTACTCCACAGCGCTGTGGAGATAGGTCTGTCAATGTGAGACTAAGGCAGAGCCTCAGGAACTGCCCTCTGAATGAATACATTTGGCAAAATTAGCAAGATAAACCAATTTTTCGGGAGATTTCTAGCGACGAGACTCTTATCATAATCTGCCTGTTGTCCCCTGGGTTGTTGTTTGTATTTTGTTATTCTTATCATTCAATATGTGCTCTGTTCTTTCTGTCAAGACAAAAAAGGCATTATATTTCATGTGTCGTAGTTTGTAGTTAAGTCTGTTCCTAACTTCATATTATTCTACTCGGACTTCCTCATTAATTCCTCCATCCCACTGGAACTTTTGCGGGCCACCCTCCAGTTGCGGGAACATGGATCCGACACCACCTTTGACCCCACTAGAGACGGCAGTGAGTGGGAGCTCAAAATGGGAGCACCATATTGCAATCACAGAGCGTGCTCTCAACCCCACGCCTGCTTGCCTCTGTGTCTTCTCTTCCCACTGTGGCCTGTGTCAATATCTCATGCATGAACCTTGCAGCGACTCAACAGCGCAGCAGCAATGGGTATCGTTCACTGTGTGTGTGTGTGTGTGTGTGCGCATGTGTGTGTGCGTGCGTGCGTGCGTGCGTGCGTGTGTGTGTGTGTATTGTCATGAGAGAGAGCCTGCTGCTCTGATCCTGTTGGCTTGAGATGGATCTGGAGCCTCATGCTACAGCTGGCGTTCTGGCAAGCTGTCTACTGCCAACTGCGTGTGTGTCTTTGTGTGTCTGTGTGTCATTGGAGCTGCTTCACATCTAGACAAAAAAAAAAAAAAAAAAACACCTACTGCTGTACCAGTGTGTGCTTTCACAACACACACACACACACACTTGCTCAAAAGACAAGAAACACCAACCAGCAGTAGCACCGAGGGATTTACTTCACTATCAAATATTCAGAGAGCATTAAACATTTGAGGTCTGCCAAGTGAAAGTAACTCCACAGTGCAGCGGTGCAAAAGAGTATAAAAACCTGCTGCCAATCGGTTATTTGATCTCCCTACTAAATCAAAACGCTTTCTGATCATCACACACAGTCATTTCAAATATAATTAAAGCATAATTATATGAGTACTGTTAATAAAAGCTCGGATCAGAATAATAGTCTTCTTGTAATAAAAAGTAAGATCCTTTCACAATAATTCCTCCTGCTAGATTGCTTGTAATAATGGCTATTAATATGCATTTCCAATATACATAGTAGGTGTTGTGATGACTTAACAAGGAGAGAGAGAGATATTAGTGTTCAGATTATACATAATTCAACTTCATTGAGTGGGTATAATTTGGAGGTGGGAGCATCTCTTCAATCACATCTGATGGGAAGTTTAACTGTGATATAAAGATTAGTTAGCAGTGACTTTGTGAACCGTCTGTTGGGCTGTGTTCTCTGAGCTGTGACCAAATTATACCTCAAAGTATTAATTATGTTATAAAATACCCAGTGCTCTTCCTCAGCTGGATAATTTTTGGGACATGATAGTTGAACACTGGA
Organism: Perca flavescens; assembly: GCF_004354835.1. Taxonomy (NCBI): domain Eukaryota; kingdom Metazoa; phylum Chordata; class Actinopteri; order Perciformes; family Percidae; genus Perca; species Perca flavescens. Next base: position 29,745,895 of record NC_041337.1, read on the forward strand.
CAGTTTTTATTTCAGCCATAAAACATGCAGAAGTGTATGCTACAGTAGGGCTGGGCAATATATCGATATTTTATCGAGGCTAGATATCGTCTTAAATGTTAAATATCGTAATAGGACACAAATGTCTTTTCCTGATTTTAAAGGCAGCATTACAGTAAAGTAAACTTACCAGACTGTTCTAGCTGTTCTATTATTTGCCTTTACCCTACTTTGTCATTATATCCAAGTTATTGGTGATCATTTATCACAGATCTCATTGTGTAACTATTTTGTGAAAGCACCAATAGTCAACACTACAATGTCGTCGAAATATCGTCATCGATGTATTTGGTCAGGAATACCGTGATATGTGATTTCCTCCACATCGCCCAGCTCCATGCTACAGTTTCCCTGCAGCTTCACATGGGACCTTGAAAGATGTGTTGCTTCTATGGATTTTGTTCTATTACTATACTATTTTACTTTAAGAAATGCGTCAGTGTCATCTGAAGTCACCTGTTCACTCTGTGAAGCCATGAAGGCAGTGTGGTATGAACAGCACATGTTCATTTTGCAATGCATTTTAGGATTTAGCTACATAGGCTGTGTTTGAATTAATCAGACTAAATCAGGTGGTAGTTCTCATTCATTCAACTAGATTATTTTTGGAAAATATAATAGGCTAAGTATGGTTTAACATTTTTTTTTTTTTTATATTATTGTTGATACCATACCAGAATGTCAGTACTGGTTGGTCTGTAGGCCTGGGTAACCTTTTTAAGAAATAAGATTACAGTAACAACACCAGAATAAAGAGTACTTCATTTGATTCCATGTTTATAATGTCACTCATACTCTCAGTTTTTCCTGAAATAATACATATTAAACGCCACAGGCTTGTAGTAAAGCCATACTTTCAAATGTTTTGGTGCCATCAGCACGCTGAACTGCCAACTCCATCAAATACACCGCGCTCGACTTCACCGTGCCGCAGACTGTATGGGTTGTAGCTGTTGCGGTAGTGGGCCGGCAGTGCCATTTAATGAAAGACCACTTGCAATGATTGGCTGTGAGCAAAACCATACAAATAGTATGTTTTTTTTTCTAGGTCTAGGTACAAAAACGATAGAATGCAAGTATCGTTTGACTGGAAAAGGTTGGATACTACTCAGTACTGGGTTATTTCGGTCGATAAATTAAAAGGTATTGAGTACCGATACCATGTCCTATTGGTCTGTCTACCCATTCCGTCCAAATTTAAATATCTCAATATATAATATTGGATGGATTACCATGATATTTAGTTAAGACAACCACGGTGCCCAGAGGATGAATCCTACTGTCTTTGATCGGTGATCTTCTGCCTTTTCATCTAGTGCCATAAGTTTGAAATCTGTGGTTTTGAGTGAAATGCCTCAACAGTTGTTAGATGAATTGCCATGACGTTTGGTATACACATTCACATCCTCCTCAGAATGACCTGTGAAAAACTTTGTCAACCTAAGCATGTAGCTGAATGCACCGCTGTGCCTAGATACAACCTTTCAGAGCCGCTGGCATGGCTGTATATTTAACATTTGTAAGCAGTGTTCTCAAAACAGCTGTAAGAGAACTTTTCCCAATAAAGACAAAATATATATATATATATATATATATATATATATATATATATATATATATATATATATATATATATATATATATATATATAAAAGCAAAAGTATGATTTCAAATCAGTAGATGTCTGATTAAACAAGGCAACAAATCTGACCAAACATTTCAATACTTGACCGTTTTCAAAATGTCTATGTTTCCTAGCTACATTTCAGTCCATACCAAAAACAACTAGAGGTTCAATACCCAGCCTTGACCTTGATTGGTTTTGGGAAGGCAGTGAGATTCTGCAAGTGTTTCAATTTGCAGGAATAATTTTTTCAAGGCCACAGTGAGAACAGTCCCAGGCAGCCTCAGCTTGCCATTCTTTCACATGTGTAGCCATAATCAGGGTGGAGGCCCTGGGGGAAACCCTGTTGATCTGTAACCCTGGTTATTCCACTCAGGCCGTCACCCACCTCCCACTAGCATTCAACTGGAAACCTCAATGCACCGGTGTAATTATGGCCAAACAAGTCCCATATGTACACGCAGAACCAACACAGTCAGACAGAGACCAGCACACACACACACACACACACACACACACACAATCCGTGAATGAACACAAGCTCACAGATGCACGCACATTAATACATCACACTCACTCAAGCATATGAAGGCACACACACAAACACTATAGTTTGTATGGATGAACAGACAAACACACACCATGTGAAGGGTGTAATGGCATGCTAATCAATGCAAAGCCCTTGATGTAGTAGAGCAGATGGCCTGAGGATGAGCGGCACAGGGCTGACAGGTACACTCCTCTTTTACTTTCTTTATACATTTTCTCTCTTCATTCATATTCCCTTCATATTTCTTTATTTTCTCTCCCTACCAATATCCCCTTCCTCTTATCTCACAATTTCGTCCTCTTTCATCACTATGCCATCTCACTTGACTTTGTCTTTCTTCGTTCCAGAGAGTCTATATGAATCAACAGCATGCAAAGAGCTGCTGAAACGCTGCTTTTGCCTCTGAAGTAGTGAAGAGTAAAATGATGTCTGATGTCTTGAGTGCAGCTCTTTGGAAATCCAAAGTAGAACCCCATCCCCACCCCCTATCCTATAAATTAGGGCCAAGGCAATAGAAAAGACAAATAAAATGCCACCTTTTTCTGTCAAAAAATGTCAAATGCCACTTTTAACGACATTGACATATTTCAACTGTTTCAATCAGTTTGCTGAATCTTTGAATTCATTGTAAATGAACGAGGTTTCCATTGAAGCCGTTCAACTTGTATGTGTAGGTTGAGGGTGACAAAGCACCTGACACCCTTCAACTTCTTCAGGGCTATATCCTGGGTGGTTAAGAAGAGAAAAATAAGTTACTTCAGAGCCACCGCATGACTCATATCACATAATAAAGGGTGACAATCATCTATACATCCCTCTCTCTCTCTTTATGTTGTAATTTTTTAAAGAAAAGTTTGCACATGCACCTTCAGTCTCTCTCATTTGCCTTTTACAGCTATCCCTTTTCACTTCAATAGCATCAAGTTAGTAGCCTTCATATTGTGCAAAAGAGCACAATCTCTACGGGGGAAGATGTTGCTCAGACACTTAACATGTCTGATTCACTTTCTCCCACCACTGAAGTGAAATGTCACCCCTGACTTTGATGAAACAAGATGATAAATCACTGGCAGCTGACTGATGAATCGGAGGCAGCTGTGGAATGAGAACTGCGTGAGTCAACTGATAATTTACATATGATACCAACAAAATAATGCGCGTTTGGTGCCTCCTGGTCATTAAAAAGGATGGCTTGGTGCAGCAGAATCTGCATATCCCACACGCAGTACAGACAGGACCGAAACAAAAGATCTGCCACAGTGATGGGATGCATCAGAGAATCTGGCCTGATGCAGGCCAACGCTGTCCAATCATTCAGTAATGCTCCATGTCTTCCTGAAGGGACTACTGTATGCAACATTAAGCAACTATTTATTCACAATCATGATGCAAAAATCCACAAAACACACTTTTTTTTTTTTGCTTTTGCTTTACAGAATTGAGAAATAATCTTTCTTTACAGCTCACAGAATATGAGGAAATAAATCAGTGATGTTAAAATATCACAATAGGTAGGCACAAGGATGGATAGGACATTACAGTATATGCTAATGAAACCAAGAGGGCAACATAAAAAATACAATAACCTAAAAGACATTACACAACTCATCCATACGGTTGAGGATGATACAGTATGTATCATTTTGCACCAAGTTCTGGGTAGGGCAGGATAATAAACCTCTCAATAATATGGCCCTAGCACTGAGTATCAAAACGTGTCAAGTATGTATCAAGTAGTCTTGCGTTGCCAGACCTGTCTCGACAGTGCCGTGTCAGCGGTGGAGTATGGTCTGGCTACACCGCTTATCATTCTGGGACAGGGGATAAAAACACTGTGGCTTGTTTTATTTTTTATTTTTTATTTTTTTAAACCAATGACAACTGTCTTGCTCAGTCTAAGTCTAAGCTCCGGTGCCTTTTTATGATAGATAGCGGAATGGGAGGGACAAAGCCTGACATCACGTGCAGGATGTCAGGCTTTATCCTAGCACTGTACATCCTGCACGAATAGGTTTGTATGATCTTGTACGAAAAAAACGTATGCACAGCAATTCCTATGATATCTTACGATATTACAGCCACCGCCGCCGGTCAGGTGATGGTTAAGTAGTACTCCAGGGACACAAATGGCCGTTTTCCTGGGTAAAAGTTTCCCCTTCATTTCTTCCGGGACACAAGACATCATTTTAGGACCCATCCATCCACGTCAAACTCCTCCCTACGTGGATCTTTGTGGTCTTACACTGCGGCAGTCAATGTGGGGCATACAGTAATAAATACGTAGAATACATGTATACATACAATAATAAATACATACAAAATGCTGTGTCAGTAGCGTAACGAGCCAACACCGGGCCCCTATGCAGGATTATCAAGGCGGGCCCCCCTACTACAGCACGTGATGATGGTGCAATGTCCACGAGTAGGGTACCATGAATAGGACAGGACAGGATCATAGAGACACAGCATATAAGAGATGAGATGACTGACAAAATCAGGAGTAGCCTACGCGCACCACAACAACAACAAAAAAACACTGGTGAATGCACACCATAACACATGAAAAAAACGCGGGGCAGTCCTTCCAGGATTTCATGGCCTTATTTTGACATTGTTGTGGCCCCAAAAGCCTGATTTCACGGGATCTTTTGTAAAAAATTGCGATAAAAGTTGCGATGTCTTTTGTATGTTTGTTGCAATGAAGTTGCAGAAGACGAAGTGAAAGAAAGAAGTGAAAGTTGCAAAAAAAGTTGCAATTGTTTTTGTATAGTTCTTGAAAAATAAAAAGGAAACTTGTTTTGGGGAGAATAATAATTATTACTATTAATTAATTACTCTGGGCTGAGATTTCCTAGGAATCTTACCAAAAAGGCTCAGGATGCTGCAAATGTTGGTATAATATGAAAATGGCTGGTGGATTTAAGACAAAAAATAATAATTCATTGAATGAATCAAATATGAACATATATGTCACTGTAGGGCTGCACGATTATGGCCAAAATAATAATCACGATTATTTTTATCAACATTGAGAGCACGATTAATTATCACGATTATTTGTTGATTTAACCAAAACTAATTTTATTGTCACATAGGCTAATTATAACTGCTTTTACATCCATATTGTGCTACATTCCTGTTAATACATCCATATTGTGCTACATTCTTCCTTTATTGAAGGATACTGTGAAGGAGTATGCCATTTCAGCTGTTGTGTGACCGCTTTCCACACATGCACGTTTGCCCTAAGGTATCTACCTGACAAAATAGCAACGCGGATTTCATTGGCTCATTACACTGCTACTTACATGTCTGCGTTGCGCTCTGATGCTCCGAAGCCCACGTTAGAGGCAACATAAACATCGCTGCATGTGCTAGTAAACACTACTAACACATTAGCAGGTAACGTTAGCCTACCGTTAGCCACAGTAGTAACTGGATTAAACACGGCTAAAATGCTGACAGCTAAACGGTGTAGTGTGACTGTATTTCCAACAACGGGACGTCAAACAGTCTGCTGCTAAAGCTATGAGCTAACACACACAAACTAGCACTATAGTCACTGCTGTTGTCTGAAAAACAAAACATACGGGACATAATGTTGTGTTTACTGGTAAACTGGTAAACATTGTGACCGGCTTATGATGACCGACTGCTACCTGTTGTGGAATTTTCCTCACGTTACTCCTCTGTCCTCTGTGACTGTCTACATCTAGAAACTACGCTGCGCGGTGCAGGGAACTCTGATTGACTCACAGAGGCACGTTATCAGACAGTGGTTTATGGAGTGCTACAGTGGCTTTGCAAAAACTTTGATAAGGAGCGTTCTATGACGCATTTTAAATATCGCTCGATCACGCAAATTTGATCGTGGGAAGCCAAAATCGTGATTGTGATTAAGATTCAATTAATTGTGCAGCCCTATGTCACTGTCAGTGGCTTGTTGATCTTTACATTGTTAGTTAATTTCCTATCCTGGCCACACACACACACACACACATTCATACGGTTTGATGAAGTACTTATTGGACTTTAACTTATCATTGCACTCACAATAACGAGCGTAGCTGTCCTCAATTTAGGTCATTGTGTCATCTCATCTGCGTTTTTTCCTCGCGGGGGGAATGGAGCAGCAGCCCTGCCCGCTGCAGAGAGCTGACCGTATTCAAACAGCAGCCGCTTCAGTGACTTTATAGTGAAAAATCGTTACAGCGTACATTGTTAAAATGTATGCAGGTTGCCAGGACGGTCTGAAATGTTTTGCACGGTCTTTCGCGGTACGTTTTGTTGGTAAATGTGAGATGTTCGAGTCACACACGTCTCGTCTTCATAACAGAAACAAGGAAATGATTTTGACCCGTTCTCATTCCCGCTTGATCAGTGGCTGCACGTGAGGCTGCTGGGATTGTCGCGAGTAATGAAAATGCGATAGGGGGCCCCGGCTGTCAATCAATGTCTTCCGCTTACCCTGCTTACCGATAATTACGCGTCTGTGCTGTGTATTCAGGCTATATCTAAAGTTAGCGTTAAATGCTTGGTCAGTTAATTAGGCTTGGATATCTTTTTACCTTTTAGACTGTATTTTATTTTGTTCATGTTGGCATACTGTACTGGCCACAAACATAGGGGACCTAATTTGATTTAAACAAGGAACGTGACCTATTAATATTTTTGAAAATGTTGTAGTGTGTCACCAGCAAACAGTGGCGGATCTAGAAAATTTTACTTGGGGGGGCAAAGGTGTAGCGAGAGATCTTGGTAGGGTGGCAGGGGAAGACGGTACATGGAAACCCCCATACGTAAACTGCTATGCCCTACTACGCCCCGCAACGCCCTGCTATGCCCTAAACTGCTACGCCCTAAACTGCTACTATTATTTCTATTCATAGTTCCATTATCTTTTTTGTTACTATAATTACCATTATTATGAATCATAATTCTCTGTATCTGTATATCTGTATCCATCTGTATCTAACCAGCGACCACCAAGACCCTGGATCTGGATGTTTCTGCCCAAAAGGAAGTTTTTCCTCACCACTGTTGCACCAAATGCTTGCTCTTGGGAGAATTGTTGGGTCTTTGTAACTTAAAGAGTGTGGTCTAGACCTACTTTATCTGTAAAGTGTCTTGAGAAGAGTGAACTGTGTTGTATATGTAAATATTTACATATCTAACCCTATAACATATACAACAGAATGGAAATAGCCAAAAACTGAAAACACGCCATGTCACGACATGTTATGTTACTGTACTGCAATTTATATGTAAGGAGAATATAAACCAACCATATGGTCCAGGAGTAACTGCAGCCTCCTCTTCCTCTCTGTCATCTTCATCTGCCTCCTCCTGATCACTCTCTGCCTCTGTCCCTCTCTCTGAACTTGCAGCCTCCTCTTCATCCCTCACTGTCAATTCTTCCTTTCCCTCTTCTCTTTCACTCATTTCTGCATCTCCTTCTGTGGTCTTCTCCTGCTCTAACCTGCCTGGTCTCTCCAGTTTCCTGTCTTCCCCTTCTTCATTTCCCTCCCCTTCCTCCTGTGCACATTTCAGAATTTTCTTGGCTGGCAATATCCCCACTTTTAGTCTTCAGCTAATATCTACAGCTACTCTGGCCTGCAAAAGTCAAGATGTAAAAAGCTCTTGTTATTCTTGTATTACATTAGACTGTATGGCCCTGTAGCTAATAAGTAGCCTAAAAAACATAACATCAGACGAGATTTATTACATGCACACATCAGTTATGTTTAGACTAGCCTTCTTAATCCCGTTGTATTTGTTGTTTTCCCAGTTTGACAATAAAGGATGTTGCCTGGTTTAATTTGTGCAGCGTTATTGCCGTGATATGTGAGAGGAAGTGGATTTTATAATACTCACACACGATCGGTCTCAGCAAGCACTGTGTAGTGTGTTGTAACGTAACGCCACCGAAACGGCGACCCTCTGTAAACGTTAGGAATTCAAACATGCCAGTTTGTAATATTTTGTATTATGCTCTTCTTGTCTTTACTGAAATCAAACTAATCAAACAGAAGAATGCGCTTACAAACCACGAGGGAGCGATTTGACTTTTGGCTAACGTAATAGACGCGCTGTTGTTGATGCTGACTCGCCTTTAGCATACATTATAATTATTACAAATTTAACTTTACATGAAACGTGTGTTTTAACTTCAACTGGGGAAGCTGACTTCACTTTAAGAGGCTCGGGGGCAGCTCGGTCGCTCCAGTCTTTGCCGGGATGCCGGGCCACCACACCGCAGCAGACTCGCTGTGTGCGAGCCAGAATGTGGGAACGCCGCTCTGCACATTTGATGCAGGGACGTAGCTGAGTATTTGAAGGGCAGGGGGCTAAGATTGCATCTACAATTATTATTTATTATGAATTAATATAAATTATTTTTTTGTTTCAATGTTTTAAGAAGCCTGTGCACATAGTGGCAGTTTGTTTTTACAAGCAAAGTTTTTGAACACCAAAGTTAGGGGGGCAGCTGGGGGGGCAAGGCCCTACAGTGGGGGGTCAGCTGCCCCCCCTTGCCTCCCTGTAGATCCGCCCCTGCCAGCAAATTATGGTATGGTAACTGATGTTGCTTAAAATCCATTGTATATTGGTGATATTTTTTAAATAATGTATTGTGGGATCTTTTGGGGATTGGTGTCTCTCATTGACTTTCTCTTTCCCATTTCTCCATCTTTTTTTCTCAGCTGTCTCTCTCTGCCCTCTCTTGTCTGTAGTAGGAGAGCAGGTGTGTGTGTGTGTGTGTGTGTGTGTGTGTGTGTGTGTGTGTGTGTGTGTGTGTGTTTGTGTTTGTTCGTTCTTGGGGGCATGCGAGCAGGTCGCTAGAGATTAGCTCCAGGACAACCCTCAGGCATCAACACCATACACACCGTTGTTTACCACACACACACACACGCACACACACACACACACACACATAATATAAATGCTAGCATGATCACGAGTACCTGCGTGTCGGAGTGTGATCACACTCTCCTCCACACACATACTAGACTGAGCTCATTGGCTGATGAAGCACCCCTAAACTTGATTCCGGCACCCCTTGAAAACATATTGTTAAAAAAAAAATAAAGTCTGTGTTTGGCAAGCTCCCTCCAGATCAGTTTTTGAGTCACAGCGAAGATTCTGGTGTCAGCTGAAGAAGTGGAAGTGGGTGTAACATGCTTTCAAAGTCAGCATCAAAGTACTTTTTCTCAGAATTGTTGGTGTCTTTCTAGTTCCAAAATTCTGTGTTTCCCCTACTATAATGGTCATAAATTAAATGCACAGTTAGCACAGTAGAATAACATTGAAAAAAAAAAAGAATATGTTAAAAGATCCTAGAATTGCCCCTGACTGAGCCGCTCCATTATTCAGAAAGCTGCCAACAGAGCAGGGAATGAAGAAGAGGAAGATGAAGAAATAGACTAAGGCGGGATGACAAGCAATTTGTTTGTTTGCCAAATAATTAAGGAGACATCAGTCTACGCCGGAGCTCAGATTTAAAGAGGGGGAACGCAGGCAGGTAGATAGAGTTGTAACGACGCTGACGGCTGTGCTGTTGATTCTGTCACTCACATAGAATCACAGAGAATCGGAGGCACAGACAAGGACAGGAAGTGCTGTCATTATGCACAAGGTTTTAATGCCTCGTGATAATAAATAAATAAACTGGGCGAGATTGGAAGAGCACAATACTTGACTGACTGTCTGTTTTTTGCTGTGACGTGGTACAGTGAATGCCAGTCCAGGACAAAAAAATAACTATTACAATCTCCTGTATCATTTTATATTGAGGTACAGTGAAGATCCTTTTTAGTGTAGCCATTTCAACAACTTTGAAATATTTAAAATCATTACAACATACTGTAACAGCTCATTATTGTATTGTGTCTTTTAAATGTGGAATGTTGGACCTGTTTTTCAAGGGTGTATTTTCCACTGGGGATGTTCCACGTCTCTCTGAACATTGTTCTCGTCTAGCTACTGTAGTCCACATGCAGCAGAGTTGACAAAATGTTGAGCTTGTTTCAGGCCCATTCAGTTATTACCATGCACTCAAAGCAATACGCCTAACGAGCAGCGGCGAGTGTTTTGCAAACTTAATTTTAATTGGGTTTCGCCTCTAAGGCTACCTATGTGCTTTACCTTATGGCCCTTTTTCACAGCAGACATGTTGACTTGTCATAGTAGGAAAAGCACTGCTGAAATTGATCACCTTAACAATGGCTCAATTCCATCAAGTGTCCCAGTAAGCTATTTCAGTGAGTCAGCATGCACAATACCAGGGCCTCTCCTAAGTGGAATGCAGTCATCATTGATGGTTTTGAATACACCTGTGCTTTTCCTACTTTGACATGTCAACATGTCTGCTGTGAAAAAGGTCTATTGATGAAGATTGCAACCTGAGAGGAATACCTGCTGAAATTGCTCAGAGGGCAATGAATTATTTAATGTATATTTCTATTCTCCTTAAAATATGCTAGAATCAGTCAAAGGTAAAGCGCAGAGCTCTTTGTAGTCAAGATGCAAATACCCCATTATCTGAAAGTGTCAGGCAAATGGAAACTTCTTTGGGATCAGTGCATTAACAACACAGAGGTTTACATAATGTTTTTATTCTTTTATACTATTTTTTAAAGGGAAATTTATATATATGACTTAGCAGATTGTATAGGTATCTGATCCCAAAAAAAAGAGTAATCTACTCTGGTAAAATACTTTGTAAAGCAGTTTTAAATTACTTTCAAATGAAGATGAACATTTCCCTGCAGTTAACAAAATGAGATGCTGTAGTCACAGTTGGTTAAGTCTTGTGAAACGTGTCATACAATACTTAATGCTCACGATAATTATTATAATCTTGCTGCGCTTTCACACTATAAAATATCCAGTGAATCAGTACAATGATCAAAGGCAGACTCTGTCCTTTAAATAATCTATGGCCACAAATGACCAAATACTTCACTCAGTTTTGCGCTATGTAACTCTCACAATCCTGTTCCATTGTGCCAAATGGAGAATTTGGAATTACTAAAAGCGAGTAGCAGACTGAATGGGACGGAGGGACGATAGTATGTGCTTCTTTATATCAAAGCGGCTATGCTAATCAGCTGGCTGGTTATGTGAGGTTGAGCTGCTTGGGGCTCTGTGGGCATTTGGACCACATTGCTCTGCTGTGCTGGCCAGGTAAGGCACGCGGCCAACACCGGGCTCTTTGCCAAGCTGGGTTGGAAATACACTGCCAGCGTACTGGCACTGGCCGCCGGCAGCTTCAGTCTCCACATTAACCTGTGGATGCTACTGTGAAAGAACACATAATATACAGGTACTGTAAGTGCCAAAATGACATCAAATTCAAATCAAATCACAAGAAGAAATATATACATGGAAATATAGGGAAGCAGGGAAAACAAAAGACAATAGTGGCAATCAAAGCACTTTTTTAACATTTCCTCCTAAACAGGATTCTCATGAGTGCTCTCCACCACTGTATTACCATATTCAGACACATGAGGATTTCACGACCTAAGGATACATATATCTATGTTTACTAGTTTGTGTATTTTGCTCATTTTGGCACATTTGTATGGTATTTGTTTATTTAGCTATATATATATATATATATATATATATATATATATATATATATATATATATATATATAATGTACATGAATTTGGCACTGCCTGGGAGTAGAAGCAAAAACATTTCACTATACATACGTGTAAGAACTATGTGACAAATAAATCTCTTGAATCTTGTAGCTGCTTGCAAGGCGCTGGCCTGCCCATCACACTTTGTTGCGCAAATACAAATTTTGACCTGATTGTGACACTAGGTGAAAAGTTCACAAAGCTGTCACATTTCATCCTGAGGGGGACATGGGTGTCTGTACCAAATTGTATCTCAATCCATCCAATGGTTTATATATCTTACTAAAAAACACATAAGTCAACCTCATGGTTAACCTGACACACTGAATGTCGGGTTACACAGAGCCATCTGAGAAGCCGTCATTGGAAACTGTTTGGAAAAGGGCAGGCACTTGCTGACAGGTGATTGGAAGAACCATCTGTCTATCACGTCCAACATTATTTTAAACGAACAGTCGCAGCCGTCACACACACCTTAGTCTCGCTTTGTCTAGTCCACATAGCATTCCGGGATGGGAGAAAAATGCCGCATGCTCTGGTTTAGTGGCATTTCTTTAAACCAATCACAATCGTCTTGGGTGGTGCTAACCGTGAAAAGCCGTGGTGGAACGTGTACGTTCAAAAGTTGTTTTAGTTGTGTAACAGAAAACTCAGATTAGACAGATAGTCTAGCTAGCTGTCTGGATTTACACTGCGGAGATCTGAGAAAAGGTTAACCATAGTCCTCGTAAATCAACCAGAGTTTAAAATGCAAAAACTAAGGAAGCAGAAATGGATAGAAATGACCAATGATGTTCTATTCCAACGTCTTGTCGCAGGACCAAAGATACTAGAGTGCTACATTTACATTTGCACTTTAGTGTATTATTTAATTAATTTATTTTATTTTGATTGTAACCACCAATATTAATGTCACAAATACATTTGATTAAGCTATCAAGCTTAAGTTTTATATTCATGTTTCATGAGCCATTATTTTCATTTGCTATGGGAACTAAAGTTATGTCAAGGCAGAGACAGGACAACTAGGTGACATTCACAGGTGTACAGACTCAAGCAGGTGAGGTAAAACATGCACTGGAGACTGTACAGGAGCCCCGCCCAAAGGAAGTAGAGATCGAGGGCGTTACAAAAATAATCGTTGACTAATTGGAAAAAAAATCAACAGATTATTCGCCTACCAAAATAATTGTTAGTTGCATCCCTACAGCTGGCTGTTCAGACACAAACGCGTTACTTGAAGCCTGACAAGTTGGTTTTCATGTGAATTGTCTGATGATTTTGTGAGAATCCAGCTGCCGTGCCAGGTAACCTCATTATGGCACTACACTCATTATGGTCACATAAGTCATTACAATTTATCCTCTGGGTACAATGAACATCTGTACAAAACAATCCATCAAGGAGTTGCTTTGAGTCTGGAACAAAGTGGTGGACCGCATCATGTGTGACTTTCAGTCACCCCCTCCCCCCCCCTTTACGTGGGGCCACATCTATTTTTTCTGTTTTAAGGTAACCATGAAAAGCACCTTAACAAAAATGAGTCCACCTTTAACTGTAGTGTACATAGAGATTTACTTTTTTGTAAATCCAGTTTCTTCATTATTTTCCCAGTTAAGTTGGGACCGTGATCTAAAAGTTCCCTTAAAGTTAGGGCAACTAAAACATCTTGGTTAGGGTTGAGGAAAGACCATGTTCATGGTGAAATGTTAAAGAGTGACTTTGCTGCTGGTGTGGAAGATATTTATTGTACAGCCATCCAGCTCCCTGACCTCCACAACCTTAGTTTTACATACACTATATAAACAGCCCACTACTTCTTGCATTGACACTTGATGCAAATGCAGATTAGCTGCATATAAATGTTGGCTGTTGCCTGTTGGCTGCATATGAATGGTGTAAGTTGTAGAAAGTCTAGACAGCTCTGGGCTATTTGTTCAGTCCCTTAAAACTCCCACAGAGGTAAAGTTCTCTAGCAGTTTCTCCATCCTTTGGGTTGGCATATATAAGGTCGTTTAGTGTCATATTTTTATCAATTTCTTTTTTTCTTTATTTTCAAATGTTTATTATGTATGGTATTCATAGTGATAATGCCTTCACCTTTGCCATTCTTTTCTTATCAGAAAACTGCCACTCCTGAATGTAGCTCCTACCAATGGACTGTTTAAAAAACTTAGGTTCTTGATTTTTTTCCGTTTTCTCTCTCATTTATTCATTCTGATTTCTCAACACCACGCAACTTGTGTAAACAATTTTTGCTTTACTTTTGTGTACATATTTCTCTTATATTTGCTTTGTGTCTTATTTATCAAGTAATTATATTTTTACATTTGTGCTATTTCATAAACCTTTATTTAGCAGCATAAACTAGCTGTTTGTGTTCCTGTGTGTTGACACAATATCATAATAATGACATAGAAGATGAGATACTAAGTTGATATTGCTCAGTTGTCACCTGCAACGACAAGGGCCCTTTAATGCTGTGGCAAGTTATAAAACCTGACTGAAAACTAAACCTGCTATTATTATTGAGATAACTTTCTCTACTATGAGTTGCAATGTTGGAAGCAGTTTTCTGCCAGACTGCAGAGTACTTAATGTTGTTGAAATTAGGGATGTAACGATTACCGGTGTAACGGTAAGCCACGGTCAAAGTGTTGAAGTTAACAATTACCGTTTTCATTTAAAATATCATTATCACGGTGTGGAAACCGTGTGTTCCCAGCTTCATCCAAGCCAACCTGAAGTTGCCGCGTGGGTGCACTGTGTAGCCTACAGTACGTTTCTTGAAGTTGAAATCATGGCGGAAGGAGGAGATGACAGCGCTCAGGAAATCTATCCGCCTTGTAAAAAAGGCCATAGTAACATTTGCTCATTCTCCTGAGATGATTGACCAATCATTGACGAGAGTCATCGCTTTGATCTCCTGCCAGTCACTCGCGCTCAGACAGGAGAAGAGGACAGAACAGCAGCTGTTAACAGACTTTTTTTCTTTATCATTCCTTTACCGTTTAAAACTATTCTGTAGCTTGCTAAACTGTCATGGGTTTTACTGCCTCGTTATCTGTGTAAACGTTAAAGCTACGTTTATTCATAGTTCAATAAGTGTACTGCTACAATGTGGATGAAGTTTTGCCCGTGTTACGATGTGACATTTATTTGGAGAGAGAGATATATTATTGCCTTGATAATGTTGCTGTGTTTCTTATTGCATAGCTGATAGATGTGCAGATTGTTTAATATTACTTGTGCAGCCACGTGTTGATATTCAGGTTGTGTTAGGGCAATTTGCTAGCAAGGTGCTCTGTTATGGATATGTGTGCTGTAATAGATGTGGCTTATTCTCAGTGTGTGTTACTGAGCAATATGTAGACATTTATTTACTATTTTATTCATATATTTTACGCTACTTTTGTGAACCCAAGACTTTGTAAACTCATTTCAAGCACCAAAACAATTGAGTGTAGGTATGTTTTCACAAGAGATTTGAGAAATATTTCCGCTTTACAGCCAAATTATCTCTTTATACATTGCTCTTGAACCATTTTGGGCGTCACAATACAGAAAGCTGAGTTTGTTGTGAACATTTTGAAACACACAGGGATCACGTTATATGCAAAAACCCTTAAAAGGAGAATTCAAGAAGATATCTAAAAATGCCCTTAGACTTCAGAGGGTTAAGTGACAAGTGGGACAAGAATGGGATAGAAAACCCTGATCTCCTGGCTGAAAGTCCGGTGTTTTTTGACCCAAACATCACCCCAACCAACCTCCTTACGCAGATTTTCGGTCTTTAATACTACTCCATACCGTTGTTGTTCTTCATGCTACGACGGGCTGTCTTGTGCGTCGGTATCTGACACTGAGGGCCACTAAAGAAGCGTCTCTATTTGACGAGTTGGGAGCGTGAACAGCTTGGTTTGATAATCGATGTGTTTAAATCATCGTTGTGCCAAGGCTACACAGATTATCTATCAGCTAGGGTTTGATTGATTTCAGGAATATAAGATTGTGCGATTTAATATTGGAATCTCTTATTTTCTCTACTTTCTTTCATTTTCGCTATCTTTGCCCTCTGCATCCGCACATTCTCTGACTCTCACTTCCTTTCCCTCACTTCTTGGTTCTCTCTTTCTCTCAAGCTTTCTGTCCTTTAACCAAACAGTCGTAACTCTGTAATTGGATACGCTGAGCTCCTTAATGAAGCAGCTGACGGCCCTCCGGCTGTCCTGTCGTCTTATGCTATAAAGAAATGTGCTGACAGTGTAACATCAAAGTTATAGGGCAACTTTTGTGAGGGAGCGTAAAACTTGTGATGTAACTCTCCCAGCTGGCTGAGTGTGAATCACAGGCGTTTGTTACTGTGATTATGTGGGCGGAACTTTTGAGCACACGTATGTGTGAATGCCCATGTCTTGTCCGTACAAACTTTGTATCTCCCAAGTTTAGTAATTATCATGTCTTCAGATTTGGTCTTCTGTGAATTCAAAGAACCTCTCGTGCTCATAAAAGCCATTCAAAGCCCATTACAAGGTTTTGAAAAGTGTGTTGTCATCAAGCTTTTAACAGCTCCCTGATGCAGACTTTCTGGAGATACAGTACGTGGTTTTCGCCTGACAACTTCAGTGTAAGTCTTGGCAGTGAATTACAGTCAGAGGTACAGTTAATTAAAAATCTAATTAATGTGAATGTAATAAGCAGTAGTGGCAGCAGCCAGCCCTGTCAGCTTGCTACGGCTTATTTACAGCCGTACTACATATGTCTCGTCTTAAACTTACTGTATGACAAATGTGTTGCTGCTGTGACATTTACCCCACGTACGGGATGTGATGCAACACACCCCCTTTGGTATTTAACGAGAGTTTTGATGATGAAACCGCATAAGTGTGAAGTGTGGCACAGCATAAGGTTATTATTACTAGGACCCCAATGTTGTCCCACCACGTGCACTTACTACATGTGTGCCACATTGTTACATTCTAGTTATTTTTTTATTAAAGATTATTTTTATGGGGCTTTTCCGCCTTTAATTTGACAGGACAGCTAGGTGAGAAAGGGGAGAGAGAGGGAGAAGACATGCAAGAAATTGTCACAGGTCGGATTCGAACCCTGGACCTCTGCGTCGAGGCATAAACCATGTGTGCCTGCTCTACCCACTGAACCCAACCTGGCCACCCATTCAAGGTTTTTTACAGGTCATTAGAAACTGAACCAATATGCTTCTTGATGTTTTTTTTTATTTTTTATTTAGCCATTGGACCCAGAGGCACACTGAAGCAAAGTCATTGAATTGGTTAATCTTTCCCTAACAGTGCACAACACTTTCCAAAGGAACGAGTAAGGAAGAAATCTGCAGCTAACTGATAACAAATAAATTACTGTCAGGTAGTTCCTGATTATTTCTGAATTGAGGACTATAAGCCAGATAACAATAAGAGAAACAATTTTAAAATACTATATTAATGAAACAGTATTTAATGATTATTGTCTAGATAGCTGTGAATCTATGAACTGTTGACGTTCATAGCCCTAGCCATACACCAGTACTGGACCAGTGTGTTGGATTTACTAGCATCTAGTGGTGAGAGTGCAGATTGCAACGTGTAGTAGAAACCACAGTAGCCTTCAGGTAACGTAAAAACATGAAAGGCCCTCGCAAGAGCCAGTGTTTGCTTTGTCCGTTCTGGGCTACTGTAGGAACATGGCGGCGCAACGTGGTGGGCTCTTTGGACCCGCTCCCTGTGAAGGGCTCATTTTAAGCTAATGAAAACACTGTGATTCTTAGTTTCAGGGGATAATATACAAATTCAAACATAATTATGGATATTATATTCAATTTCTGCCAATAGACCACCCTAAATCCTACATACTGGTCATTTTAAGTTCCAATTACCTGCATATTATTTACAACTTTCCCTCAAGTAAAGTAACTATAGACACCTAAAAACACCTAAAAACTATATATATATATATATATATATATATAAAAAGCTAATCATGACATTGTTTTTCAATAATGTAGATAGATAGATAGATAGATATTGTACTGCGGGGAACACAGCCACTCTTTGCTTTTTTATTAATAAGGGAAAGAATTCCACTAATTAACCCTGATTAGGCACACCTGTGAAGGTAAAACCATTTCAGGTGACTACCTCATGAAGCTCATTGAGAGAACACCAAGGGTTTGCAGCGCTATCAAAAAAGCAAAGGGTGGCTACTTTGAGGAATCTAAAATATAAGACATGTTTTCAGTTATTTCACACTTTTTTGTTAAGTACATAATTCCATATGTGTTCATTCATAGTTTTGATGCCTTCAGTGAGAATCTACTATGTAAATAGTCATGAAAATAAAGAAACACATTGAATGAGAAGGTGTGTCCAAACTTTTGGCCTGTACTGTACACGGACAAATGCATCAACATCGCTCATGCTATATAAATTCAATGTATTATATATATATATATATACTATTAATAGAATATACTGCTCTAAAGTCACTGGTGCATCACTTAGGCCTGAGGCATCCTGCTGCATGTGTGACAATACATATGTGGGAGGGAATGTTACAGTAGCTCCCTGTGGAAGCCATCTGCAGACACCTGTCTGGGGAGTCCAGGCCTGAGCCTTCAGTGTTAATTGATTTGATGAGACAGCCACAGTGGGGGGAGGATCACTAATGACTCTGCTCCATTTACCCACTTAGGGCTACATCCGCACAAATACGTTTTTGTTTCAAAATTTTACTACTTTAACTGTACAGTATAACTATAATTATAAAACTATATTTTATCACATTGAACCGGGCCCATAGTCATGAATCAGATTGTACTAGCAGATGTCACATTTTCAATATTTTTAAACTTAGATTTATGATTCCTATGACTCATACAAAGCCACACATTTCATTATGCAGCCTTAAGAAGGGAAACCAGCCAGACTACATCTTGCTACCTCATTTGTTGCTACACATTGAAGTCTCAACAAATCAACTTGGAACTCCTGAACAGCTATTGAAACATGGTGTTGTAAATTCAAAAATCAACTCATATTTATTAAACTCACTTTGATTGATAATTTGGGAGAAATATGACAGTGTTTTCAGAACAGCTGCCATGGTGTGTTGGATAAGAGAGACATGTCCCACACATTAGTTTGCCCTCATGTTTTTTTTAACTGAATGACTTCTTAGACATAAAAATACTTGGTATACTGACTGGAGAGTACACAGCATAGGTGCTATAGCTTTACTAACCACACACATGTAACATTATGTTCACACACATTGAGGCTTGATGTGCATTACCTGCTTCAAAAGATTCCCTCCCTATGCAATTACTAGGAGTTACAAACATTCTCAATACAAAAAAATAAAGTGGCTGCTTTCAGATTCTCTATTACATATAAAATTAAAATCCTCCCAATTAACAAGAAAACAAAGAGGCATCCTCCCAGTAAAAAAGAAGAAGAAGAAACCTAAAAATGTATGTGTATTGGTACACAAATTGTGAACGTCTGTTTTCAATGGTGCTTTACAAATGCACATTCAGAACTGTAGGCCTAAACAAAGTATTATTGTCAATTATAACATTGCCTCAGCCCCATACAGGGTCTCCCTCACTTCTCTCTGTCTTTTTTTGTTTACACTGAAATAACAATCATATCTAAGGTGTACTGTATTGATACACAGATGCCAAGTATCAATGTATTATTATATATGTGTTGGTCAGTTTGTCTGCTTGACAATCCCATTTTGCAGAGAAATGTATCTTTTTAGATAAAACAGATGACCCCAAAGTTTCCATTTTGGGGGTGATAATTTGAAATTGTAAACAATTTGAAGTTGGGGAAAAAAAAGTAACAAATTGCAATATATTGCAGAATATTGCAGTATGTTAAAAAAAAATGCAATAATATTGTATCGTAAGTACTGTGATTAGATCGTGTCGTGAGGTCTCTCGTGATTCCCACCCCTACTATTAATAAAAATAATAAAAATATTTAATGTATAAGTTGCACCACAACTGCAGTGGAAACAAAAAGGAATCAACTGTAGTGGTAATAATACAATAAAAATTAAAATATTAGTCTAACGTCCGAAAAGGAATGGAAAGAAGCAGAAGCTTATTTAATCCTACCCCTTTCCACTACTATACAATAATCATCATGAATGTCTTCACATTTATATCATATATCTTTAACGCATTCTTTACAATTTCCTCATTGACAGAACACAAAGCCTGTTAGTATAATGAACACAGATTTTTCCAAGTAGAAAAGCAGATGATAATCAGTCAGCGTGTAAACACCCGGAACCTTCATTACATCAACTTTTTGTCCTTTAATTTGAAAATCACTTCACTAACACTGAAGCAAGTGGGTATATTTTAATGCAGTTCAGTCCAGTTGTTTCACACGAAGGTAGGCATGCTTGTTCCTGAATGCTTAATGAGTCTGCCTAATGATTCTGATAATAACAGGCAGGGGGTGGTGAATTAGAAAGAGAATTAGTAGAAACAATTAGCTCTAAAATACCGCCGCTCACAGAGAATGATGTGCGCTCATGGAACACTTGCTCTTTTGGTATGATTTTCCATTTTCTCATGTTCTCAGGTAGAATGAACTAAACTGACCCAACAACCATGCTAGTCAATGTATCTTGGGGACTGTTGATTGTAAGCGTTTGTGTGTATCTCTCTCTGCGTGTTAGACTTTGATACTTTTTGAAAAACCTTTTTTTTTTACTTATTTGTTTTCCTCTGCTTGTGTCATGAGTTTCTCCACACACATCTCCGCCTGAGTTTGACTGATTGCTTCAGCAACTTGTAATAACTCCAAAGGTTTTCTTTTACCCACCCTTGCAACATACTGCTTTGATTAATTACCAAGAAGCAAGCAGATGAAATGATCAAACATAAGCACCTGACCTGAATAGTACAGAACCGTATTTATCTCAACTCGTGATCAATTTAGTATTTTTTGTGCAACGTAGCAACACCGCAGGTGCGCTGACTTTTACCCCTACATGAACTGATAGCTACTCTGGCAAAACATTCTGCTTGTTTACAACTCATATTGATTGTTTGACCGCTTGTGTTGGTTACCCTGCTGGCTCTACCTTTAGCGATGTTTCTGGATACACTGATTCCAGCAGTTAGTGAGCACAAAGTTATCATAACCAATAGATACAATGGCTGGAGGTACGCAAATAAAAGTAGCAATATATTGCAGTTTTCGATGGTGATACACAATACTAATTTAATTTTCATATTGCATTTTTAGTGCATCAAAAAGAACAAACTGAACTGTCTTTATTGGTAGCAAGGGAGCAGTTGCTCCACAACTGCTATTAGTGTATAAAATGGTATTTAAAGAATTTAAGTTTACAAGTTCTCTGAAAGACAATGTTTACACTGCAAACACATATACAATATATAGCTGCCTCACACCACTATTGTTAAAGGGGAGCCTGTGACCGCAGTACAAATACTTGGGAACTATGCTGGATGACAAACAACACTGATTTTATTCATAAACCAAAGATTGATTTTCTCAAGGAAGGTCAGAAGTTTTAAAGGTCCCATGGCATGAAAAAAGTTTTTTTTAACATTAATATGCGTTCCCCCAGCCTGCCTATGGTCCCCCAGTGGCTAGAAATGGTGATAGGTGTAAACCGAGCCCTGGGTATCCTGCTCTGCCTTTGAGAAAATGAAAGCTCAGATGGGCCGATCTGGAATCTTCTCCTTATGAGGTCATAAGGAGCAAGTTTACCTCCCTTTCTCTGCTTTGCCCGCCCAGAGAATTTGGCCCACCCATGAGAGAGAGAGAGACATCATGGCTTTCAAACGAGCAAAGTGGCAGTTGGTCAAGGCCACACCCCCACCCTCCACCTTGCCCCCCCCCTCCCCTCTCTCAATAGCTACAGACACAGAAATGGCACATACTAAGGAAAGCTCATTGTGGGACTGGCTCTAGTGGCTGTAATTCTGCACCAAGGCTGAATTATGGGAAAGAGACTTCAGATACAGTATTAGGGGAACACTAAGGTCTATATAAAAGCATCCAAAGAGCACCATGTCATGGGACCTTTAATATATACGTCTGTTGAAAGTGTTCTTTACTTTTTTCTTGTGAGGGTATGTTCTATTGTCTTTTTTTAATCGGTGTATTTAATGTCAACTAAACTGACTACTGTGTTTATGTCAAATTGCCCCTTAGGTTCGTTAAAGCTTTGCTGTACTCTACGCCTACAGTAGCAGCCCTGCCATGATTTACACACGTTGAAGCTGCAATGCATTCTAACTCATGCATTGAACTAAATGTGTTTTGTTACACTCTGGTGTAAAATGGTGAGTGGGTGTATTCAGACAGGCATCAAAATTGAAAAGTGTTTGAGATCTCCAACTATCTAGGGAGGTCCCGGGACATATATGCATATATTTGAAAATAAGCGACAAAAACATTGAAAGAATTGTGGGGAAAAAAAACTTAAAATGTCAAAAGGCGACAAATGTCGGAAAAGGTGACAAAAGCTTAGAAAAAAGTGGCAAAGACTTCGCAAAAAAAACCAAAAAAGGCGACAAAAAAGTCATAAAACAGTGTCCAAAAGAACCTTGAAAAAGGAGACAAAAACTCAAAAAAGCAACAAAAACTCTAAAAAAAGCAACACAATTTTCACTTTTGTCTATGCAACAGATCAACTGCTTCATACTACTGGAGATTTTATTTCAAGATATTGCTGTAGGAAGTGAAATTGAACTTGAAGCAAGTACAAGCGCCTCACAAAAAGTTACCACTCATACACAATATAGGGCTAAATAACGTGGAATTTTTACTGTGCAAGTTTTTTTTCCATTTCTTTTGAGGATTCAAGTCCAAGGCCAACAACCTCCCCATCATTGCCATTGCCAATTACAAATCTGCCAAGCCCCCGTGTCATTTATTTGTCCCTGTTCAAAGCATTCGCCCAAGGTCCGAGTCATAAGTGACCCTCCATGTGTACACAATGAGCTGTTTCGTGAGTGAGAGGCGTCGAAAGCCACCGACAAGTGCAGCTTCAAGGACCAGATGATCTGAAAAGAAGTGTTTTGCTTTGTGTTGGCTGTTAAAGCTCCAAGGACAAGTGATATTTTGGTGTGTGTTTAACATGAGTTATCTGAAGTGCTAACTTCACTTACTATGTCCTCACTGAAAAGCAAGATTTTATTCCACTCTCTGACCTGTGTGTGCTGTTTAAGAGACCTATTCAAGCCTCAACTTGGTTTAGACCCAACATGCTCTAAATGCCAGTTCAAAGCCATCGACTCAATCCTGGGATAGAATTTTGGTGGGGAAATACTAGGGGGCGTAACGAAATATCGTTCTGGATAGATACAAATAAATCCAACGATCCACTATCATCGATGCAAATTGAAAATATCGATACATATCTT
Source organism: Perca flavescens (assembly GCF_004354835.1). Classification (NCBI taxonomy): domain Eukaryota; kingdom Metazoa; phylum Chordata; class Actinopteri; order Perciformes; family Percidae; genus Perca; species Perca flavescens. The sequence goes on from NC_041337.1 coordinate 29,769,192, forward strand.
CATCTTTAAGATATGCCTTCATTTTGAAATTCCCACTTCATATTTATTCTTTTCATTAAAAAGAATATTTCGTTGTTTTTTTTAAATGTCTGAAAGAGTTCATTTTTCAAATGAGGTTTTAGTTGCTTTATGTGACTTGATATAAATGTAACTGATTGTGATGAATGGGCATATGATATGATGTCTGATATCGATCGCAGGTCCCTGAATTGACAGAATTTGTGATATCAGCAAATATTGTATAATAGTCTCACTCACAAATTTCACTTTATGAGGTTTTTTAACATTACCGTATTTTCCAGACTATAAGTCACACTTTTTTTCCTACTTTGGCTGGTCCTGCGACTTATAGTCAGGTGCGACTTATATATCAAAATATATATAATTTAAAATGTTTTTACATGTTAATTCATACAGAAAACATTACCGTCTACAGCCGCGAGAGTGCGCTCTAGGCTTGTGACAACTAGAACGCTCCTCCTAAAGACAACGGAGAAAGAAAAGAGATAACAAACTGCAGGTAGTAAAATATGCAGCCGAAAACGGTAATCAAGCAGCAGAAAGAGAGTTTGAAATGAGGGAGAAACTTATGAGGGAGACTGGCGAAAAGGTTACTCTTACTGCAATGAAGAAAACAAAGAAAGCTAATCGGCTAATCGTGGGCTGAAAGCAAGACGGCCAGAGCTGGAGGAAACGAGTCTGGAGGGGCTCGTTCACGGTGCAGTTACGTCTCCACGCCTTTTAATACATCCATGCTCCACGCCCTGGTAGCTAGTTGTTCTGTGTGCTATTGTATAGTTCAATAACTGTTAATGTGTTACGTTAACATACCGGACACCTACCGTATTCAGCGTATTGTTCTGTGTGCTATTGTGTAGTTGAATAACTCTTGTATTTATATTTTAAATAAATGCGACTTATAGTCCGGTGCGACTTATATGTTTTTTTCCTCTTCATGACGCATTTTTTGACTGATGCGACTTATACTCCGGAGCGACTTATAGTCTGAAAAATACGGTAATATGCGTTCCCCCGGCCTGCCTATGGTCCCCCAGTGGCTAGAAATGGTGATAGGTGTAAACCGAGCCCTGGGTATCCTGCTCTGCCTTTGAGAAAATGAAAGCTCAGATGGGCTGATCTGGAATCTTCTCCTTATGAGGTCATAAGGAGCAAGGTTACCCCCCTTTCTCTGCTTTGCCCACCCAGAGAAGTTGGCCCACCCATGAGAGAGCGATATCATGGCTTTCAAACGAGCAAAGTGGCAGTTGGTCAAGGTTACACCCCCAATCTTGCCCCCCCCTCTCTCCTCCTCAATAGCTACAGACACAGAAATGGCACATCCTATGGAAAGCCCATTGTGGGACTGGCTCTAGTGGCTGTAATTCTGCACCAAGGCTGAATTTCGTGAAAAAGAGACTTCAGATACAGTATTAGGGGACCACTAAGGTCTATATAAAAGCATTCAAAGAGCACCATGTCATGGGACCTTTAAAGAAAGATGGTGTTCACGGTTACTAAAAAGATGAAAGTTAAATTGGCAGTTGTTGGAGGAGGAGCCAAGGAATGTACATATAGGCCATGCTACTTCCTACATTGGCACTGAGTTACATTGGATGGAAATGATGTGGTGTGGAATCGTCTAATAGAGACATAATTTCTCTGGGATGCCGGGCTGCAGTATCACAGCTAAAGCCCGAGACACACCAAGCCGATAATCAGCCGTTGGACAGTCTGGCGAGGTCGGTGACTCGAGTCTGTTCGGTGCCGTCGTCCGTGTGAGGGGCTGTCGGCCTTCATTTTGGCCGACCTGACATCTTCAGTCAGGACAGTCGTGACTCAGAAAATGACGGAAATGATGAGCAGGGTTGACCGTGACTAGAGTCTCTCAAAATCTGACTAAAATCTTTTAAACTGACCTTTGTCGATCTGAAATGAAGACAGATTCAGCAGCTGTATGGCCTATTTCTCGCTTAAAATGTTTTCAGAAACACGTTTCAGTGAACTATTTTAGTACAATATGAGATCGTATTCTGAACAGCCGCCATGAAAGTCTGGCTTTGTATTTCCGGAGAAAACAGACCCACGTGACTCGTTCGTCCAATTAGCTGCCGGTTTTCATTTCTTGGGCAACAATACAGAGTAGCGCCGCCTGCTGCTATGGAGACGTATTACATTTCTCAAGTCGGTGTCGCCTCAGTGTGTTCCGAGGCAGTTTTTTGGACCTCGGGGACCCGACTGATCATCTCAGCTGGCTTTTTTGTCGACGGTTGGTCGGCCGTCTGGTTGGTGTTTCTCGGCTATAAGTCAGACTGGTGCCTTTCTACTCCCTGACACTATTTCTCCGTATTACTGTGTGTAGTTATTGGTGTCAGACTGGGTTATGTTAAGTGTCAACCGGGGCTTATCAGTGTCAGCAGATTGGGAGTCTAGCTAAATATATGGTAGTAATTAGAACTTTGGTGATGTATTCTGTTCAATACTACTGTGCCGCATCCCATGACGTCTGCCTTCAGGAATAATAACTCTCAAAGTGTTAGCATTTTCTTAATTGTATTATTTCCAACATACTGCCATCCCTTCCCCCCCCCCCCCCAAATGAGATGCGGTGATGGACTCCTCCATTACATGAATGCTATCAAGGGAGTGGTTAATGAGAACGGATAATGCTCTCCCTATCAGTTAGCTGACCCATTATCGTCCCTTATTGTGGCAAAATCTCATTTGACTGTGTTTTAATTAAACAGTGCTAGCTAAGTAAAAGGCGGCCTTCCATACAGTGTGGCTGAACCCGGGGCCCTGCAGCAGTAATCATTTGGCACAGGTAACTTTTAATCATTCTGCCAACGCAACGCGGGACTCACCCACCGCTGTGATATGTAGGCAGCTTATTAGAGGCCCCTTTTGTTGGCTGCCCCCAATTGCTCTTTTTGAAGAACACAAGGTAAAAAGAACCTCCCGTTTCACGGCCCGCTGTATGGTGTGGCATGAAGAGAAGGGGAATAAAAGGCGAGTAAGAGCAATAAAGAAAAAAAAAGAAGAGAAGCTCAGCGGAGCATAGCAGCAGACATAGCTTTAATCACCCCCCCCACACACACACACACACACACACACTCACACACACACCTACCAGTTTTATATCAAACGCTACCACCTCCGCTGTGCTGCAAACTGTCTGACTGCGAATAAAGTTTTGCAAGTGCACTTGTCCTTGGAGGACAAAAAGTTCTCCTGATAAGAAAAATAGGAAAAATGAAAACATTGATTTCAAGATAAGAGAGTTCAGGGAGAGCGGAGGAGAGCAAGAAAAGGGGAGTGCAGATGAGAAAGATAAACTATTAGAGACAGCAGAGAAAGAGTGGAAGAAAAAAAGACTCAAGCATGCAACTTTTTTTCTCTTTCTCTTGCTTGGCCTGGTTGTGCATGCCTGCCTGGCTGGCTGGCTGGCTGGCATACAGCCCAGGGGGGACAGTGAAGCTCCCTGAACGACACCAAAGCCAGAGAGCTACGACTGGGGATGAAGCCGCTAGCATCGCACAACCTCCCGCTGCTCCGAATCAAGAGCTGCAAAGTGCGAGAAAAACAGCTTTGATCTGTCCTCTCATTCTCTCTATTTCTGGCTTTTCTCTTATTTCTCTGACTCTCTCCGTCCTTCCGCTTCTTCTACATGCTCTCTTTATCGGGAGCATTTTCTCTCCTTCCATCAGTGGTTGTCTGGCTCTCCTTATAAAAACTTCTCCCAACATGATATTACCATTATAAGCTCTCATTGTTCTAATGATGCGACTTGTTCTCAACGCATAAATTAAACACAGCTTACACACACTTCAGTCACACTTTACTTGAAGTGTGATATGACGCACAACAAGCAGATCAAAACCTCTCCAGAAGGATGGACTTGTGTGTGTGTGTGTGTGTGTGTGTGTGTGTGTGTGTGTGTGTGTGTGTGTGTGTGTGCGTGTAACAACAGGTCTCATTTATGTAGGCGTGGACATCATTTCCTTTAGTTTGGATACAATTGTACTCGCCATAATAATTGCTGAGATCTAGGGAAATAGATAGAGAAGAGAATAGAGAAGCAAAATGCCATATTAACGTTCCTGTATCCCTCCCATTTCTCCTTTATCCATTTATATTTGTGATGTGTTACAAACCTGTGGACATTCAGGCAAAACACCCTGAAATATTTCTCTATAACATTAAATATGAATGACTAAATAAGCAACAATCAAAGTGAAAGTTTAAGGGGGAACGCGCAGAGTGGATGTAGTACATGAGGTGTCCACCACGAACTGCAACAGTTAACAGTTAAAGTCCCTTCTTTGGATCAACATGGAATTCTTCATTTCTCCTCATTCCCTGTCGTCTCTCTACTATCAGCTTGGTAATGAACGTGGAAAATGCCCTTCCAAAAAGAATATCTTATATGAAATAATAGTAGTAGTGAGTAATAGCGAAATGCTGATGAGAATGGTTTTCAGGGCTTTTTAACATTTGGGTTAAATTCATTTTTACATTAAAGCTGTCCTATAACATGTATAGTACCTCTCACATGTAAATTTAGGGCTGTATCCGACTCAGAATTTTGTCATTGAATCTAGTTGAATTGGATTTGGCTGTTCAATACGAATATCCTACTTTTTATTCCCCTTTTTTCATATGTTAATTTTCCAGATGTTTGAATGGGGTTTTCGGCAGGACGTTCAAGGTGACAGCGGCGTGCACGTAATAAAGTGAACAAGCCAAGTACTGTAAGCCCTCCGAGCTAATGTGTAATAACTACTGCAGCCAAATTAAAACACGGAGGCTCCATGGTCTCAACCAGCGTGGACCAAGACGGCCAACACACTTTTATTAACTTCCACTTCAATTGACAACGGCCGCGCTTAACGGTACAGCTTCACTTCGTCTGTTTTTACCCAATTTAAATTCTTCCAGAGCATTTTGCTAAGAGGAAGATCAATAAAACAGCTACTACATTTTTGCGGACACTAGATATCAAAGAAAATGCTAGTGACTACAGTATATCGCATTAAAGTGCCCATATTATGAAAAAAAACTTTTTCTGGGATTTGGGGTGTTATTTTGTGTCTGGTGCTTCCACACGCATACAAACTTGGAAAAAAATAACATCCATGCTGTTTTGAGTGAGTTTGAGTGGGTTTCTGAATGCGTCCTGCCTTCAGTCTCCGATGAGCTGTTCAAAATCTGCAGGGCTTTCTACGTCACTAGCCGAAACAAGGGGGCTAACCGCTAGCATGCTAACCGCTAGCATACTAGCGCTAGCGGTTAGCCCCCTCGTTCTCAATGGCAAAACACTGCTACAACAACACAAGTTCACCATAATCTACAAAAGAACTACTTACATGTCCCTGTTCTGCAGGTATTCCACGCAAAGTTGGAAGTGCGCCCTCATTTAGAAGAAGTCTCCCGGCTAATCCTACCTAGTACTGACTGAAGTTAAAGAAACCGCTAGCTAGCTGATGTGATCCTTACCTAGCTACTGAGCATGTGCGCCTCCCAACAAAGATGGTAAGAAGTGAGGTGTCTCACTCTGTAGCTAAAACAGAGATCTGAACACACAGGGTGAAAAGAGGAGATGCAGCAATGTGCAGTACAACAAAAAATTGGTGTTTTTTGAAAATTAAACCATGTAAACCTATTCTGGTACAACCTCAAAATACAATTATGAACCTGAAAATGAGCATAATATGGGCACTTTATGTTGCTGTGAGCTGTAAATTCACCAATTCTAAGCAGAAGTCAGAAGGTAACTTTTCTCAGAGTCTGACCTGTCAGTGCCTCTCTTCCCCCGGGCAGCGGCCTCCGTCTCACTCAGACTCACCCTGGGTCCGGTTCTGTAGCTGCCTGTACCCGTCTCTGACATCTTCACTGAGCGGACGGGACGATGTAGTGGAATGATTACACCCTTGAGAGCAGCGTGAAAGCGAGGAGTCCTCGCTCTGCAGCTACCTCTGGGGACGGCTGCTTGACTTGAAGAATCTCAGTTGACTGATGGGTCACTGACTGATGATTTTAGGGTGAAGCCCTATACGCTTACTAGGACTAGATGTTAGAATCCCTTGATAATTCAGCACAAGCGCTGTTGTTGGAGATGTCCTCTTGGGTGGGGTTGGATTGGGGGATGACCGCCTGGTGCCTCTAATACGACACATCATCAGTTGTGCACACTGGCCTCATTGGGTGTTTGTGTCATTTCTAAGTTGCCAATTCTACCATGAAAATATATATATAATATCTGGAAGGCCTAGGGAAGACAGTATTTTCAGTATTTTATTTCTTACCTCCTTTGTAGACACAGGGATGCATGTGTTGGTCTGCTATTCTCTTTTTTAGCTGAAAAAACCATTTGATCAAATTTTGGATGAATTAACTGCCAGTGCTTAAAAGACGACTTTTTTTGAGAAAATGTGCAGTGTTGTGTTTAGGCTTCAAAGTGAACTTGACGTGTATCCAAAATAATCATCATCCTGATCCTGCAGTGCCGTAGGCCCACACGGAAGGATCAGAGGTGCTGAATAACTCATCCTGCTACCCCTGTCACTGACTTTATTAGCCCCCGCCACTAAGATGTCTCCTTCATTAGCCTCAGTGAAATGTCAATCACAGGGTGTGAGACTGTGTATGTGCTTCTTTGCTAATCAGACATATCTGTGGAACTTCTGACGTGCTGGGATTGATCAATCACTGAGCATCAGGCATCATCATTAATGATGGAGAGGGAGAGGAGCAGCCCTCAAAGCATGCATTAGTTAGTGGACAGGGAAGTTTTTTTTTACTGGTGTGTGTTTGCCTGAGAGAGAGCTGGAGGGAGGAAGGGAGGAAAAGTAATGTGCTTACATGTGTGTATTAATATGTGTGTTTTATGTATTAGTTACGACTGTACAATAGATCGGACAAGGATCTATTTTAAGGATCTTTGTAGTTCCATAAGTGCCCGCAGCACTCACTACATGAGTTTGCTGTTACTGCTGCCATATTGGCTCCTGCAAGACCTTTTCTTACATTTAAAGTCATATCAGTCAGATACAGTTGTATACAAATTGCAGTGTTCATGCTCATTGGGATGAATTGTAGTAAAATCTTCATTCCAAGACCGTATTTTTGGATTGGATTCATTCGGATTTGGATTAATTGTTGTTGGATGTGGGATCTTGAATGTGCTCGTCAAATACATTTTCATAGTAATCTGTCTTCTGGATAATGAGATATCCTGAGTGAAAACTTAACATTTTGGCAGGAGAGAGGTACAAGAAGAAAGCTCACAAAGTGCACAAATGGAAAGGGTGCTCAGTGAATGTTGGCAATCTGCCCAATCTGCTCATTAGGTTTTGATGCGTCTTGTGAATGGGTCACCAAATCATTCATAATCTTTTTTTCTAGGGACCATGAATATTCATGACAAATTTCACAGGAATCTGAACCGTTATAATAGAGATTTATATCTTGCTCCGGATCAGAGTATTTAATAGGCCGGCCAACCGTCCAATTGACAGCTGCTGCTGCCACAACAAACAAGGTGATAACTTTTGTCTGTCATTGCCATGCAATTCTGTAGAGACATGCATGGTCCCCAGAGGCACAATCTTACCAACATTTCCACAACATGTAGCACCGTCATTAAATCATAATGATGCAATGATAATGACTGCGCGGACTATATATAAACGATGCATATCTCTGGCATTTTAATTGGGATTTTTTTCAATATACTATTTAAAAAAAAAAAAAAATCATCATACACACAATATACGCCTTATTTGTTCCTGTTTGTGGAAAAAATCAGAATTGGTCACATGAGACACTGAAAATAGCAAGGGTCTAAAGTGTTCCTCCTGCTTTTCAGCTAGCTGGCCTGTCAAAAATTAAAGGCGGAAAAACCCAAAAAATTATTTCTTTTTACCAATTGATCAATAAAGTCTTATCTTTATTCACAATAATACATTATATATAATTGTTGGTTATGTATTTTTAATCAAGATCTGCAAAGTAACTAGTAACTAAATGTATCAAGTAGATGTAGTGAAAAAGCACAATATTTCCCTCTGAATTGTAGTTGAGTAGAAGTATAAAGAAGTAAGAAATGGAAATACTCAAGTACAAGGACCTCAAAAAGTACAGCACTTGAGTAAATCGGCTTAGTTACTGTTTTTATTTATGCTTTAAAACAGCTGGCTGATTCACCATCAGCTGACGAGTAGCATCCAATCATAATCATACAGGTGTATAGCATGGTCGACATAAAGTCATACTTTTGCTATTATATTGGGTATAGATTCAGTGTTTATCTTATATTAAGTAATTATAAAGGAGTGATTGGGTCTCTCGACAGAATTCTTGTTACTGCTTGGATTCTCTGAGAGCCTTCACAAAAAGCAGAGCATCTTCAACCGAATCTAATATAAAACCACATATAACGCTTTGAGTTGAGCCATATTTTGGTAAAAAAGTGTTTGGAATATGCATATAATGTATGGACAGCTGAGCAGCAGATTATGCTTCAGGAAAGTAGGTCAACTTTTTTGATACTTTCTCATTAGCATAAAACTAGGTCACTGGCGACTACAGCCACTGCCCTCCTAAAGGTACAAACACTTTAAAGCTGCCCTTCGTTTGATATTCTAAAAGAGATTTTGGAGTGTTGCTTTAAGTGCCACCTAACCTGGTAGTCGCTGTTAAACATTCTGATCAAGTATAAAAAGGTTATCTGGTATTGACCATCCTGAGCTGACATTTCCCAGGTAAAGCCCTGCAGTGTGTGAATGTGTGAGGGACCAGCAGCATATTTATTAGAAATACTCCATATGTAAAGTAAGATGGGAGCATGTGGAGCGAAGGTCTTCACTCATATTCAAGTCTCACATTCATATCGCAGCAACATTTCATTTGCTTTGTTTCAGTGCAGTTCCATTCAGTATCCTTAAACTCTGCACAATAGAGCACGTTCAGTAAGGCCTGGATTTTGAAAAGCCTGCACAGGCAGAGCTACACCAAGTGTCCTTTTGTTGTTGCCAGGCAACAAGGCAAAGTCAGCTGCTGTCAATCATTTCTCAAGTAAAGAATAACATTGAGTGATGTAATTAGCTAACGAAAGAAGAAAAGAAGAGACTTAGCATCTATTTCAGTCTTAGCCTGTTGCTCTTTATTTTATCACTAAAAATTCTCTATTACTGAAACAGTATAGATAGGAGCAATCACGGCCAACTCTTCCTCTATTTTCCTTGCTTACATCAGCCCTAAAAGAACATAAGGCCTGATTGGACAACCATAGTAAAAGAAACCTTTAAAAGGTCAAGCAGTGTAATTTCCTGCTTGAAGTCTATTGAAGAACGGCCATTTTCAACTCTCTATAAAAGCAGGTCTACACAAGTGGATAAATAAGAGACACCTGAAGCGCAAACGCGGAATGCAAAGTGCTTCAAACTCATTCAAAACAACTACAAAAGGAACCCCCTGCTGCTCGAAATGCATACTTTATTATTGCAGGCTTGAGGCACAACATCAAATCAAACTTAATTGTCCTAAAGAGGATATTCAGGTCAGTGTTTTAGCATAAGAATGCCCCTTGATTTAGGGAAATCCATGTTATCAAAGTGTTTTGGATCTATACCCCCATTTAATTATGTGAAAACTGTAGGAAAGTATAGTAATGAGTTGAGGATGAACATCCAGTCCACACAACTACTATAAAATGTACGCATTTCTTTTTTAATGTTTTTTTGGTATGGTGACATTTTGACTTGTTTTTGCACTTTGCATTTTTATCCTTTATTTGCATTGAGAGGTTTTGCTGAGATGTGCTTGTTTTTAACAGCAACCTGCCTCTCATTCTTTAAGTTAGAGAATAAGTTCATAAAACCGGGGAGCACTTCTACTAGAGACGTTAAAGGACAATTCTGTCACAAAATGAACCTAGGGGTTAATAACACATCGGCCGTTCTCTGGGATATGTTTTCATGCTAATTGAATGTGACCAGTTTTAGCTCAAACCGCTATTTACCTTATAATGCTAGTTTTCGAGGCATGGGTAAAGTAAAAAGAAATCTTTATTTCTAAACCACTAACAAGGCTCAAAATAGCACCACACTTCTATGGTAGCATAATGAGGGTCCCTACATGTAAACCGAAGCATTGAGAACTTTGTAAGTGTACAGACAGTTTATTAAAAAGATAATTTAGAAAGACAGTACTGTTCACGTATAAATGCGTATTCTCAAAAGTTCTCAATGCTTCGGTTTACATCTAGGTATCTCATTATGCTACAGTGGAAGTGTGGTGCTATTTTGAGCCTTGTTAGTGGTATAAAAATAGTGATTACTTTTTACTTTACCCGTGCCCTGACGACTAGCGTTTTCAAGCTAATTAGCGGTTTGGGCTAAAACTGGTCACATTCGATTAGCATGAAAACATATCCCAGAGAACGGTCGACTCGGTACACGTGCTATTAACCCCTAGGTTCATTTTGCGCCGGAATTGTCCTTTAAGCGTTCAAGGAGCAGCATTTCTAAAGAACAGTTTCCAAGCGCAAAATGATTATTATACAGTGTCCAGCACCAGTGATTTAACCTTTACTTGGCAGGGAGCTGAGATTTTTTCAGTAGTCACTTTTTGGCCTACATTGTCTTGTTATGAAACAGAGCTACCCACCTATTGAGGTATAGCATCTCTTGCCCACCTACTGACATTTGCAAGTGCTCATCAACCGAGACATGAACCATGAATTAGTGTTGCATACTGCTGCCGCCTCGCTCTAAAAAATAAAAAGGGAATCTCAAAATGTTCAATATTATAGCATGGTTCTATATTATCAGTTAGGTATCAATAGGTATCCCACAGAAGGTAACACTATGCCAGACAAGAACACTTCTCAAAAAAGGAATTTGCCTGCGTTTAACTTTCTTACACAGCTAACTGTATTGACTTCCATACTTATTTTACTTGTCTCCAGGTCTTAATAACAGTCCTCCATTCATCTCCATGTCACCTACGGGACATTTACATCTTCTGACTGAAATGCGTGCTAATGGTCAGCTCACTAATCCATGTAATCGTTCACCTGACATTCTCTTGTCAGCCCATATTATGGACAGAGAAGGTGGTGCTAAAGTTGTGCTGACTCAGGGCTCTGACATTTGAGTGTGTGAGTGTGTGCTCAAGCAGTTTTAATAAGAATCTTACTATTTCAAACTGTCTCTGGGGTGAAGTTAGATGTGCATTTGATGTGATCAGAACAGCCCTTAGCAGCACTTGAACTCTTACCTGAGATGGACCATCGAGAGAGAGAGTGGAGATGATTGGCTTCATGCTCACTCTCCACTGAAGCTCAGCCTTTTGCTGAAACAAGTAGCTTTTACGGATGAGACACCGATTAGTGAGAGGTTGAGAGAGGGGAGAAAGAGAGAGATAGTGTACAGAGATGAAGATGGACAGGGCGAGAAAGGGGAGACGAAGAGAAAGGCGGAAATGGGGATATGGCAGAGCAGAGACAGAGAGAAGAACACAAGGATGAAGGCTTTAAAGAAGATCGTGGGCGGAGATCTAAGGCAGCGTTTCAAAGTATGGCTGAAGTGCAGGAATGATTAAGAAAGGGCGGATGAATTGAGAGGAGCAGTTAAGAGTACAAGAGAGAGAGTTGAGTAGGGAGAGGCAGCTGCACCACTTGTTTTCTACACTGTAAGTAGGAGCTTGCACTTCTGAAATGAACCACAATTTATTCTGTATAACCATTTATTTATCTAAGATAGTCGACTGTTTAACACCCTTCTTCACTTTCAAAAACACCCAGTAGTTATTCTGTACTTGTACAGTCTTCTAATGTTAGACACTGTTGTTTTAGTGTTTATATTTAGTGTTATATAGTTAACTTGTAGTAACATGTAAAGCACTTTAAATGAACCGGTAAAGTTTCTATTTAAATAAAGTTTGATTAGTTTGTTGATTGATTGATAGATAGATTGTACAGCCTTACAAATGGAGTTTGAGCATCTTGCACTTTAACATAGCTTGTGTCCTTCTCCAGTATGAAAGTCCAGGGTTGCAGATTAATATCACATTTTAAATTTTTGTGCACATGATTTATGACCAAATAAAAATTCCGTCATGTTTAAAAAAAAAAAAAAAAAAACATGACTCCAAAGTAGAGTCCGACCGATATATCGGCGGGCTGATATTATCGGCCGATATTAGGCATTTTCCAAACTATCGGTATCAGCATTTAATAATGCTTAATAAATGAATATTTACAAATAAAAACGGATGAAACAGTGTTGGCGTTGTATAGTTTGTCCACCAGAGGGCTCTACAACGTCCCTGTCGGCAACACTCGTGTTTAACCCTTTAAGTTCATATCTTAAGTTTGTATTTCTATACATTTTATTTATCAGAACTTTAATATATTTTGATGTTCCTCTGTTCTGTTGTGACAGTAAAACAAACAAGTTTATTTTTAAACTGCATTATCATATTATTTTAGTGAGGACTCATACATTACTACAAATAACTAATGTTAGGGAAATCTGTTTATGTTTGGTTATGTGTTTCTGGATATATATATCGGAATATTGGATTTTTAAATCCCCAAATATTTGAATTGATATCGGCCTTAAAAATCCTTTATCGGTTGGGCTCTACTCCAAAGCATATCACTGCCATAATAATATAATAAAATGAAAAGTGAAACAGACTTTCAAATTAGTTTATTTTATTTGTTTTTTGTATTCTTGTGTTTTTATTTTGATTGATATTATGCATTTTTGAAAAAAATTAATAAGACATTAAAACCTTAATGTAGTCATAAATTACAAACAAGAATTTCAATTCAATGTAATGATTACATTTTAAAAGGCCTTTTGACATGTTATAGTAAAAAAGCACAGGTGTAAAATAAATTGTATTTATTATAATATATTTATATCTTTACTGGACCCTGGACTTCCATAATCCAGGAGTTTTTACTTAAATATGATTCAATTTTCTGCAAGTGTGAAGTCAAACATAAAACCATTTTTCTTATAAAAGCTAAAAACATTTGTTTATGTATGTGTGAGTTTGTGTATATGTGGTATATTTTAAATTTTTATTGACCAGTCTTTAATGTGACTAAGCACTCGATCAAAGTAAAAAGAGAACATTAATGAAACAGTAATTCCAATGATGGCAACTTGAAAGCAGATTTGGAATGCAAGCAAACTTGTTTGATATAATTGGATTTTCATGGTTTATGTTACCATGGGCATGAAAAGTACAGTGCAGCTTGGAAAATCAAAGTATGTTTTATTCGCTTGCACTTTTTATAATAAAGATATATTTGATATTTTCAGGCAGCAGCAGCATAATGATTTGCATGTCATACTGTCCTTCCACGTACAGAAATTGATGAAGAGTCTGATGCTAAATCTATTTTAACCTAAACTCATAACCATTGCCAAGGCAACTAATCTAATACAACATACAAGTGATACCTTGACCCCCTTGTTCCGCTCTTCTTCTCTGCCTACCTGGCTGTGTCAGGCTGTCACTCATAAACCAATCATAAGCTAACATCTTCCTCCTCTGGTCTTCTGTCACCTCTGACCCCGCCCCTGAACTCAGGTCTCCTCCAATAAGGCTTGATGTCACAGTGAGGCACTCACCCATGGCTGCAGACAGAGCCGCCAATCATCTGGGATAATCAGAAATGGGCTGACCCTGAGGTGACCCGGCCTTGCAGAGGGCTGACAGGATGAGAGGCGCTGGAGTGAAACGTACAGGGTATTTTCACGCTGTCTTCTCTGTCCGTCTCTCTCGCTCACTCTCTCTCACACACACACACACACACACACATACAGCGTGCACATTGTGCACGGTCATATACTGTAGCGTGTATAGGTATCAGAAGCAGAACAGAGCTTTATTGGCCAAGTATGTGTACACATACAAGGAATTTCTCTCAGTTTTTTGTTTCTCTTTACATTTATACTGTATA